>NC_045434.1:3722280-4036042 GCF_002776525.5 Piliocolobus tephrosceles | reverse complement strand
GTAGAGATGGGGTTTATCCATGTTGGTCAGGCTGGTCTCGAACTCCCAACCTCAGGTGATCCACCCGCCTCAGCCTCCCAAAGTGCTGGGATTACAGGCGTGAGCCACTGCACCCGGCAGGAAGAATCCATTTTTCTTTAGTCTGGTGCTATTCCAAATGAGTTTGACTACCTGCTTTATGCCAAGCACTGTCTAGGTATTTAAAATACAGGGCAAATGAGAAAGATGAAGTTCTAGTGTCATGGAACCCATTCTCCAGTGGGAAAACAGCCAATCATCAAATAAGTAATTCCAAATACTGGTAAGTGCTATGAAGAAAAGAAAACAGAATTTTATATATATTTTATATGTGTGTGTATATATATATTATTTATATATATGTATATATGTTATTTTTATATTTATACACACACACACACACACACACACACATACATATCAGTGACAGAGACTGAGCAGGAAGAGTAGGGAGAAAATGCTGCTTTAGACTCCTTAGCCAGGAGAGGCCCAATTCCTTCCTTTCCCTTTCACCCACCAACTTATCTCTTTATGCTCCTAATGGTCTAGGATATTTTTGGTTTTGTGGATATTTACTAAGATTTACATTGCCATAGAATACACATAAAATTGCCCAGGATATTTTTTTGTCTTTGTTTGTCCTCACTTTTTTTTTTTTGTTTGTTTGTTTTTGACAAGAAAAACCTTAGCAGGTGTAGGTATAAATCAAACTTTCACATTTTCTTCTTCTATTATTATTATTTTTTTTTTTTGCCCTCACATTTTGCCTGAACACAAAATGATTCATGTGCACTTCGTAGTGGAGAAAGGTATTCTATCTGACCTAGCTTTCAATCCCAGTCAGATCATATTACACAGCTTAATGTGGCTCAGAAAACTAATCTTACAACTCATTCTTTATTGCTCCAAAGGTATTATTAATATGAGGGGGAAATGGGTAGGAGCCAGAGGAGGAACCCACACAGTGGCTGCCACCTTCAGGCAGGTCAGCAGCAAAACCCCATTACGCAGGGATGTGTTAATGAAATAGGGTGGTTGAAATGCTGATAGGATGCTCATTTCTGTTTCCCATCACATTAACCCTATGGTGGCCAAAACATGGGATACCATGAGGTGGGAGCAACTTTACAATAGGACCAGCATGCAGAGCTGCCTTAGCAGAAGCAGAGAACTGTTACCAGCAGCACCATCCTCCAGGCCTCTAGAAATTCGCGTGGGAGGTCAGTCACACCGTGTACCTGGGACTTTGCACTTGCCCTACAGAAAGACAGTGTCATGCCTGTCTCTCATATAAGACAATAACCTGCACGGATTGTTTCTCTCATATGAGACAATTAACCTGCACGGATTGTTTCTCCTAGACACAACAACACAGGTCTTGTGATGGTTCAACTTCGGCCTAGTGAATATTCAAAAACATGTCCAATAGCCCAAAAGGTAAGTGACATGGGTTGAAGACCCAAATATTTTACTTCAAGAATGTATAGGTGGTCAACCAAATAATGCATAAAGTACCTCCATACAATACCACCCTCCTATTACTTAGCAACTCTGTGGAATGTTCCACTGTAAAGATAGCCTCACTTCATTTTAAAGACAGAAGATTTCTGCCCTCTGTGAGTTTATTGTCTAAAGTGGGATATATCAACACATACAAAAATGTAAAACCATTGGTTCCTGAAGTTATGAAGATATATAAAATTGTGTAAAGGAAAACTGAAAATAAGTGAGAATGACAAAAGTTGGATATGGTTTGTCAAAGAAGAGACTGCCAGCCACATCCATATTTATCCTGCACTTATTTCTTCAAAAAATTGTTTATTCATAATTTAAAAAAAAAAAGAAAAATCATGTATTCAGTTTTAAAAGTTTATTATATGCCTACTCAGTGTTGCTGTGTGTCAGTCTATGTGCTCAGTAATGGCAGTTACAAAAATAAAAAGACAGAGTACCTTCCCTAGAGGTAAACATAAACTAGCTTAAGAGAACGTGGTATACACAGTTCTCAGACAGCCCATAGGAAAGTAAACTAAGGAAGTTGACTGAGATTGGGAGGGGAAAGGTGAAAAGAAAGGGATACACAAAATGACCAGTGATGAATGAGTAGAAGTTCAACAGGCAGGTGCAAAAACATTCCAGGAAAAGGCATGGAGGAATGAAATAGTATCAGGGTGTTCAGGTAACTGAACATTTTTATTATTATATTATATACTATTATATTATTGTGAAATTAAACATAAATTCTTAACAACCCCACCTCCTTTGAGTCTATATTTCACACTTGTCTCCTCTATTACTTCTCAGCCTAACATTCAATAAACATATATGGAGCACCTACTGTATACCAGGCATTGTGTTACATATGGAGAATACAAAGCAAAATAGGACCTGCCCCCCACCCACCCCATTCAGAACCCAAGCGTGAGAAACCTGCGTTCCTACCAGGGCAAGGTTCCATACATTTAGGGGGAGCCTTGAACTGATGCAGACGTGATCCATCCTTGAGCACTGCGGACACACACTGCTTCCCCAGGAAATCACCTGCAGGTGCACACCAACAACTCCCCTGTCTGCCTACCACATGCCAGCTTAATCCATGTAGGAAGTGACAGCCACAACCTAGCAAGTTCCTGCCCTAGCCTAGGTCTGCAGTTTCTATCTTTAACTGCTTTTACCCTCTTCCTTTATGGATGCCTTCCCGAAGCACCGTGGTTTCCTCTAGCCCTCTCTAATCTGTAGATCTTTTTAGGGATCCCTATTCATTCTATCCTGCCCAGCCAAAGCATTACAAAATCAGATTCCTCTAACCCGAGTTCGGGTCCATGCTCTACCACCCACTGGCTTGGGTTGGCTACTTACTCTGAGCCTCAGCTGCCTCATTTGTAAAAGGGAAAATGTACCATCTATCTTATGGGGTTGTCAAGAGTATTAAATGAGATTATTCATGTAAAGTACCTAAAACAATGCCATTACATAGTCATTATCTAATATACTGGTTTCTTCCTTCTGTTTCCTCTTTGGTATCCTGCAGACAAGGACAGGACAAATCTAGCCATCCTCTGTGTCCAATGCAGGTGGTTTGTCCTGACCTACCCACTGAAATAGAATGAAGAAAGATGCAGTAGCCCTTTCAGGCAGCAGAAAAATGTGGCCTTGTAGAGGCAGGTCCTCTAATCAGTCAAGGAAATCAAAACGTGTACACAACTGCGCAGTATGCCTTCAGCCATGAGGTCCCTTCCTTGTGCTCCCATACTCATGGCTTAAATTCCTGCAATATTTATCTGCAGCCATCAGCCTCCCAGATAAATATTGTAGAGACGCAGGGCCCAGCTCTGTGTATACACAGAACCATGGCTACAGACTTATCCCACTGGGTGAAGTTAGGCCCTAGCTAAACCTGCTAGACCCAATGGACATGGACTGCGCTATTTGAATAGGAGCCTGTTGTCTTTGTCATTTAGTGTTCAGAGCCTGCAGCAGAGTAGCAAATAGAACTGGGAGCTCCAACAAGGCTGCATCTCATTTTTTAACCATGCACCAAGAACTGGAAATGCAGCAATGTAGGCCAGCCCCCAGAGGGCCTTAGTAAATCCTTCTGAGATGAATTTTCCCAGGGAGGGATGACTGCAACATTGTCCAGTGCATTATCTAACAGCATTTGTGTTGAGGGCCTGTCTCAGGTCAGTTAATCTGTCTGGTTAGAAGAAATACGCTGTGTCCGACTCTTGGTTAAGGCAGGAGCTGTCCGGCTCCATCTCTGCACTGAGGAGAAATGTTGTCATTTAGGCTATATGTCAGAATCTCTCTAATTAGGTGTCCAGTTCTGGGGAATATGTCAGCCCTGCAGCGGTGGGTCCTCTAGAAAACAGGATCATTCATGCTCCCCACACTATACCTGCAACTCCTTTTCAATAGCCACCTACAGGTTAACTCACATTTTTAATCCTAGCCATGGTTGTTGATCCTGAGGCTTGGGGTGATTTTTTTCAGCTAGGACAAGGAAGAGAAGAAATATTGCAAATGAGATCATCAGGCGACGGTGGGTCCTGACTATGATAGATTTGAGAACCTTTGTCAACCCTTCTATAGGTAATTTAGTAAAGATAAAGGGCAGGCCAATGATTCTGATCAGGAAAGCAAAGATTTCATGATGGTGGGTGGTGAGGACTGAGGGTAGAGTGGTTGGGAGAACAAATCAGGCCCTGTGCATGAAATCAAGTGGTCCAGGAAATAAAATCCATGAACTCCCACTGTGGAGCATGCCTTTGAAATGAAGAATGAAAGGTCTTGGTTGAGCAGGGTCAACTCTTTAAGGCCACCAAACTTGGCTGGACATCGTTCTTCTATCCCCACCCTCCTGACCACCAAGTCCTTCTTATAGGGTAGGGAGTATTAGAATTTTTCCAGATTTGCTTTGTGGAAATGTGCAATATCCGAGGACATGTGTAAGGCAGAACACAAGTGTGTAGACCCTACTGAGACAGCCTGCTGGAAGGGCAGGGGTCCTGGAGCCGGGTGGAAATGGAAGTAGGTATCCCAGTGGAAGGAGAACCAGGACCCTGGTTACAAGAAGCCATGACTCTCTGCCTGGAAAATTGACAGGTCTTATAAATGAAGCATTCATTCACTTTAACTCCCACTATCTCCGTAAGCCTCCCTTTAATGTCTGTATAGTAATTAATTGTATTTTAGTTCCATGGAACCCATATATTATTTTTAAGCAACATGTATCTAAGCATTACAAGCAGGGTAAGATATTTTGCAGCAGTTCATTTTCCTAATAACTGAGCTTTAATGAAGCTAATAGTCTCATCTTTAGATATAATGCATTCCAGCTACCAGATGTAACCTATCTTCTTCGCAAAGTTCCATGAAATTCTATGTTAATTTTTGTGTGTGATATTCATTCTACCCTGTTCTTACTGCAAAAGTATTGAATCTGTTCAAAAGAGAAGGTAAAAATTGCTACTAACAGTAGAGGTACATTTGGGAATAGATGCAATATATTTATTGCATCAGATTCTAGTGGGATTTTATTTGGTGGAGAGTGACCCTTTCCATATCAAATGCCCTTCTTGGGCATTTCTAGCCCATGAAACAAGGCATCATGGCACAGCCTGTCTATATGATGCCATTGTTTGATTTTGCACTTGCCTTTCTCCACCGTATCCCAAAGTTGACTTACAGAGAAGCGTGGGCTCTGTTAACAAAGCTATAGGATCCACAGGTCATTTGTTTTCAAACAAAGCACGTATGTGCATTTCTTTAAAAAAGCAATTATGAGTAATGTTTTGATTAGATATCCATAAAATGAGGACAGTGGTTTACTCGTTAATTAGCCTGTGGCCAGTGCTCCTTTGAATACAGTTATTGCTGCTTACAGGAGGAATAACGATTATGAGATGCTGTTTCACGTGATGCTTAGTACCCTGAGAAATTACTGGTCTACAAAAGTGAAAACAGAAAGTCAGATTAGTAGCTGGACGGATTATAGAAACCTGCCAGCTGAGTCAGAGGTACATACTGGAAGTAGGGAGTTGATAGTCATGGTTGTAGAGAAGCAGGTAAAAGATGAGCTTGGGTCGGGCATGGTGGCTCCCACCTGTAATCCCACACTTTGGGAGGCAGAAACGGGTGGATTACCTGAGGTCAGGAATTTGAGACCAACCTGACCAACATGGTGAAACCCTGTCTCTAATAAAAACACAAAATTAGCTGGGTGTGGTGGTGCATGCCTATAATCCCAGCTACTTGGGAGGCTGAGGCAGGAAAATTGCTTGAACTCGGGAGGCAGAGGTTGCAGTGAGCCAAGATCGCACCACTGCACTGCAGCCTGGGCGACAGAACAAGACTCCATCTCAAAAAAAAAGATGAATTTGGATCAGTTCCCTGAGATACAAACGTAAGAAAGGAGAGACCCAACCTTTGGGCCTCATGAGCAGTAAAGACAAAAGGAAGCAGAGGAAAAAAGTGATCAAGGAAAGAGGAAGAAAACAGTGCAGAGCAGTAGTATAAGAGAACCCTAGATTTTAAAGTTATTATTTTAAATATAAAATGTAATTGGTTTTAGCTGTCATAATATTTTAGATCATATGAATCAGAACTGCTGAACTCACTACCTAAGTTGCTTCGTTTTAGGTGTTCCAGATAGCTGTTGGCTGTGATGATAAAAAATTCATTGCAGTTAAAGGGTAAGTATTTTTCCATTTGACCTGTTACTCTTTAAGTTTTAAAACAAATGATAAACTTAATAATTCGTAGTAATAATAGCCTAATGACTGACACATTCACAGCGAGATCCAAAACTGAATTGACGTTCATGCCTAGATTCAATTGGTTTAAACTTTTGCCAAATACTACATCTGAATCATACTAAAAATAAAAAGAATTAGCCTCTTTCTCTATTACCAGCATTTTTTCTCCACCTTCCCTTTTAGTAAGCCAGTTTCTATCCTTCACGGTTGCCTGTCTCAATTCTTCAGTCTACAGCTCATTCCCAGAAACATAGGAGGGAGAAACACCTGTTTTCCATCCTTCTCAAACCAGTTATAATTTCATTTCCATCAGAGAACTGCTTACACCCATATCAGAGAAGCCTCAGTTTCTGCACCATTTTCTATGGGAAATTTCTTAGAACAAGCCTAGCAGAACCTCAGTGATGCCCCAGAGAATCCCAACGTGTGAACTGTGTCAGTGCTGATATGGTTCACGATGAAGCACATTGGACACCGTGCCTTCCATTCATCATAGCGCTCTTTCTTCTACATGGGAGAAAATCAAAGGCAGCCTACACAAATCTGTTTAGCTGAGGCTACCTGTATAACGGAGGCAGAAATTTATGGAGATTCCTTTCCTTCAGTTAGGAGTGAAAGTAGGGGAGCATTGACTTTATCTGAGTATTGATGAAATGACTTGCTCACATCCAAAGCAAGTGTCTGCTCCTCTGTCATTCTCATAATCTTTTAATTATTACTGAGTTGTAATAATCAATTGCTGGATTGATAAGTATTTGCATCTCATTCATCATTTCCTAAATTTGCATTTGCTAACATCTTTGCACCCGTAATTCCTTTCCTAGGAAATGCAAAAAGGCTAGCTGATTTATACAGCCAGTATCATCCTATTTCAGGGATGATTTACATCTTTGCTCCTTAGAGAATGGCCTATGGACCAACACTGGCATCACCTGAGAACTTGTTAGAAATGCAGATTCTCAGGTCTCATCCCACATCTGCTGAATCAAAATCTGCATTTTAACAAAATTTCCAGGAGATTACAAGGGGCACTAACGTTTGAGAATAACTGGTGTAAACATGTTACCAGTTCCCAGTACCACTGCATTCAGAATTCCTTCTCAGGCCCGATTTCCTTCTAAAGTGAGATGGAAAGCAGCTTGAAGCAGTCTGTTTCTAGAAGGGTCCAAATAATAATTATCAAGCTCAGTTACTCATCAAAATCACTTGGAGAACATGTTTTGAAAACACAGATTTTAGGACCTGACTCTGGGCCTCTTAGTCAATGACCCACTTCCCTGGAACCCTAAAAGCTCTAATATCTTGGGCTCAGGTTGCAGTGGGCCTATGGTTTTTACAGTCACCACGGGAGACCTGGAATAGCATGGGGTCCAAAATACTTCTGGAGAGCCAGGAGACTTGTCACTGAAGGAGAGTTGTCAACTCTTGGAGTCCAATTTGGGTTCAGGGTGAAGGATGGTCTAGACTTCCAATATCTATCTAAAAATGGTGGTGACGAGGGTTCTTTCTAAGTTCCACTGGAAGCAGCCAGCTAAAATGGTCAGATGAATAATTTACCCAACTAAAAACTCCTAGAATTACAACGACCATGATAACCTTCTGTCTTACGAACCCTAACTAGAAATTACGTTAATCCGTAAAATAACTCCTTACCTGCACAATAGTAGCAACTAGAAATCTTGTGTTTAAAAAAAGTTTACGTCTAATAAAACAGTCCAAAGAAATTTGTTTTCATTTTGATAGATTTTCTATGAGTTTTTATTTTTGTTTGTGTGTGTATGTGTGTGTTTTACCATGGCAGTTTTTTAAAAAGTGTGATGAAATTCACATAATATAAATTTACCATTCTAAAGTATACAATTCAGTGGAATTAAGTACCTTCACAATGTTGTACAGCTAGCACCACTATCTAGTTCTACAATATTTTTGTCACCCCAAAAGGAAACTCTTTACCCAGTTAGCAGTCATTTACCATTCGCTGTTTCCCCCAGCCCCTGGCAACCACAATCTGCTGTCTCAAAACCAGAATCTCTAGGGATTTGCTGCTCTGAATATTTCATATAAATGGAATCCTACAATATATGACCTTTTGTGTCCAGCTACATTCACTTAGTGTTTTTGAGGTTCAACAGGCATGTATTAGTCCTTCCTTCCCTTTTATGGCTGAGTAATATTCCATTGAATGGATATACCACATTTAGTGTATCCATCCGGCAGTTCATGGATATTTGGGATGTTTCTACCTTCTGGCTTTTGTGAATAGTGCAGCTGTGAATATTTGTGTACAAGTGTTTGTTTGAACACCCGGTTTGAATTATCGTGGGTATGTACCTGGGAGTGGAATTGCTAGGTTGTATGGTAATCCTATGTTTAACTTGTTAAGGAACCTCCAAGCTGTTTTCTGTAGCAGCTGCACTGTTTTACATTATCACCAGCAATATATATGGGTCCCAATTTCTCTGCTTCCTTGCCAACTCTTGTTTCTTTCTGTGTTGAGGAGTTTTGGGTTTTTGTTCTGAATTGACAGATAAAATTGTATGTATTTAGCAGGTACCACATGATGTTTTAAAATACATTGTGGAGTGACTGAATCTAGCTAGTTAACATATGTATTACCTCACATAGTTATCATTTTGGTGGTGAGGAAACACTTCACATCTACTCTCTTTGCATTTTTCAAGAATACAATATATCATGAACTAAAGTCACCATGTTGTACAATAGATCTCTTGGAACTTATCCTCTTATCTAATTGAAATTGTCCATCTTTTGAGCAGCCTCTCCCAAAGCCCTGCATTCACTATAAATTTTTAATAAGCATGTATCAAATATAAGAGATAAATCAGTAGATTTCAAATTCTGGTATCTCCTGAAACATTTATGAAACTGATGTTTTAAATACAGAAATGCTAAGGCCACACACTAACCAGAGATTCTAATTCAGTAAATGATGATTCTGTGACACTCTCCAGTCTGAGAATCAATAAGTTAAATGATTAAATGTGTGCAGATATTTAAGAAATGATATTACAACTTCATTATGTTTTGTTTTTTGTAGATTTAGTAAAAAAGAATGTCATCACCATGATTTTTCATACGTGATTGAAAAGTAAGAAATTTTTTTAACATAAGCACTGAGTTTTGTATTAACATAGTACCAATACTTTACAATCAGTACTTATTCAGTGGATTATTATTAGCATCCATGTGTTTGGCTTGACACTGTGCAATCAGTTTTATCATTAAGCAAAATGTGTAGATGGTATAATTACTTTCCTGAAACATACAAGAGAGTCAGTCTCCCCCTTCAATTTAATTGGATAAACAAAGCAAACCTCATTTACATATATGTAGTCTCAAATCTCATATTGCTCCCTGTAATTTAAGGAAGACATACAAGAATTTTTTTTGCCTACATACTTATCCTCAAATTCTGCATGACTGAAGCCAGGTGCAGTGGCTCACGCCTGTAATCTCAGCACTTTGGGAGGCCGAGGCAGATGGATCACCTGAGGTCAAGAGTTCAAGACCAGCCTGGCCAACATGGTGAAACCCCATTTCTACTAAAAATACAAAAAAACTAGCTGGGCATGGTGGCTCAAATTCTACATGACTGTAGTTCAGCTCGTTAGAAGTAATATATTTACCCGGAAAGTCCTGACATCAAATATTCTACTAACTGAACTTTTTTCTAGATTTTATATTTAATTGTATGCATATTTATTTTTAATAATGTGCTGTATTAAACATATAACTAAACAAAATTTGACTTTTACCTTTGTCAGATAAAGATCTTCATTTTTAAAATGTTAAATATTTATTAGACTGTCAAAATATGTCAAATATAGAAGTCCACAGCCTCTGAAATATTTACAAGCATCTTTGAAAAGCTGTGAAATTTTCTAATTCTAATTAGAAATCTATTATTTAAAATAATGATTTATTAATTAAAATAAATGAATGTTTAGCCAGTAGGCACATTAAGTGATTTCATTCATTAAGGTAGGGTGGAGAGTGGCCCAGCCGAGATGCTCCAGGTTGCAATGCTTAGTAAAAGCCATTGGTAAAATACAAGGATGAGAAGAAAATGTTTAATAGTTGATGAGGACACCACCTTTTAGTGTCTAGGTGGCAGCTGCGCCTGAAAGGCAAGAATATGAAATAGACTGTGTCACTGTGATGGGAGTTTCCTGAGTCTGTTTCCATATATAGAACATGTGGCTGGTAACAGTGATTCAAGTATGAGGACTGAGAAGACAGGGAATGTGGGGGAGGTGATTTTGAAGGAATAAGTCCTTGAGTTCATGAACATGAAGCATTCCACTCTAGTGAGAAATCTAAATTAGGAAATATCTGAAGTTGTAAAATACGCATCTATTGTTACTGATTCTGAAGTATCCTATTCTTTCATCTGTTAATATTCTGGAGAGAACTGCATTGGAACAGCCCAACGAACATGGGCTTTATCGTCACACATCCTGCTCAGTAGTAAAGCAAGGTCTGTAGCCTGGAATGAGTTTCATACAGTTTCTGAGAATAGTACCAGATCTACAAAGAGAGGACAGTAATTCACACCTTAGCTGTTGTAAGAGCGTGTTAATATGTTTGTAAATATGTGTAGAAAGTGCCTGAAACATAGTGAGTGCTCAGTGTTTCATAATTATATTTATCTGTTTGACCTTTGTAATACCTCCTTACCTAAACAAACTCACGGGTTTAGTTTTTAAGTCTGAAAAGAGGAATGAGAAATAAATAATGAGGAATGTCTTTTTTACAGGTCATATCTGAGGCATCAGCCATCTAAAAACTTGGTAAGACAACTATAAAATTTTGTCAATGGACCAAATATATAAAATCACTCAAAGTATTTTTCCTTTTCTAGAAAGTAAGATATATTAGGAAAAAATATGGCTGCCCTCTGAGGCTTGACTTCACAGAAAAGTTTCAACCTGTGGTTCAATTGTAAGTATGTTCTCATCAACATTTTTAACTTATATTGACAGTTTCAAACTAAGTATGAAAACAAGACTAATCGATCATGCATCTAACAACACGTATTTTTGACTCTCCTCAATATATGCGAGACTTAGTTTTCAGTACGAGTTATACAAAGCTGGGCTGTGATGGTCCCTGCATGTTGAGGGACGTTACCGTTTGGCAGCTGAAATTTCAATGGGTAAGAGAGCTGAGAGCCTGCCGACCCAGGGAAGCCCTCGCTTTACCCGCTCTGAATCTCTCCCCAGGCTCCTACCAGCACCCCTGCCTGTTTGGTAGAACTACCTTCCCCAGGCGCTATAACTTCTCTTTCCACAAGCCAATGATAAGTGAAAGCTTATAAGGAAAGAAACTAGATTGCCAACAAGTACATTGAGGTCATTTCAAAAATATTATCCCTAACTCGATTTCTTTCTTTTTTTTTTTTGAGACGGAGTCTGGCGCTGTCGCCCAGGCTGGAGTGCAGTGGTGTGATCTCAGCTCACTGCAAGCTCCGCCTCCCGGGTTCCCGCCATTCTTCCGCCTCAGCCTCCCGAGTAGCTGGGACTACAGGCGCCGCCACCACACCCAGCTAATTTTTTGTATTTTTTAGTAGAGACGGGGTTTCACCATGTTAGCCAGGATGGTCTCGATCTCCTGACCTCGTGATCCACCCGCCTCGGCCTCCCAAAGTGCTGGGATTGCAGGTATGAGCCACTGCACCGACCATCCGTAACTCAATTCTTATAAACAATATTTCAGCCAGGCATGGTGGCTCACACCTGTAATCCCAGTGCTTTAGGAGGCTGAAGCAGGAGGATGGCCTGAGCCCAAGGGATCGAGATCAGCATAGGCAGCATAGCAAGACCCTGTCGTCACAAAAATTAAAATAATTATCCAGGCGTGGTAGTGTGTGACTGTGGTCCCAGCTACTCAGGAAGCTGAGAGGGGAAGATCACTTGAGTCCAGCAGGCAGAGGATGCAATCAGCCAAGACGGCACCACTGCACTCCAGCCTGGGCAACAGAGTGAGACCTTGGCTCAAAAAACAAAAACAAATAATATTTCATAATAAAAATATGAATGAAATGCTATTAGGAAGACTTTTCCAACTGATTTCATATTTGTTTGCTTTCCTCTCTGACTTTATTCTTATATTTTTGGTTTATTATTATGGAAGTTATACAGCTTGTTACAAAATTTAAAATATAGAAAAATATGAGGTAAACGACTCACATTTCTAAATTTTTTGCTATTGTAAATAAATAATAGTGAATATCCGTTCATGTACATGTTTGGTCACTAGTCCAGATATGCTGTTAGGATAGATTGCTGGCAGTAAAATTCCCATGTCTACAACACCAACAAAATTTTCTTAGTCAAGGCTTTCAGCTTTTGGGGACCTCTTAGGCTGCAGACAGCTTCTGAGATCTCTCAGGGTGGGTAGGTACAGAAGTAATGAATAAGACGCTCCAACTTAGTTTTGCTACCAGAACTTTTCCACTGGGATCCTGCAGGCCTCTGCCAGCATGGTCTGGCCCCTACCCCTTGCCCGTGGCACTTCTAAGATGCTACCATGTGCCCTCTGCTTCTTAAATCATACTCCAGCAGTCCATCTGTCAGAGCTCTCCATGCTCTCCACGCCCTCCGGCTGATCTCCTTGCTTTCTTAGTTTTGATCTTCTTCTAGACACCTAATCATGCCACTGCCTTTCCTGGGCACCCAAAGCACTGCTTTCCCTACCAGAGGCGTAGTGTGTTTGTGTTTTTGTGTTTGTTTGTTTATGTAATGCTTAACCCCCACAAGGTTAAAAAATCTTAATCTTCTCTCTCAGAGAAGTGCACACTTCCGTTCATCATTGCTAAACACCTACTTTGCACCAAGAACTGTGCTAGGCCCTGGAAATGGAAAGATAAGTGACAGGATTTCCACCCTGAAAAGCAGAAGAGTCTGATAGAGCAGAGAAACATATGCACAGATACGCTGAGTGTAATGATAGAATGGAACAGTGTGGGTGGTTAGGATTGAAACGCAAAAGATTCCAACCCAGCTGTAAAGAGAGCGGGGCCCTGGGAAATGTTCCAGAAGACTTGCATTTGAGCTGAGTCACTGAGTCTTAAGGATAATGAATATTTTCCTAGAGGCAGAAGAGGGAAGGAGAGAAGTGAGGAGAGTAATGTTGAATTCTGCTGGGTCAGTCTTTCAAGTAAAACAGATAGTTAGAGGAAGAAAATATATAGTTCAAATGGTGTGATGTTGTTGAGGCAAAAATTAGTCATGAAGTCTCAGGAGAAGAGGCCGGGATTTTTGCTAATCCAAGGGTAGGTGGATTCCAGACCATGGAAGGCCTTCTATCAAGTCTTACGGTGGAATGGCATGATCAAATATGTGCTTTAGCTAGTTCTTTCTGGGAGAGGTGTAGAAGATGAATTTCAGAGAAACAAATCTTAAGTAGGGAGACCAGCTAGTCAACTGTATTGGTAGTCCTGGTGAGGTAGGAGATCAGCAGGACTTGTTTTCACTACCCTGCCAATCAAAACAGGATGTAGCCAAGAAACTGGCCAAAACCAGCTAGCACTTAGAGTTATAATGCATTTGCATAAGACATTCCCACCAGCACCATGACAGCACAAATGCCATGGCAATAACTCAGAAGTTTTCTTATATGGTTCCAGAAAGTCCCTGCCCCCCTTCTAGAAAATTCTTGAATAGCCCTCCCCTTATTTAGCATATATGTAGGAATAGGTATAAATATAGCTAGCCAGCTATCCATGAGTGCTACTCTGCCTATGGGATAGCCCTGCTTCGTCTACAGAGCAGCCATTCTGGTGTACACTTCACTCTAATAAACTTACTTTCTCTCACCATCAGCTCAATCTTGAATTCTTTCCTGAGTGAAGCCAAAAACCTCCCAAGCTGAGCCCCAAGTTTGGGGTTCACCTGCATCACTAGGAGGAGAAAAACAGATGACTGAAATAGCAACAAGGACAAAGAAGAAGGATCCTATATATAAGAAAATTAGTGATTAGACACACTGGGGCTGTCAGGGGGTGGGGGCAAGGGTAGGGACAGCATCAGGACAAATACCTAATGCACGCAGGGCTTAAAACCTAGGTGATGGGTTGATGGGTGCAGCAAACCACCACGGCACATGTATACCTATGTAACAAACCTGCACGTTCTGCACATGTACCCCAGAACCTAAAGTAAAATTTTTAAAAAAAGAAAGAAATAAAATGAGTGATTATAATAGGCAGGGCTTGATAATTGATAGATGTGAGTGGTAAGGGAAAGAGAATGAGGAACATGAATGATTCACAGGTGACACCAGTTAGAAGGGATCCTCCACAAACTTCCACCACCATATCTGTCC
Source organism: Piliocolobus tephrosceles (assembly GCF_002776525.5). Lineage (NCBI taxonomy): Eukaryota > Metazoa > Chordata > Mammalia > Primates > Cercopithecidae > Piliocolobus > Piliocolobus tephrosceles. Next base: position 4,021,424 of record NC_045434.1, on the reverse strand, counting down.
ATCCTCAAGCAACTGTACCAGGAACTGTGTCTGCCTTCCTGTCACTATGGATGAACTGTCTGTGTATCTGTCTCAGGCCTGTCCCTCCATTTGTAAGCTAGATCCCCACCAGTTTTCCTAATCAAGAACATTGCTCCTGAAATTCTCCTTCTGCTCCTCCATCATCAACTTTTCCCTCTCTACTGACTCATCCTAGAAATACACAGGTCTTTCTCCCACCAAATAACAAAGCAAAACAAAATCAACAAACACGATCACAAAAAAACACCAAAAAACCCTGTCTTGACCCTCCTAGCCCTTCAGCTTCTATGGTCACTGTCATCAACTCTTCTCCCATTCTCTCCCAAATCGCCCTCAGTCTGGCCTTTGTGCTCACCACTCTATTGGCACCGCCAGCCAACATGATCTGTGACCTCCATTCAGCTAAACCGATGGTCAATGCTCAGGTCCCGATCTCATTGACAAGAATTGACATGGTTAATCATTTACTCCTACTTGAAATATTTTCTTCATCTGGCTTCCAGGATAGCTCATTCTCCTGTTTTCCTGCTTCCTTGCTGGTAGCACCCCCTTAATTACTTAGTTCCTCCCTGATTTCTTTTTTTTTTTTTCATGATCTGAGATTTTGTTTTTAATTTTCTTAAGTCTTATGATCACCTATATTTTGTATATAACTCCTCTACTTTAATCCTTCTAATAAGTTGGCAAAGCGCCATTGCCAATCACACATACACAGGAATTCTACAGTTTTACGTTTTTGAATGGCTGTTTAATGACAATCCTAAGTTAAAAGTCTGACTTAGTAAAGAGTCTGAAAGTAAAGTTTAACTTGCTACTATTTCTTGTCACACTGACTTTTAAAAGATGACAAGTGTCATCTGTAAGTGTGAGAAGTGTTTTTATTTGATATGACACATAAACCATTAAAATGCCCTTCAATAAGTAAAAGGCAGCATTTTAGATACAGGAAATTCTAATTAGACTGGCAGAGTTAAGACCAAAAACATAAACATTGCGACCTTATCTTCAGCCCTTGCCTTTCACAGGCAAATGAACACAAATTAAAAAAAACAAACAAACAAACAAAAAAACCGGTGAGTCTTGCTTGGTTCTGAGACAGGGCAAGGATTTTTCCAGTATTAAAATATATTCAAATAACTAGTTATACACATCTAAATTAAAAACCAGTCTCCAATAGGTTTGGGGATGGCATTCTCACCTTTGTGAAAAGTTGAGCATTACTCATCAAGTCCAATCATATCTTTAGAAGGGGAAACAGGGAGAGCATGTACTGAGTGTGAATTACTGTCAAAATTCAAAAAAACTGATCATATTCATTTAACCAGAAGCCAGTCTTACTTATCAGGGCTGTCCAACAAAAATATTCTGCCAGTTATACATGACCTGAATTCTGGTGTATGAGATCAGTTACACTACAGTACACATAAAATAATGAGACAATTCTGGTTTGTAAGTAAGTAAGGCAGTGACCAATTCTTTCTGCCTTCTTTTTAACACCAGTAGAGATCATTTTTGTTTCAGGGATGTACTTCTTGGGATTCTCCAATTGCTCCTTCCATGTCTCCTCTCCGTACATGATGCCTTTGTTCTTCTTAGTGTCTGTGTATGAGAATCCAGCCACTCGCCTGTCTTCCACCCACAGAGACCATGGAGATTGGGCCCAGTCTTGTGCTTGCCTCCCTTTTGCACGGTGTGACACTGGACACACTTCTAAACAAAAATATTTTTGCTTTTTTCAACATCACCCATATTTAATTCTGTCTTTTGCCGCTCGCACTACAAACGTTCCTGCTCAGAAGCTTGACACCTGGCTCTCTCTCTCCCTGACCTCTTAGTGTTGGAATGCCCCAAGGCACAGGGATTTCTTTTCTTTTCCCCATCTCAACTTTCTCTTTGAATGTCCTCATCCAGTCACATGGGCCTGGATGTCTCAATATATTGATATATCCCAACACTGCACCTACAGCCTGACCATCTCCCCTTGTACCTGTCAAGTATGCTTAGGCTATGCTGCCGTAACAAATAAACCCTAAAATCCCAGTGCCTAACTCTCCATGTCATCATCTGATATGTAGAACTACATCATCTGGACACGGTCTCTCCTAGCTTGCCGCCATGTCTAGGAAAAAGACTGGAGGATTGTATGGGATGTTTTAAAGGCTCAGAACTAGATGTGGTTCCCACCCACATCCCGTTATCCAGAACCTATTGTCGTGGCTCAAATCTAACTGCAGGGTGGTTTATAAAATGTAATCAGATACAGTTCCTAAACCCCAGACTCACACATCCACTGAGATGTTAAATACACATATCACTTTTCCACTTAGATGTCAATAGATATATCAAACATAACCTGTCCAAAACTGAACTCCTAATCTTCCCCTCAAAACCTGCTCCACCAGTAGCCTTCCCCATTTTAAGTGACAGCAACTCCATCCTACTTGTTGATCTGGCCAAAACTGGAAACTCCCTGACTCCTCCCTCTCTCATATACCCTACATCAAATCCATTAGTAAAGCCTGTTGGGTCTATCTATTTGTCAATGCCTACTGTTACACTGACCCAAGCCATCATCACTGACCTGGATTATTACAATAGCCTTTTTGTTGCTCTCTCTGTTTCCACTCTTGCCTCCATATAGCAGCAAGAGTAAAACCTTGAAAACAAAGTCAAAGGACATTGCTCCAAAGCTCATGGAGTCAAAGCCAAGCCCTTACAATGACTGCCAAGGTTCTATTTGATTTTCTGCCTCTGTTACCTTTCTCCAATTAAACTTCACCTCACTCACTCAGATGCAGCGAGTGGCTTCCTTACTGTTCCTCAAGGGACAGTAGTTTCTACGGAATGGTGAGAACAGAAGCCAGACTACAGGGGATTTGCAAAATAAACTAGGAGTTTACAAGTAGAGGCAAAATGTAGTCTACACTTTTTCAGCTTTTGGCTGGAAAATAGAAAAAAGAGACAGGAATTTACCTATCGAGAAAAAGACAAAATATAACCTGGATTTTTTTTAAAGAGGAAGATAGATGAGCATGTTTACAGTTTGAGGATAAAGAAAGGAAGGTTAAAAATGAGTCATTCTGATTATAGTAATATAGCAGACTGAGCTAAGTTGAATCACTCCCTACCCGTGATAGACACGTCATCCTGGATAAAACATAACAAAAATATTTTGTACATAACTAAACTTGAAAGAAAGAAGGTGCACTCTGCAGAAATGAAGAGTTTAGCCTGTCTGTGCGATCCAGGGGTATTGGCCCAGGATAATGGAACTAGAAATTGGAAGCTGGGTTTTCAAGCCCCTGTGAGGCCAAGAGGCTATTTCATAAATTCAGGATATATTAAGAGCTACCTAGTCCAAGAAAAGAGAGAGAGCGCGAAAGAGAGAGAGACTGACTAGAAAACTCTGCTTAATGCCCAGGTCAGCCACAAGGAAGGTTGTAACCTACATGAATTTGTAGGCAAAAACATACTTCCTATAAGAATAGGAGATGTCCACCAAAATGTTCGCCTCAGGCCTCCTATGGATGTGGATCTGAACTTATACCTAATAGGAATAGAGTTTAGTCATAGAAAGTGCCACAAGAAAAATGAAGCTAAAAATTATCAAGTAGACTTGAAAACCCTAAGCAAACCCCTTGAAACAAAGGTAATTGGAAAAGCAAGTCCAGAGACATAATATTCTTACTGGAAAAGTCACCACCATCAAAAAATTGATCATCTAAATTTACAAACATTTAAGGAAATGGACCCTCATGAGGGCGAGTCAGCAGATAAAATAAGTTGAAAAATGAGCACACAAAACAAATGCTTAAAAATAACAGAACAATCTGAACAATATAGAAAATGTGTTCAAAATGAATAAAGAGGAAAAATAAAGTAGAAATCATAATGAAATAATATGACTATGAAAAGAAAGGCATATTTTTAAAAATTTGAAATTCTAGACGTGAAAATGTAGTCATTAAATTCAAAATTTTAGACACAATTACAAACCAGATTGGATACACGTGAAGAGAGAATTACTGAAAAAAGAGAGATGTGGAAATTAACCAGGATGCAACACAAATAGGTAAACAGATAACAAAGAGGCTAAGAAACAATTTCAGCAGAATGACAAATTTCAATATGTGCTTAATAGTTTTTTCCAGAAGGGGAAATTACAGAAAATGCGTTGAAAAGAGAAGCAACATTCAACGAAAAGAAAGAAAATATGAAAACTTTTCAGAATTTAAGGCCCAAATCATAAGGTTGAGGATTGGCATGAAGTCTCAGATACCTCAGAATGAAGCCATAAAACAGCAAAGAAAAAGGGAGAATCACATACGCTGGCACACAAACAAGACAGATTACCTACAATAGAATGTCGCCTAGACTGACAGATTTCTCACCAGCAAAATTAGCACAAATATAACTGGGGGTCAGATGATTAGCCATGAGAATGGGCTGAGTAGGGAAGGAAGAGAATGTAGGAGAGAAATGCTGTGTGAGAAAGCAGGGAGGGCCGGGCGCGGTGGCTCCGCCTGTAATCCCAGCACTTCCGGAGGCCAAGGCAGGCGGATCACTTGAGGTCAGGAGTTCGAAACCACCCTGGCCATCATGGTGAAACCCCGTCTCCACTGAAAACACAGAAATTAGCCGGGCTGGTGGTGGGTGCCTGTAATCCCAGCTACTCGGGAGCCTGAAGCAGGAGAATCGCTTAAACCCAGAGGTTGCAGTGCGCCAAGATTGTACCACTGCACTCTAGCCTGGGCAACAGAGTGAAATTCTGTGGAAGGAAGGAGGGAAGGGAGGGAGGGAGGAAGGAGAGAAGAAGGGAGAAGGCAGGGAGGGAGAGGAAGGGAGGAAGGAAGGAAGGGTGGGAGGGAGAGGAATTGGGGAGCTGGAAATCTCTACAAGGTCAAGGGGCAGATGAGAGGACAAGTGGGGGATGGGAGAGGGTGGGGCGGGAGAGTAGTCTACTGGAACGGCACCATTTGGGATTCTTGTGGCAGCATTTGTTTCTAGAAATAACTTATTTGTGTCTCTGCTACTACGAATCACTTGATCAAACCTTTTGCTTCCAATTCTCCTAAGATAATGAACTGAATACTAGAGGCCAATGACGGAGGGGCAGATCAGTAAGGCCCACGCCCAGTTCCACTGAATTATAGTATACATAGGTGATAACTGAGCATCCGATCAGGTATTCATCAGAGGTGAATTTAGCTGCTCACTTTGAAACTCTGGCAGACTTGAATCATTTAAGCTTTGAGAATCAGCGGCATCAGCGGCAGGGGTGGCCACTGGGAAATTAGCCCACAGTCTAGGCCTCTGGATTATAATAAATGCCTTATCATTATAGGGAATGGCTCAGGTACAAGGCTCGGCAGAGTTTGACCAATAAAAGGACGATAGATTCACTGTCCAACACTCATAAGAAGGAAGCCAGTCCTGGGAGTGCGGTCCAGCTGGGAACCGAAGTTATCACAGCTGGATTCAGAGTCCCAGGGCTCGCCTCACGCTTACTAGCATTTGATGATGAGTCTATTACTCTCCAATCCCAAACTAGAATTTAGTGCCACAGAAGCAACCCTGGAGGAAACAATGGGGCAGGATTTCTTTGTTACCCTGCAGGGAGTTCAGGAACAGATATTGTGGGTGTTTTACGGGTCCTGAGGATTCGCTTTAGTCAGGTATGGTAAGATATACAGACGCGGAGATGACCATCAGGAAGGAAGTGTATTATACATACAGATCCCTGGAAACTGGGGGCAAGGCACGCCCCACGGGGCCACACGTGGAAACGCCAGGGTCAGTCAGGAGGCAGAGGGAGTGAGGGGGAAATGTGGGCAGAGCCTTCTTGCAGTTTCTGTGGGAAGGAATAGGAGAGGCAGGGTAAGCACGTTTGAAATTGGCTACTTTGAATAATTTCAATGGCGCCCTGGGGACTAGGGACCGTCCCCTGGTTGTAGGGTGTCTGCCTCTGGGGTGATGAGGGTAGGAGGATAGTAGCCCAGGGCTACTAATAAGGAACCCCCTTTCATAGGCAGGGGCTCCTGGAAGAGTTGTTTGCTATCTCTGAGAATTGGCTAACCTTCCGCAGACCCCCCAGCGACAGCAAGGCCCCAGAAGTTATGGCATCAGAATACAGAAGATTAAAGCCATGGTTAATACAATGGGATAGCCACAAGGATTCATCTAATAGGTTTGCAGGTCCACAGAGAGGCCTCTTTCCCAGTTCCCAAAATGGAACTGCCATCGTGGGGAGGTTACAAATCGCAAGGAAGACTTGCCAACTAGTAACATTTCTGCATTTCTGAGGCTTAATTAGTATCATACCCTACATTAAAGAACATTAATGAAAATAAGCCATGCTTGCATAGACAAGTATTTTGTCAGATATTTTCAATGATATGAATTAAACATCATTATGAAAGATCTTTACAAATCCAGAAATTATGGGTCATGTAATTTACACTTATTGCCACTAGATGGCACTGTAGCGTATTGCTCTTGCGAAAGATGCCAGCTCAGTTCAATTAAGATTTTTTTTTTTTTTCAAATAAAACATATGGCTTGCACTAGTTCTTAATAATATAAGAATCTGGCCAGGCGTGGTGGCTCACACCTGTAATCCCAGTGTTTTGGGAAGCAGAGGCGGGAGGCTGGTTTGAGGCCAGGTGTTGAAGATGAGTCTGGACAACATCGTGAGACTCCCCATCTCTACAAAAAATTTTAAAATGTACTGGGTGTGGTGGCACATACCTGTAGTCCTAAAGTTAGGAGGATCCCTTGAGCCCAAGAGTTGGAGGTTATAGTGAGCTATGATTGTGCCACTCACTCCAGCCTCTGCAACAGAGCAAGACCCCATCTCTAAATTACCTATAAATAGTAATAATTCAATAGTCTGATGACTTTTGGAAAATGCAATCAAACATTCTGTTCTTTCCAAAGCTCCTAGAATTAGAGCTTTGCTAAAGCCTGACCCAGATCTCTGAAACTATACAGAAATGCGCGTATGCCTACACATGTGTGTATTCATCTGTTGTGAAAGGGTTCCAGAGCTCTCAGTAGAGTTTTCGAATTTTCTGTGGCCTTCTTCCCTATCAGAAAAGAAGCCAAACACCAATACTCCAATCCCTAGCTAGTCATGCTGTTTGAGAACTAACCTTCTGAGTTCATCTCTTTATGGCTTCTCAAAACTAAATAGGATGGAAAGGCACCTATTCTCAGGTACCACTTTTTGACATTTAAAATTTTTGTCCCCAGTTTGTGAGAATGGGACTATAAATGCTTTGAATAACAAGGGTTGGGTGGTAGCAAGTTTAGCAGACCTAGAAAGCCAGATACAACTGCGAGGTGAAGCAGAGATGGGGCAGTGAGTCAGGAGACGCTGTCAAGGACCTGTTATTTTGGATGATAGACACAGAGAAGTGAGTGCAGCAAGAAGTTCTATCAGATGGAGAAGGTGGGGCGACAGTCCCGGAGCCAGCAGCCTCGAAACAAGTGCCTGACACTAAGGTCCTAAGTGAAATTCTACTCAACGGGCAGGGGGCACAATTTCATTCAGAAATACGGGAGTAACTGATGGAGAAGCAAAACATGCAGCCATTCTTAAGGTCACAAGGTCTGGTGTGCACAGGCACGACTATCAGGAACTGAACTTTTACCTGTGAGCTCAAGCCTCTGTGTTCACATGGTAGCAGGGAGGAAAATATTAATATGAAGCACTACAGCTCTTTTGAACACTCACTGAGTTTGAGGTAAATAAGCCCAATGGGGCCTGTGTCTCCAGCCCCAGCATCAAAGCAGGGGTAGCCAGTCCATCTTGGAGTCCCTTTGCTGGTGTCTGCTATTGATAGAAGTTGTCCATTCTCTGAGCATGGGCTAGGCGTGACTATAGATCCAGGGAGCGTACAGGCTACGTCTGCTTCTCAGTCCCACCTCAACTTACCGACATCACTGATCCTTCCAGACTCAGCCACACCATCCAGCTGGTTCCTCCTACGGGGAGATCTGCAGCATCTCCGTTCTCATCACAATAATTCTGTGGTTTCATTCTCTAGTACGTCTAGTAGATAATAGGCAGCCAATGAATAGATGAGCTAAAGGACACCAGGGCATCCTGCTCTGCCCTTTCTCCATCCATCACATCCTGCCATCCTTCTCCCTGCTAACACCCATGACAGCAGTGCCTAAGCTACCCTCACCTGATCAACAGATGGACCCTGTCCAGTGAAGAGAACTTAGAGTTCCAAATGGTCAAAAAGGAAAACATTTCTCCTTTGTTACTATCAGGTTTTCTTTTGAGAAGTGAATGAAAGAACATCTGTTTATTTCATCCAGCTGTCAAAAGACACCTAAACAATAGGTACTGTTATTATTTTACAGAAAAAAAAATCAAGACTTCAAGAGTTTAACTCCCCCAGAGTTACTTTATCACTTTATGAAGTGATAAAGACAGGATTTAAACCTCAGCACTTCTGACTCAGAAGTTGGAACTCTTAACCCCTCTCTTTTATATTAAACTAGTATCTTTCTGTGTGTTGTTTCTTTCAGATTTGATGATAATGGCTACATTAAAGACGTTGGAGCAAATTTCATAGTGTGGGAAATACATGGCAGGGATGACTACAGCTTTAATAATACTATGGCACAGGTATGGCGTCTTTGGATTTAACCAGAATTCAGCATGCAACTAGACAATGTCTTTCTGTTTTAAACTTATAAATAAGCAATCTAAGGCAAATAGAATAAGGCAGCAGTGGGTAGGGAAAAAAATCACCTCTAGATTAAATTATATGGCTACTCAAATTCATTTATGAAAAAAAGTTGTCATCACATAAGACAGACATAAAGGGGTCAGGAAAAATAAAATAATGTTTATAGTAGGATGACGCAACTCTGAGTCTTCTTTTCTCTCCAAACGGTACTCGGTGTTTGAGTATTTATGGGTCTGCCTTTGGCTTTAGGACATTTATCACTTTTGCACTAAGTCAAATGGACGCTCTGGGCTTCGTCTCACTCGACTTCTCGGCATCATTTGACCCCGCTGACTTTGACTTCAATGTCCCTACACTCTGCTGATTTCCTTCCACCCTCCATGACGGGTTGCTCTTGGCTTCCTTGGTGAATCTCCCTTATTCTACCCTTTCACTTTGTAGGCCACAGCAGATGTTCTCACCACTCCCAGTCAACACATTTCCCCTCCCTGTGTGGGCCTTTCTGCCCTGAGGACCTCCTGTCGTGATGGAGCCTCCCTAGAAGTTACCAGCACTGATTTCTAATATTCCCCATAGATTTCACTCGGGGAAAAAAACAAAACAAAACAGGGATGGCTCTTTCCAAAGTAATGTTCTTATCTACCAGACACCTTAATTACCCTGAAGTATAACCCACCTACATGGCAGCCAAGAGAACTGAGTTCCACCTGCCGCTCTCCAGAGTATTGCAACAATTCTTTCTTCTGTTTTTTGTTTTTGCTTTTGTTTTTTTAAGAGTCTCGCTCTGTTGCCCAGGCTGGAGTGCAGTGGTGCAATCTCAGCGCACTGCAACTTCTGCCTCCTGGGCTCAAGCGATTCTCCTGCCTCAGCCTCCTGAGTAGCTGGGACTACAGGCACACGCCACCACACCCGGCTGATTTTTGTGTTTTTAGTGGAGATAGGGTTTCACCATGTTACCCAGGCTGGTTTCGAGCTCCTGACCTCAATTGATCCACCCGCCTCGGCCTCCCAAAGTACTGGGGTTGCAGGCGTGAGCCACTGTGCCTGGCAATTGTTTTTCAATTGTGTAACCAAATACATCCATCCCACCACACATTCCATCTATACTTGTTCAGCACCTAATACGTAAGTTCTCCTGTCTGCTTCCTCTGCACAGTCTCATCCCTATACTATTGTATCCGTCTTCTCCCTTGGTCCAGATTCCCGTCACTCTCTTCCTTCTCAAACTTTTCCATTATGCCTCAAGGTTAAGTGCTGTAGATCCTTCTTCAATAAAAGTGCCTCAGAGGATAACCCTTTTCCTACAGTTCTATTGAACCAGGAGTACTCTTTCTCTCACCCCATATACTTAAGGGTGAGATTTGGGGTTGATGTTCTCCCTCATCCGTAGTATCATTCCTGCACTTGACCTTAGCCAAAAGGCCACTAAGAGATATCGTGTCACTTCCAGGTCATTCTCTCTTCGCTGTAAGTAAAACTCCATTTGTTTGAGTCTCCTGCCATTCAGTCAACATCTATGCCATCCCTACCTACTGGTACCATACACTCAGAACTGGATCACTTTTCCTCCTGCCCTGAAAACAATCACCATTGACTTCTGAATTCTGCCCTCCATCCTATACGGGGGTATGGCTGAGAAAGTTTCTAAACAGGGACTACATTTCCCAGATGCATTTGCATCTAGGTGGGGCCATATGACTGGTTCTCACGACTGGAATATGAGCAGAAGTCATAGGTGTCACTTCCAGATGAAGTGCCTAAGAAGGAATCACGTGAACCTTCACGCCTTCCATCATACCTCACATCAGTGTATTATAGCAACAAGCAAGGCTGATGTAGATGAGAGCTGGAATGCAAGGGGCCACTAGACATTTTGAAAAGCCTTGGTTCCTAATTCACAGCTTTGAGGAGAGGCACCGTCAGAACCATCTAACCAAGCACATCTGCATTGGGCTGTATGTGATCAAGAGTTAAACTTGTTAGCCGGGCACGGTGGCTCACGCCTATAATCCCAGCACTTTGGGAGGCCAAGGCAGGCTGATCACAAGGTCAGGAGTTCGAGACCAGCCTGACCAACATGGTGAAACCCCATCTCTACTAAAAATACAAAAATTAGCTGGGCATGCTGGCACACACCTGTAATCCCAGCTACTCTGGAGGCTGAGACAGGAGAATCGCTTGAACCCGGGAGACGGAGGTTGCAGTAAGCTGAGATCGCGCCACTGCACTCCAGTCTGGGTGACAGAGTGAGACTCCGTCTAAAATAATAATAATAATAATTTTTTAAAAAAAGAATTAAATTTGTATTCTGTAAATCTCCTGAGAGTTGGGGTTTATTATTGCAGCATGTAGAGACTATCTTGACAAATAACTAATATAGCAGCCCCCATTAAAACTACATTTAAGGATGGGGGCATGGTGGCTCACACCTATAATTCCAGCACTTTGGGAGGTTGAAGAGGGACAATCGCTTGAGCCTAGGAGTTTGAGACCAGCCTGGGCAACATAGTGGGACCCCTTCTCCACACACACAAATTTTGAATTAGCCTGGTGTGGCGGTGCACACACATATAGACCCTGCTACTTAGGAGGCTGAGATGGCAGAATCGCTTGAGCCCAGGAGGTCAAGGCTGCAGTCAGCTGTGATCATGCCACTGCATTCCATCCTGGGTGACAGGGCAAGATCCTGTCTCAAAAAAAAAAAAAAAAAAAATTGCATTTCAGTTCAAACAGTTTACCCTCTGACCTCAACCCCCAGTCCCTTAGCTCTCTCATTGTTATTCACACTACTCCAGTCTCCTACTTTGTCTCACACAACCTGGCCGTCTGCTGTATTGAACCCTCTGCTTTCTCCTTCTCTCTCTCTCTCATGTTTCCTCCCTTCCCTTCCTATCCAGCGTGAGCTCCATAGTTCAATTCTCCAGCACCATCTTGCCAATATCGATTTCTCTGTGTCTCTATCTATATCTCATTTTTCCCAGTATTATTTCTGCTTGCTGTTACGGCAACTTGAAACACCCATCTTTCTGCTTTATCCATGCCTGTATCTGAGTTGCTGAATTCCTATCTTGGAGCTGATCACTTTCAGAAAAAAATTACAGCACTTCGGGAGGCTGAGGCAGGCAATCACTTGAGGTCAACTCCAAGACCAGCCTGGCCAACATGGTGAAACCCTGTCTCTACTAAAAATACAAAAATTAGACAAGTGTAGTAGCACACACCTGTAGTCCTAGCTACTCAGGAGGCTGAAGCAGGAGAATCACTTGAACCCAGAAAGTGGAGGTTGCTATCAGCTGAGATCGTACCACTGCACTCCAGCCTGGGCAACAGAGCAAGATTCCGTCTCTAAACAAATAAATAAATAAATAAATCTTAGAAAATTATGAATAGATAGAAACATCCTTCACCTATTGAAATATAGATACAAAAAATTTTAGCAAACATTATATTTAATGGTAAAAATTTGAAAACTTTCACTGGGAAATCAGGAACAAAACAAGGGTGGCCGTTGTCAACACTTTTTTTTTTTTTTTTTTTTTTTTAAGAGACAGAGTCTAACTCTGTCACCCAGGCTGGAGTGCAGTGGCGTAATCTTGGCTCACTGCAACCTCTGCCTCCCAGGTTCAAGCGATTCTCCTGCCTCAGCCTCCTGAGTAGCCGGGGTTACAGGCGCACGCCACCACACCCAGCTAATTATTATATTTTTAGTAGAGATAGGGTTTCATTGTGTTGGCCAGGCTGGTCTCAAACTCCTGACCTCTGGTGTTGTCACCACTTCTATGCAACATTATTCCTGAAGATCTTTGTAATAAGAAAAAAATAATAAAAACAAATAAAAGGTATAAGGATGGGAAAGAAAAACATAAAACTGTCATATTCACAGATGACACAACTGTTCATGTGAAACAATTAGAATTAATAAATGAGTTTAGAAATTCTCCCAGCCAAGCACATGCCTATAATCCCAACACTTTGGGAGACTGAGGCAGGAAGATGGCTTGAGGCCAGGAGCTCGAGGCCAAATGTGGCAACGTAGTGAAGCTCCATCTCTACAAAAATTAAAAAACTAAAAGTTAGCCAGGCATGCTGGCACACGCCTGTAGTCCTAGGTACTCAAGAGGCTGAGGCAGGAGGACCACTTGAGCCCAGGAGCTCGAGGCTGCAGTGAGCTATGATCTTCCCTGCACTGCAGCCTATGCAACAGAGTGAGACTGTCTCAAAACAAAATTCTCTCAACACAAGATCAATATACAAAAAACCAATTGTCAATTATTCCTCTGTTTACCAGCCAATATTTAAATAATAGAAGTTTTAAAAATACAAAATTTCCAATAGCAACAAAACATTAAATACTTAGGAATAAGTTGATATGAAAACTTCTACCAGGCCGGGCGCGGTGGCTCAAGCCTGTCATCCCAGCACTTTGGGAGGCCGAGACGGGCGGATCACGAGGTCAGGAGATCGAGACCATCCTGGCTAACACGGTGAAACCCCGTCTCTACTAAAAAATACAAAAAACTAGCTGGGCGAGGTGGCAGCGCCTGTAGTCCCAGCTACTCCAGAGGCTGAGGCAGGAGAATGGCGTGAACCCGGGAGGCGGAGCTTGCAGTGAGCTGAGATCCGGCCACTGTGCTCCAGCCTGGGCAACAGAGCGAGACTCGGTCCCCCCCACCCCCCCAAAAAAAGAAGAAAACTTCTACCTACCCACATATATATGCAATCTTTTGACAGAGTGGTTGTTTACATGAAGCACAGACATGGAAGTCAATGATTGAACTGAACAAGCACCTCCCCATAGAAGAAGTCTGGGGACCTGAGGTAAGAGACACATTGCCTTGCAAATTGTTTATTTCGAATAACTAATCTAGCATTTTGCTATTAACAAAAACTTGATGGAAACATTTTGGATTTAAATTTGTTTGGGTAAACCAAATCCTATTTTTATATTGTATCATGGTATATTTAAAATGCTTCATCTTAATTTCTATTTGATCTTTTGTTAGTTCTATGTCGCTATTTTAATTTTCACTGCTGTAAATATGTGTTTGCAGATTATTAAATATCTGTTAAACATGTGAAAGCATCAAGAGTGAGTCTTTTTAACTCACTCTTGATGTTAACTCACTCTTGATGTTTAAGGGAGTCTTTTTAAGCTCCCTTACTTCCTCAGGTCTTTACTGAAAAGTCAAGTTATCGATGAGGACTTCCCTGGCCACCATATGGAAAAACTTAACCCTCACTTTCATGAAAGCCCATATTTGTCCCTCCCTATTTTCTTTCCTTTTTTTTTTTTTTTTTTTTTGAGACGGAGTCGCTCTCTGTTGCCTAGGCTACTAGGCTGGAGTGCAGTGGCACAATCTCAGCTCACTGCAAGCTCTGCCTCCTGGTTTCAAGCAATTCTCCTGCCTCAGCCTCCCGAGTAGCTGGAACTACAGGCATGTGCTACCACCGCCAGGTAATTTTTGTGTTTTTAGTAGAGACGGGGTTTCACCATGTTGGCCAGGCTGGTTTCAACTCCTGACCTCAAGTGATCCACCTGCCTCAGCCTCCCAAAGTGCTGGGATTACAGGCGTGAGTCACCGCGCCCGGCCTCCCTCCCCTATTTTATTTAATATCATTAGCATTTATAACTATGACACATTACATAGCCTACTTTCAAAATCGTATTTATTTTCTAGCTCCCTTATTAGAATGTAAGCTCCATGAGGGAAATTTTGTTTTGTTCACTGCATCTAATGCATTGTAGGTGCTCATTAAATATTTGTGGACCAAATTAATTCATCATAGATCATATACCTATTATAAAGAGCACTTTTCTACTATTTAAAAATCATAAAGGGGCCAGGCATGGTGGCTCACACTTGTAATCCTAACACTTTCGGAGGCCGAGGCGGGTGGATCATTTGAGCCCAGGAGTTCAAGACCAGTCTGGGCAACATGGTAAGACCCCATATCTACAAAAATTAAAAAAAAAAAAATAGCTGGGCACAGTGGTGCATGCCTGTAGCTCCAGCTACTCAGGAAGCTGAGGTGGGAGGATCACGTGAGCCCTGGTGGCTGAGGTTGCAGTGAGCCATGATCACGCCTCTGCGTTCTAGCCGGGGTGACACAGTGAGACCTTGTCTCAAAAAAGAAAAAAGAAGATCAAATTAAAAAATAAAAATCATAAGGAATTAAACTGGTAATTAAATCAGTTAAAAGAAAACTTATCCTCCTGGTTTTTCATTGAAGGACATCCAGGGGTCTGGAGTTAGGGATAGGTATAAACGATAGGTGAGGATGATATCCCCATATCTTACAAAAGGCACCTAAATATTCTAAGATTCTGCCGAAATAACATACTCCAAAGCAGCAGTGAGCTCACCGGGTAATTGACAACCATGAAGCCTGCCTCAATCGGTATGATATGGTACAATGGTTCTCAAACTTGAGCATACATCAGAATCACCAAGAGACTTTGTTAAAATAGATGGCTGGGTCCCGCTCCCAGAGTTTCTAATTCAGCAGGTCTTGGGTGGGGCCCAAAAATTTGCACCTTGATGATACTGATATGCTGATCTGGGGACTATGTTTAAGAACAATTGAAATAGTAGCGTACAGTCTAGAAAGACTCTGGAGTGCCCACACCAGGCCCTACATATTCGATTCTACTGCATGAGAAACTTAAAGCTCACCACTGAAAGGGTGAATTCAGTCTGAAGTCTGAATGTAACAGAAAGCAGGTACCTGCAAAGACTAGTTATGTCCTGGTGAATAAGGCTGCTCTTACTGGCATCATTATTACGTTGTATCTTAACTCAACATGGCAATCAGGGCTGCTTTCTTCCTGAAACATATACCTGAAATGAAATAGAAAGCCTTCCAGTTATTGGAGCTACACTGATTGCTACATAGTCCTTCTGATTCTAGAAGGATGAATGACACCTACATTTAAAAAAAAATCAGGGAAGTAGCTCTGGGGACTGTAAATTCTTAGAGAAAACACTGAAGGACTCATAAGCAAAAGTGGCATTTTCACAGGTTCTCCTGGTAAGGTTGGAGGTTGAGAAGGAAAGGGAGAATATGGGTACTGAGTGCTTGTCTACATCCACACAATACAGAATCAGATTTGAGTTTCTTGAAGTGGCTGAAGATACTAGACAGGAAAGTCCTTGGCTAAAAAGGCTAAAAATTGAGTATAATGCATGAGGCGAGGGGAGATTTGTTTTTTCTTTTCCTTTTCTTTTTTTTTGTTTTTTTGTTTTTGAGACAGAGTTTCACTCTTGTTGCCCAGTCTAGAGTGCAATGGCACAATCTCAGCTCACTGCAACCTCCGCCTCCCAGGTTCAAGCAATTCTCCTGCCTCAGCCTCCCAAGTAGCCAGGATTACAAAGACGTGCCAACACGCCTGGCTAATTTTGTATTTTTAGTAGAGTCAGGGTTTCACTGTGTTGGTCAGGCTGGTATCGAACTCCTGACCTCAGGTGATCCACCCACCTCAGCCTCCCAAAGTGGTGCTGGGATTTACAGGCATGAGCCACCGTGCCCAGCCAGGAGATTTGTTTTCTAAGAGGCTGGGTGGTTTGATCAAGAGGGCTTTCACATGAAAAAAGAAGGGAGAAAAAACAATAATGGCAAGGGAGGGGGAGTTTTAATAATGTAACAGGAAATATCAGGCAGTGATATCTTTCCGGCAGTGACACAGAAAAAGAAGCAAGAGTCAGCAGGTATCATCATTCACATTAGGAAATAACGAAATAGGAAACAATATAAATATTCCTGCATGTCTATATACAAAAATATATAATGACACAAGGCTATTAAGTCTTTGCTAGCAATGCTTTGTTGTATGATATATGCACAGCATCTGAACATATTTGGAATATACCACGTCCTTTTCCAATTAAGTTCATGGACCTATGTATTAACTAACTTGGTAGGACAACTTTCACAGTTTATTTTTGACCTGGAAGAACGCTTCACCAAAAAATATAAGGTATTTTATATTTTCAAGTGGGGATACATTAAAAAATGGGTCTTTTACTTATTTTTCATTAACCCAACATATTGTTTCATAAAAGTGCTACAGACCACAATGGCAGAAAGGTAGACAAAGGCAAGAAATGCTAGAAGAAACAGATTTTTCAAAAAGCAATGTCAAAATGATTTTTGGAGTTTATTGAGACATATAGTAATATTTTTAAATTAAATATAATCAAGAGTTTTAGGGATGCCACTTATGATTAAAATGTAATTATAGAATAATTCACCTACATAAAATAAAATGACCTGCTCAGAAGGGAAATAGAGGAATTTTCAGTGAGAAGGAAATATTCAGCCTTTATCTCTCCCCTTAGAATAACTAGTCCTGGTCTGTGTCCACTGAGGCTTCTGTTCCTAAGTTCCCACTCCTGAACCTGGCCTTTTATCAAACGAAGGATGCAGTGGCCTGTACACAAGAATCCTTCAAAAATCCTTCCCTGGATGATTAGTCAGTTCTGGTAGTGTGTTTTGAATTTTTGTCCCTTCCAAAACTCATGGTAAAATTCCATCTCCAACGCGGCAGCGTTGCGAGGGGGAGCCTCGAAGAGGTGATTGGATGATGAAGGCAGAGCCCCCACACGTGGATTAATCCATTCACAGATTCATGGGTTAACAAGACAATGGACTCGTGGGTTTCACGGGAGTGGGACTGGCAGCTTTATAAGAACAGGAAGAGAGACCCGAGCTGTCATGCTCCACCCCCTTGCCATGTGATGTCCTGTGACACTTTGGGACTGTGCAGAGTCCCCACTAGGAAGATGGCCCTCAGATGCAACCCTTCAACCTTGGACTTCTCAGCCTCCTTGGAAAGGCATGAATTCCTTTTCCTTATAAATCACTCCGTTTCAGGTATTCTGTTATAAGCAACAGAAAACAAACTAACACACAGTGAAAGCCTCCTCGGCTCAGCACAGGTTGCTCAAGCTGTGTTCCTGGAGCTTCTGCAGCTGGCACCACCCTGCACGTGAGCCAATCTCCTGAGTCTCTCCTCTGCTGCCTGGGGGTTTCCTTCCTGGAAGGATGCCACAGACAGGGCAGGTATGGCAACGTGGGCACGCAACACATTTAGATTCTTTATAATGACTCTAACTGAAGCCAGAGGATCTATGACAAGTCTGTTTTCTCCGAAAATTCCTTGACAGTACAGGTCCATACAACTCTATGCACAACAAAACTCTGCCCGTCTTGTGATCTCCTCCTTTGCTTTTTATACAAATATCTTCCAGACTTCCCAGAGGTCTGTCAAAGTAGAGCTGGACACATGTGTTCCCTGTCCCTGGTTACTGTTTACTTCCTCTGCTCTTTCACATCACAGTTTCATTAACCCGAGGAGGGAACCCACAGCCAAGGCAACCAGCCAGGGGCGTACACACAGCCGAGTATCAAGTGGGCCTTCTGCTCCATTTAGTCAGACTGGGTTTTTGGCTCCACTCATACTTGTGGTTACCAGAATATAAATGGTAAGCCACCTTCTCCTCCTCATCTTTTTTCTTATTTTTAAAATTAATTTTTTATTTCCATTTTTACCATGTAATATATGCACATAAAACTCCTCCTCATCTTGATGGCCTATGCATATTACTCTGAACTCAGTCATGTAACATGTTACATTTTTTTCTGGAATGCATTTTAGCCTAAAATTTTATTACTCCCAACAATTGTCCTTCAACCTGGCTGGGGCACTGGCACTCTGATGAACGACCTCTAAACATTCCTCTCATTGTTGCAGCCCTCATTATTAATTCATATTCCTGGGAGAGAACTTGGATTGGTAGAGCTGCCCTGCCACCACCTCAGTTATGTCCTGGGGTTGGGAGCAAAAGAATCTGTGCCTGTCAGCTTCTGGAATGAAAGGTGGGGACTTGGAATTACCCTCACTCTGATGATATCCAAGAGGAATCAGCATTCTATTAAAAATGATCATGGACTCTGGACAGACAGAAAAAAAAAAGACAAATATCCACAAACATTGCTCTCAGGAAGAGGTGCTACTGGAATTCTTTAATTAAAGTTATACTGTTAAATTAGCTACAGACTTTGATGACTATTTCATCTCCTAGAATAAATGAAGAATACAGTCATACATCACTTAACAATGGGAACATGTTCTGAGAAATGCTTCGTTAGGCAATTCTGTCATTATGCAAACATCATAGAGGGTACTTACACAAACGTAGGCGGTGTAGCCTACTATATAACTAGGCTATGATAGAGCCTGTTGCTCCCAGGCTGCAAACATGAACAGCACGTTACTATACTGAATAATGTCAGGAAATGGTAAGTATTTGTGCAATAGGAATTTTTCAGCTCCATTGTAATCTTATGGGACCACTATTGTATGTGTGTTCTGTCAGTGACCGAAACATTGCTATGCAGTACACGACTGTAATTGATTATTGGAATGGAAGTAATAGTATGTAGGATATGTCTGTATCCTCACATTTCATGATATCCAGGTAAGTAAGGGTAGGCATAATCAGAATTGTACCTCCCATCTGAATAAAACAGTTTTCAAAAATTTCAGGCCAAGTATTGTGGCTCATACCTGTAATCCCAGCACTTTGGGAGGCTAAGGTGGTAGGATTGCTTAAGTCCAGAAGTTCGAGAGAAATCTGGGCAACATCGTGAGACGCCCATCTCCTTTAAAAAAAAAAAAACAAAGGTAAAAAATTAGACAAGCATGGTGGCACATGCCTATAGTCCCAGCTTCTAGGGAGGCTGAGGCAGGAAGATTGCTTGAGCCTGGGAGATCGACGTTTCAGTGAGCTGTGATCATGCCACTGAACTCCAGCCTGGGTGATAGAGCGAGACTCCATCCCTAAAAACAAAACAAAACACACATTAATTCAGTAAATGTATCTTGACTACTGTGTGCCCGACTGAGGATACAGCAGTATGCAGTAAGCTTCCCTCTAGAGCTTATCATTATTGCCATCTAATCATGGTAACATTTTCATCCACGGAGTTGCCATGAGGAAATCTCTTTGAGACTATGCAAGAGCTGATTCATCACAGAGCTCTATTGACTAGGAAGTTGTTCGTGAAGGAGGAATGTTTCAAGATATGTAGAAAAAAGAAAAATACCATTGTCTTAGTACATGTTGTACTGCTATAACAGAATGCCAGAGGCTGGGCAATCTATGATAAATAGAAATTTATTGGTTCATGATTCTGGAGGGTGGGAAGTCCAAGATCAAGGGGCTGGCATCTGGTGAGGGCTTTCCTGCTGCATCATCAGATGGCAGAAGGCAAAAAGAGAGAAAGGGTGAGGGCGAGTGAGAGGCCAGGCAAGGCGGGTTGAACTCATCCTTTTATAAGCAACCCACTCCACGATAACGGCATTAACTCATTGATGAAGGTAGCGCCCCTGTGATCCAAACCCCTGGTGGGACCCGTTAGACCTCACTTCCCATCTCAACTTTTGGGATCAAGTTTCCAACACGTGAGCTTTGAGGGATGCATCCAAACCATGCAACCTTGAAGGATGTTGATAGGCAAAAGCTCGGACACATCCAAAGTAATGGCCTTATAAGTCTTCCTGTTTCCTTCAAATAAGAAGCTTTCAGAGAGCAAGAATGGTAGAGGAAGAGTCCTTTAAGTAGGGTGTGAAAACATACAGGATCTAAAAGAACCCAGAAGCAATGCCATGTAATAGTAGGATCAGGTATCTGCAAGTTTTAATAATCATTTGCTTTCATTGTGTTTGTTTTAACAGAGTAACCTTTAAAAATACAGGCTTGTTTCATCTGTGTTTTTTAAAAGGCAGGCAGGAGATAGTTTGTATCTTGAGACCCGTAGAAAGACATGGTAATGGTAATGGGGCTCAATGAAGATCCTAGGGGAAGATAAAAACCCAAGGATGTACCATCTTGACTGTTGTGTCTGTACCTTATGATCAAAATTGTTTCTGTCCCCAGTTAAGCATCTTTGGAGCATTTTGTATTTTGTCAATTTAGGAAAATAATATGCTTACATATTCTCAACACCCTAATTTAATTGTTTATAAATACACTTGCTTTCACTAAGCATCACTTTTTATCAAATTTTAACCCAGTGTAGCTCTTAAAGGGCTATATAGAGCACTGCAGTGGTAAAATAGAAGGGAATAGCCATTACATCTCTAAATAATTTTTCAAGATAATTGAGACTATAATTTTGCTTATCAGAGTCATAAAATGACCTTAAAATTTTTTTCTTTGTTTCTCATTCAGAACTATATACACTGTTTTTCTTATGCTATGGGAGAACCAGGAGACTTAAATCAACCATACGAGATTATCAACAGTTCTAATGGTAACCATATATTTTGGCCCCTGGGCCATTCTGGAATGTATGTATTTCGTGTGAAGATCCTGGATCCAAACTATAGGTGAATATATGTGTTACTGTAATAGTGTTAGCATTAGTTCTTCAAAGTGAAATCTTCATTTTTTTAATTTGATGCATCCTATACATTCAGTCATTGTTATTCTTGTTATTTACATATTTGCTTTTTTATTTTGTAGCAATCACATGAAACATTCTATGTGGGTAGAAGATTTTATGTTAAGTGTTAATTAAATTAATCAATTTACAATTACATTCTGAGGACTTCCTGGGTTCAGTTGCCGTGAAAGATCCAAATATAAGCACAGTCTCATCCTTCAAGGTATTTACAATTAAGCTGCCTGGAGAAGGAGGAGTTGGGGGAGGGGTGCACATAAAAGCCAAGAAAAGTTAAATCAGAGCAAAATACAGGAGATATTTTTCAAATATAATTATTTGCATTATTGACAGGCACAATAGTAATTCAGAGATGGGAAAGATTAATGCTATTTTGAGCAGTAAAAGAAAACTTTCTGGAGAACACAGAACATCAGTAGAATTTACATTGCCAGAAGACTGGGACAGACGCTTCCAGTGAAAGAAATCACACTAATAACGGAATGCAGCTAAATGTTAGCAAAAGGTTAGCATATTGTCTACGGCTTGTGGAGTTGCAAAGGAAAGCAGAAAGTGCCCTGAATGAGGAGGGTAGAAAACAAAGGAGGGAGACAAACTTACAACAATTCATAATATTTAAGTAAATTTCAGCCCATGTCCTAGAGACCTTCATTAGTGTCTTCACAAGGAAAGCAGTGTGATGAAAGCATAGTTCAAGAGAAATTAGCCTGAGAATAGCATAAAGAATGGCACGGAAGAAAAACAGGCCAGGCGCGGTGGCTCACATCTGTAATCCCAGCACTTTGGGAGGCCAAGGCGGGAGGATCACCTGAGGTTGGGAGTTCGAGACTAGCTTGACCAACATGGAGAAACCCTGTCTCCACTAAAATACAAAATTAGCCAGGCATGGTGGCGCATGCCTGTAATCCCAGCTACTCGGAAGGCTGAGGCAGGAGAATCGCTTGAGCCCGGGAGCCAGACGTTGCAGTGAGCTGAGATTGCGCCATTGCACTCCAGGCTGGGCAACAAGAGCAAAACTCCCTCTCAAAAAAATAAAATAAAATAAAAGTAAAAATAAACTCTACATGGATAATGGAGAAGAGTGATGTCAATAAGGAAAGAGGTCAAAGGAAGGCCTAGTGGCAGTAAGAATGGAAAGAAGGGAAAAAAGAGTCTGATGACGAGAGATTATATCTAACGTGGCAAGTAAAGAAGGACTGGATATAGTTTTATGTTTTCTAGACCAGGTGATTAAAATAATGGTATTTCCTTTGAGCACAATAGGTAATGGGGTGGTTTTTCTTTGGGTGAGGTGTTGAGATAAGAGTTCTGACTTTGAATTTGAGGGGACGGTGAGATATCTAAGTGAAGATGTCCTATCAACAGTTAAGATTGCTAATCTGGGCCCGGAGTGGAAAGGAAGAGCTGATGATAAAAAGTTAACAATGCGGATGTGGGTACCTTCTACAGGGATTCAAGGAGCGTACAAAGGTTAGCTGACTGATTATAAATAGAGAATGGAAGGGCTTTAGGGGACACCCACTGTTAAGGAATTTGGAGTGATGAGGAAGGGGCAGACCAGTGAATTATTCAAATAAAAGAAAAATGAAGACAAAAATAGAAAGGTAATTTTTAAAAACGCAGTAAAACAGGATATTTAAAGGTGACTATCACTAACAGAGATGTCCCAAACATGTTCTAAAATCATGATTATCAATGCAGGATTTGAAAAGAGGGTGTCTCAAAACTGGTTATTTCCACTATTGGCCTCTAAGCTATTCAAAGACACCTTCCAAAGAAGGCTGAGAGTTCATGAGAAAGGCTGACAGAGAGGATTGCTTCCAGGACACTTTTCCGAATGCCATGGGGACAAGAATCCTTCCCCACCAGTAAGGGGGGGCTTCAGAAAACTACTCAGGGAAACTGGCCGGGCGCGGTGGCTCAAGCCTATAATCCCAGCACTTTGGGAGGCCGAGACGGGCGGATCACGAGGTCAGGAGATCGAGACCATCCTGGCTAACATGGTGAAACCCCGTCTCTACTAAAAAATACAAAAAAAAAAAAAAAAAACTAGCCGGGCTAGGTGGCGGCGCCTGTAGTCCCAGCTACTCAGGAGGCTGAGGCAGGAGAATGGCGGGAACCCGGGAGGCGGAGCTTGCAGTGAGCTGAGAACCGGCCACTGCACTCCAGCCTGGGTGACAGAGCGAGACTCCGTCTCAGGAAAAAAAAAAGAAAAAAAGAAAACTACTCAGGGAAACTAACATGGGCCTCCTGGTTTGGGGATGGGGGAACAAGTATTATGCCTAATTCTCATCTAGAAAGTCTGAAGGTAAGAGGATGCCTACAGGTGCACTGACAATAGGAGACATTAAATGGGACTAAAAAACTGATATTTTATAGTGATAGGAGGTATCATCCATAAGGAAGATAAAATATTCATGAATTTTATGTACCCAACAAAAAGCCAGACAATACATGAGACTAAAACTATTAGAAACAAGGTAAGAATATGACAAAAACACAGTTTTATTAGGAGACTTTAATATACCTTTCTCAGAATTTGATAGATCAAGTAGTCATAAAATAGATAAGCAAGTGGAGAATGTGAATAAAATTATTAATTAACCTAAGTCAAGAGATAAGTAAAGTGGAGTCTTGGCTTATCTAGGAATTAGGATCTAAAGTCAGTTTGTAAGGATAATATTGTATGTGGCCAAAATTACTTTTGATTTCTCATAAACGGTGTCATGCTAGAAACTGAAATAGCATCTCTCAGTGAGTCCAGTAGTTCCACCAACATTTCAACAGATTACTGTTTCTTTCGTTTTGTCCCAGTTAAAATACTTGATCCACATTTTAAGCCATGTGGTAGAAAAAATGGGTGCTGTTTGTCTTGTAACACTATAATCATCTTTGTTGTGTAAGATGTTCACATGTGAAAGGCTCAGCAGAACTAAGACCAGCTATGAAAAGGGAAGATTCCAGTTTCCCATCTCTCATTCACTTCAAAACCAAAGCACATTGAGCGGGTAGTGGGGAGGATCTGCCGTATCTTACAATGCCTACGAGCACACATTCTCTCCCAGTGCCTAGGGAGACACCGTGAGTGACAATAATCTTATGGTGAACCAAAAATAAAATTTTAACAAGTGAAAGAACATCATTTTATAGGCTACAATTCAGGCTAGAAACTAAAAAATATAAATAGCGTTCTATTTCTTACAATATGACAGATACAGTGTTCAGGGAAAGCCTTTCCTGCACAGTACATTTAACACGCATACACCTTTTAAATGCATGGCCACATTGATGGGAAACTGAGGGAATTATCTGTAGGCCAGAAATTCCGAAAAAGTGCAAATTCATTACATCCTATTGGAGATATCTGTAGACACTCTATCCTCCCTAGGGTTATCTGCGTGTCCCTGGTGACCTGGATCACAAGGCAACATGTAGGAGAAAGGAGGACAAGTGTGGGGCCCTAGCAGAGATAGAGAGTAGATCAAAGAACCTAAGGCTTTGAAGGGCAGGATCCTTAGGGAAGATGGCAAGGATACATGCCTGAATCAACCCTGGCTCCAGATTTTAAAAAAATAAATAAAATTATTCCCTAAGAGTTTTAACTACAAATGTACACTGAATAGATTTAAGCCTGGATTACATATTAGCTGACTGTCCAAAAAGAATAATCTAGCCACAAATTTAAAGTGGTATGCTCAAATTTAAAGTGGTATGCTCCAGTATGCTCAGCAAAAGCAAATGTATGCCCCCTCTGGAGGACTGTGCTTTAAGCTCAAGCCTCAGAAAATTCCCAAAGGAAAAGCACCAACCAACAAAACATAAGAGAAGAAGAAATCATGAACAAGGGCCAACAGAAACAACAATCCACAAAACCAACCTACAAAGCTTCCAATATTGGGTTTATTATACACAGAATACAAAACACGTAAGCTTAAATGCTGAAATGTATTTATAAGAGAGCTCTGAAAGTACGATGAAAGAAGAAACCATTCAAGCTGACCAGAAGACCTGGAAAGAAACAGAGAAAATTTCTAAAAATGAAAAACATAATCAACTTAACTAAAAACTCAATACACAGATTAAACAAAAGACTACATTCATGAAAAGAAAATTAGTCAATGGAAAGAACAAATGTCCACAACAGTCCACATCCTCATTTACTTTTCCAAAAACTTCAACTTCCAAATATCTCCACCTACCATAGTGTCATTAACCCTAAATAATCACAAATGTACTTATTAGCCCCCAAAAGAGAACAAACTGAAGTCTCACAGCTAGCCCCAAGTCCAAAGTCTGAATGATACCCAGGCCTCCTTTAATTTTGTCATGATCCTGCCTTCCTATTCTGTACCCTGTGGCCTTTATGGTGGCGGAGTCTACCACTACCAACACACCTTACATAAAAGAGTAGGGGAAACGGGAGAAAGAAAGATCAGTTCAAATAGGTGACAGCTAGGTAGAAAATAAGTACGGATACTGTATTCCTAGTATCCACATGTGATCATGAAGCTATAGTATTTTTTGTTTTCTCCATTTTCTAACCTATGTTCACTATGTCTTTAGCCAGCATTTCAGGTTTATTTCCTAGCAGAATAACCTTAATTTTCTGTGTGTGTGTGTGTGTGTGTGTGTGTGTGTGTGTGTGTGTGTGTGTTTGAGACAGGGTCTCACTCTGTTACCCAGGCTGGAGTGCAGTGGCGCGATCTCAGTTCACTGCAACCACCACCTCCCGGGTTCAAGAGATTCTCCTGCTTCAGCCTCCTAAGTAGCTGGGATTACAGACATGTGCCACCACGCCTGGCTAATTTTTGTATTTTTAGTAGAGACGGGGTTTCACCATGTTAGCCAGGCTGTCAATTTTCACTACTAAGGAATCTGAGCTCTTAGCAATCCCTGTCTGTACATTCCTGGGGCCATAAGTAAAATTGTGAAATTCCACTCCCAGTTCTATCACTTGGTTCTTAGATTCCCGTATTCTGTCTGTGGGAGAAACACCTCCAAATCTTACTCACTGACAAAAGTATTTACTTCATCGAAAGAGAATTCCCCAACTTCACAGATAACCTTTCTTGCTGGCTTCACAGCTTTTCAATATAATCATCCATACCAGAGCACTTCTGCGAGTAAAATAAAGCTTTGTTAACATTTACACCCAAGCAGCAGGTGTAATACCAAAAGTGTCCTAGGTAGCCAGTAATTTTGGTTACCCTCATAATAAATAGCAGCCTTAAAAGTCCATGCTACTATTCTGTGTGGCCAGTGAATTACATGTATACCAGCCCTTTGCCTTATTATTATTATTATTATCATCATCATCATCAGAGACTGAGTCTTGCTCTGTCACCCAGGCTGAAGTGCAGTGCAGTGGTGTGATTTCAGTTCACTGCAACCTCCACCTCATGGACTCAAGCTATTCTCATGCCTCAGCCTCCCAAGCAGCTGAGACTACAGGCACCCGCCACCACGCCTGTTTAATTTTTGTATTTTTAGTATAGATGAAATTTTGCCATGCTGGCCAGGCTGGTCTCGAACTCCTGACCTCAGGTGATCTGCCCACCTTGGCCTCCCAGAGTGCTAGGATTACAGGTGTGAGCCACACCTCGCTGCCTTCTTTTGCTATAAAATGAGTTCCTTGGCTAGAAGCAATCTTGTGGGGATAACATGAAAATACATATGACACTCGTTATATCCCTGTGTGGTGTTGCAGGCAGAGGCTTTGTAGAAAAGGCAAATTCAAATCCCAAAATTGTCACAGAAAGAATAAATCACTGTCCCCTCCATGCCATAATCAACCTGTCACCAGATGGCTGTCTGATACCTCTGGATTCATATACACACAGGAGGCTTTGGTTGGTTGCTGCCACTGCCAAATACAGGCACACCCCGGAGATACTGTAGGTTTAGTTCCAGACGCCCGTAGTAAAGCGAGTCATGTGAATTTTTTGGTTTCCCAATGCGTACAAATCTTATGTTTATACTGTAGCCTATTAAGTGTGCAACAGCATTGCACATTGTCTAAAAAACATATAACTACCTTAATTTTAAAAATACTTTATTGCTAAAAAATGCCAACAATCATCTGAGCTTTTAGCAAGTCAATCTTTTTGTTGGTGGAAGGTCTTGCCTCAGTGTTGATGGATGCTAATTGGGGTGGTGGTTGCTGAAGGTTGGGGTGGCTGTGGCAGTTTCTTAAAATAAGGCAACAGTGAACTTTGCTGCAACTATTCCTTTCATGAAAGATTTCAATGTAGCATGCCATGCTGTTTGGCAGCATTTTACGCACAGTAGAACTTTCAAAACTGGAGTCAGTCCTCTCAAATCTTGCCACTGCTTTATCAACTAAATGTATGTAATATGATAAACACTTTGTTATTTCAACAGTATTTACAGCAACTTCACCGGGAGTAGATCTGATCTCAAGAAAGCACCGCTGGGCGCGGTGGCTCACGCCTATAATCCTAGCACTTTGGGAGGCACAGGCAGGTGGATCACTTGAAGTCAGGAGTTCGAGACCAGCCTGGATGGCAAAAATCCGTCTCTGCTAAAAATACCAAAAATTAGCCAGATTTGGTGGTGGGTGCCTGTAATCCCAGCTACTTGGGAGGCTGAGGCAGGAGAACTGCTTGAACCCGGGAGGCAGAGATTGCAGTGAGCCGAGATTGTGCCATTGCACTCTGGCCTAGGCGACAGAGCAAGAGTCCATCAAAGAAAAAGAAAAAAAAGAAAGAAAGAAACCACTTTCTTTGCTCATTTATGAGAAGCAAAGCACTATCATCCATTCAAGTTTTATCATGACATTGCGGCAATTCAGTTCCATCTTCAGACTCCACTTCTAATTCTACCTCTCTTGCTATTTCTGCCACATCTGCAGTGATTTCCTCCACTGAAGTCTTGAGTCCCTCAAAGCCATCATGAGGGTTAGAGTCAACTTCTTCCAAACTCCTGCTAATGTTGATATTTTTACCTTCTCCCATGATCATGAATGTTCTCAGTGGCATCTAGAATGGTGAATACTTTCCAGGTTTTCCATTTATTTTGTCCAGATACATCAGAGGATTTACTATCCATGGCAGCTATAGACTTATGAGATGTAATTCTTAAATAGTAAGACTTGGAAGTCAAACTTACTCATTGATCATGGGCTGCAGAATGAATATTGTGTTAGCAGGTATGATAGGCATGAAAACAACATTGATCTCCTTGAACATCTCCATCTGAGCTCTTGGGTGACCAGGTGCATTGTCAATGAGTAGTAATATTTTGTTTTTTGGGGGGTTATTTTTATTATTATTATTTTTTAGACAGAGTGTCACTCTGTTGCCAGGCTGGAGTGCACTGGCACGATCTCGGCTCACTGCAACCTCCTCCAGAATCAAGCGATTCTCCTGCCTCAGCCTCCAGTAGCTGGGACTACAGGCATGTGGCACCACACCCAGCTAATTTTTGTACTTTTAGTAGAGACGGGGTTTCACCATGTTGGCCAGGATGGTCTCGATCTCTTGACCTTGTGATCCACTCGCCTTGGCCTTCCAAAATGCTGGGATTACAGGCATGAGCCACCGCGCCTGGCCTATTTTTTTTTTTTTTTTTTTTTTTTTACTTTTTAAAATAAGAGAGAGGATCTGGTTCTGTTGCCCAATCTGGTTTCAAACTCCTGGGCTCAAGCAATCCTCCTGCCTCAGCCTCCCAAAGTGCTGGGATTACAGGTGTGAGTCACCACGCCCGGCCAACTAGTAATATTTTGAGGAATCTTTTTTTTTTTCTGAGAGTAAGTCTTAACAATGGGCTTAAAATAGTGAGTAAAGCATTCTGTAAACAGACATGCTGTCATCCAGGCTTTGTTATTCCACTTAAAGAGCACAGGCAGAGTAGACTTACCATAATTCTGAAGGGCCCTAGAATTTTTGGAATGGTAAATGAGTGCTGGCTTTAACTTAAAATCATCAGCTACATTAGCCTCTAACAAGAAAGTCAGCTTATCCTTTGAAGCTCTGAAGCCAGGTACTGATTTCCCTTCTCTAGCTATGAAAGTTCTAGGTGAGGCCGGGCATGGTTGCTCACACCTGTAATCCCAGCACTTTGGGAGGCCGAGGTGGGTGATCACCTGAGGTCAGGAGTTCAAGACCAGCCTGACCAACATTGTGAAACCATATCTCTACTAAAAACACAAAATTAGCCAGGTGTGGTCATGGGCACCTGTAATCCCAGCTACCTGGGAGGCTGAGGCAGGAGACTCACTTGAACCCAGGAGGTGGAGGTTGCAGTGAGCCAAGATCACGCCACTGCACTCTAGCCTGGGCAACAAGAGCAAAATTCCACCTCAAAAAAAAACAAAAACAAAAACAAAAAAAGAAAGTCCTAGATGGCATCTTCTTCCAACAGAAATCTGCTTCATCCACACTGAAAATCTGTTGTGGAGTGTGGCCACCTTCATCAATCATCTTAGCCAGATCTTCTGGATCATTGCTGCAGCCTCTCCATCAGCACTTGCTGCTTCACCATGTAATTTTATGTTATGCAGATGGCTTCTTTTCTTAAACCTCATAAACCAACCTCTTCTAGCTTCAAACCTTCCTTCTGCAGCTTCTTCACTTCTCTCAGCCTTCCTAGAATTGAAGAGAGCTAGGACCTTGCTCTAAATTAGGCTTTGGTTTAAGGGATGTTGTGGCTGGTTTGATTATCTGTCCAGACCATTCAGACTTTCTCTATATCAGTAATAAGGCTGTTGCACTTTCTCACTGTTCATGTGTTCACTAGAGCAGCACTTTTAATTTTCCTTCAGACACTTTGCATTCACGATGTGGCTGTTGGTGCAAGAGGCCAAGCTTTCAGCCTGTCTCAACTTTCAACATGCCTTCCTCACTAAGTTTCATCATTTCTAGCTTTTGATTTAGAGTGAGAGACATGTGCCTCTTCCTTTTACTTGAACACGTAGAGGCTATTTTAAGGTTATTCATTGGCCTAATTTCAATATTGCTGTGTCTCAGGGGGTAGGGAGGCTGATTGGAGAGATGGGGGATGTGGTCAGTGAGCAGTCAGAGCATACATAACATTGATGAAGTCCACTATCGTATATGGTCACAGTTCATGGTGCACCAGGACACTTTCAGTAGTAACATCAGAGATCACTGACCACAGATCCTATAACAGATATAATAATAATGAAAAAGGCTGACACTTTGGGAGGCCAAAGCGAGATAATAGTTGGAAGCCAGGAGTTCAAGACCCACCTGGGCAACTAGTGAGATCCCATCACTACAACAATTTTTTAAAAAAATATTATCTGAGCATGGTGGCATGTGTCTGTAGTCCTATCTACTCAGAAGGCTGAGAGGGACGATCACTTGAGCCCAGAAGGTCAAGGCTGCAGTGAGCTGTGACTGTGCCACTGCACTCCAGCCTGATAACAGAGCAAGACCCTGTTAAAAAAAAAAAAAAAAAAAAAAATTGAAATACTGTGAGAATTACCAAAATGTGATAGACACAAAGCAAGCACATTCTTATAAAAATTGAAGGTTTGTGGTAATCCTGTGTTGAGCAAGTCTATTGGTACCATTCATAGTATCTGCGAAGCACAATAAAGTGAAACTCAACAAAACAAGGTATACCTGCATGCTATTTCTCCTGATCCACAGCTTCGCTTTCCGTGATTTCACTTACTTGTAATCAACAGTGGTCCAAAAATATGAGCTGGAAAATTCCAGAAGTAAACAATTCATAGATTTTAAATTGCATGCCATTCTGAGCAACATGATGAAATGTAGCACGGTCCCACCTCGTCCAGCCTGGGATGTGAATGATCTCTGTCTAGTCTATCAGTGCTACGTGCACAACCTGCCCGATAGTCACTTAATAGCCATCCTGGCTATCAGACCCATTGTAGCATTAAAGCAATACTGTTGTGTTCCCGTAACCCTTACTTTACTTTGTAATGGCCACAAAGTGCAAAAGTAGTGATTCTGTCATGTTGTTATAATTGTTCTATTTTATTACTAGTTATTGTTCAGCTCTTACTGTGCCTCATTTATAAATTAAACTTTATCATACGTTTGTATGTATAGGAAAAACATAGTTATATGTAGGGTCTGGTACTATCCATGGTTTCAGGCATCTACCTGGGGGTCTTGGAACTGTCCTCTGTGGATAAAGGGGGACTGCTGTATGGTATTTTGTAGTGGTGGCATCCAGATCATCCTTGGGAAGGGAAATCCGTGCTTCTAAGGCCATCCTAGACACCACAGCCACATTGTTTATGAGCCCATGAGCAAGCATTTGAGTAGCTGGGGAAAGAGGCCAACCATGTGGTGCTCAGGTGATAAGTAAGCTAAGAGCTTCCTCTCCAGTAAAGGTGTTTTGAGAAACATTCACATAAAACCCCACAATTCAGATACACTGGTCTCATTCTAAGCATTTCATCTATATGCTTTTCCCTCATATTTCTTCTCATCAACTCTGGTTTTTTCCAAGTCCCGGCCATGTCACCACATATTTACCCCTGCCCGTGATTATGCCTCAGGCCACCTCTCCTATTAGGAAAAGTGGGAAAATTATCGTACCTGAAGATTTTTATGCTCGGAGGCCTTTTCTTCTCCACTGTTCCTCACGATTACATGTGGATGGAGCTATAGTACCACAGCTGTCCACATCTGGATTCAGAGCAATCTGTAAATCTTTCTCATATTTTTTCTTTATAGTCAGTGGGGAACTCCCCACATCTAGGCAAATGGTAGCCGAGTCAGCTGTTTACATGCTTATTTGTGCATTTCGGCATCCCAAGACCAGTTCTGTACTGACACTTCATGACGGAGTTCGTTTGAGCACTTTCAACTTCCTCGTGTTAGAGATAAGACTAACACTCAGCTATAAGAGGCAAACCAGGTTTCATGGTTACTTGGTGTTTGGGGATCAGAAGTTCAGTTTCTGCCAGTACCTAAACCATGAGCTGTTTCTCAAGAGAACTGTTACTTGCCCAAGAGTACTTGCATTTGCTTCAAAACTGTAGAGGCATCTGCTAATATTCCCCCATCAGAACTTCCACAATCACACAGCCTCCTTATCTGCCACAGACATATCAAGCACCTTTAGATCTGTTAGGTCATAAGAGCGAGATCTCAGCCCTGTTTGCATCACCTGGACCATCTAGACAGGCTCTTCACCCTGGACCCCATTCTGGCTGACTTTCAGGTCCCTCTGCATATTTGGAGAAGCGCATGCAAATTATGTGTGGTACATGTTGCCTCCAAAATCCAAAGTGTGCCATAAAAAGGCACATCCCTTTCTTGTGGAAGAAGTATAAAAAGCAGGAACTTGTCTTTGACTCTCAACAGTGCATCATGTACCCCACAACTCATGGGATTTATCTCTCTTACCTTTTTTTTTTTTTTTTTTTTTTTGGTAGGGACAAGGTCTTGCTATGTTGCCCAGCCTGGTCTTGAACTCCTTGCCTTAATCAATCCTCCCAAAGTGCTGGGATTACAGGTGTGAGCCAGCAGACTTGGCCTTGTCTCCTTTATCTTTTGTTTTTGAGACACAGTCTTGGTCTGTGGTCCAGGCTGGAGTACAGTGGCGTCATCTCAGCTCAATGCAACCCCTGCCTCCCAAGCTCAAGCGATTCTTGTGCCTCAGCCTCCCAAGTTTCTGGGATTACAAGCATGCACCACCATGCCTGGCTAATTTTTGTATTTTTAGTAGAGACGGGATTTTGCCATGTTGGCCAAGCTGGTCTCAAACTCCTGACCTCAAGCAATCCACCTGCCTCAGTCTCCCAAACTGCTGGCATTACAGGTGTGAGCCACAACACTTGGCCTTGTCTCCTTTATCTTACTAATATATCTGCAGTATCTGCTACCTCCTGCCCTCCAGGTCATGTATCATCAATATAGTGGACCAGCATGATGTTCTATGAGATGATGATAAAAACAGACTCCATGACAGCAGGATCATAGAGTGGATGTGGTCCTGAAGCAAGAAGGGAGGTGGATTACAGTATTCCCCGGGTGAAAGCAAACGGCCTCTGCTCCTTTCTGCCTGCTGGGTTTCTTGCCCAGGGCCACAGACGATGTAGTGAAACCAGACTTGAGCCTCAGTCAGTCTGATTGCAAAGCTCATGTTGTTCACTCTGCAGGTATCAGAGTGTTGAGGGATGGTGGTGAAAGCTCCCGTGTCACATGTACTTTTTGAGTTTTACTGTTTTCTGTACAGTGTAATATATTTAAGTGTCTGGAATTCAAAACTCATTCCGGTTGGAACGGCAGTTTGTTAAAGGTTTACATGATAGTGGTGTGGGGAGGAGGGAATAATTTGCTAAATGAATGGCTGCTTCTCAGACGCTGAGGGTGGTATGGATTTGCTTCTTTGATGAGAATACATTGTGGGGGGAGATAGCCACTCTTGATTAATCTCATAATATTCTATCAGTCCCCAAAACTCGTCAGTCTTCTGAACAGTTCAACCAAAAAACTTAAATTGAGTTATTGTAGGTGTTGCAGGTACCCTGGAAAGGAAACTCTGAGATGAAGGTTAGCATGCAGGAAGTTCACTGTTAAGTGTTGCGGGATCAACACCTTTGGTGTTTCTGTCATGATGTAGTTCTCAATGCCGTGGTGAATGGAGTATCGTATGGGTCCTACCTCAGGGAGAATGAGTAGTTCACGTCTGATCAGTTCACTCCAGTATTTCCCTTTCTCTAAGTCTTTCTACTTATTTCTATACATTATAATAAAGGGTGGCTGTCCTCTCAAGTTCATTTAATGCATTCGTATCAACAATCGAATATGACCTAGAGTTATGCTTACACTTCCTTGGTCTAACACTCTCAGAATTCATTTTTTCTATACATATTCTTAGGGTATTGCTTATATGAGTTGGCAAAATTCTGCAGTTATTTTTCTGTGTAACCCTTCCTCTCCTGAGTTTGACTTTCGTATTGCTCTCTAGAACTTGGTAGGATCTAAATCTGTCTAGAAACAATGTGTTTGTTGAGATAGAGCATGATAAGAACTGGGTTATGCTTGCAACATAACCCCTCAGTACAAGTCTTATAGCTGGGCATGGTGTTGCATGCCTGTAGTACCAGCTACTCAGGAGGCTGTTGGAGAGGATCATTTGAACCCAGAACTTCAAGCTCAACATTGCGAGATCCCATCTCTAAAGTTAAAAAAAAAAAAAAAGGAATACAGAAATCATAGACCTAAATATAAAATGCAAAACTCTGAAACTCATAGAAGATAACTAACATAGGAAAAAAAACTAATTAACCTTGCATATGGCTATGACTCTTTGGATAAACACCAATGGTATGATCCATGAAATAAATCATTGAAAAGTTGGACTTCATTAAAATTAAAAACTTCTGCTCTGTGAAAGACAATGTCAAGAGAATGAGAAGACAAGCCACACACTGGGAGAAAATATTTACAAAAGAGAGATCCAATAAATAATTGGTATCCAGAATATACAAAGAAGGCTTAGAATGCAACAATAAGAAAATAACCAGATTTAAAAATGGGCAAAAGATCTGAACAGACACCTCTCCAGAGAAGATAAATGGATGACAAAAAAGCATATGAAAAAAATGTTCAACATCATATGTCATTAGAAAATGCAAATTAAAACAATAAGATACCACTACACACTTACCAGAATGGTCAAAATCCAGCACACTGACAATATCAAATCTGACAAGGATATGGAACATCAGGAAGTCTTATTCATTGCTGAAAGAAGTCCAAATGGTGCAGCCACTTTGGAAGACAGTTGTTTGGCAGTTTCTTACAAAACTAAACATACTGTTACTGTACGACCCAGCAGTGGTACTCACTGGTATTCACCCAAATGAGGCTGAGGTGGGAGGATTGGTTGAGCTGGGAAGTTGAAGTTGCAGTGAGCTGTGATGGTGCTGCTGCACTCTAGCCTGGGTGATAGAGTGAGAACCTGTCTCAAAAGATTTAAAAAAAAAAAAAAAAGCAAAAATAGTTAAAGAAAATACTGTGGCCGGGTGTGGTGGCTCACACCTGTAATCCCAGCACTTTGGAAGGCCAAAGCGAGCGGATCATAAGGTCAGGAGTTTGAGACCAGCCTGGCCAACATAGTGAATCTCCTTCTCTACTAAAAATACAAAAATTAGCCAGGCATAGTGGTGCGCACCTGTAATGCCAGCTACTTGGGAAGCTGAGGCAGGAGAATCACTCAAACCTGGGAGGCGGAGGTTGCAGTGAGCCAAGATCATGCCATCGCACTCCAGCCTGGGCAATAGAGTGAGACTCTGTCTCAAAAAAAAAAAAAAAAAGAAAAGAAAATACTGTGGGGTTTGTAACATGTAATAAAAGTAAAATGGATGAAAACAATGGCACAAAGGATGGGAGTAGGGATTAGAAGCATAGTATTTTAAGATTCTTATACTTAAGAATGGTATATTATTTGCCAGAAAAATGTGATAAATGATTGATATTGTATACCAAACACATTAGAAAAAGACACAAACCTATAAAAACTAATAGGGGAGATAATGTGGAATCATTAAAAAAATACTTTATTAATACAAAAAAGGACAGAAGAAAAGGAGAAAGGAAAACAAAATATATAACTTAAAAATGTATAACAACTTAAGATAGCAAACAAATAGCAAGACTGTAGATTTAACTCTAAAGATACCAACAATTATATTAAATACAAATGGTCTAAATATCCCAATTGAAGAACAGAAATTGTCATATTGGATAAAAATATAAGACCTAACTACAGACTGTCTACCAGTAGCCCATATTAAATATGAAGACACAGATTGATTAAAAGTAAAAGGATAAAAAAAAGATAAACCATGCTAATAGTAGTCAAAAGAAAGCTAGATTGGCCATATTGATAGCAGATAACAGGAATTCAGAACAAGGAAGGTATAAAGAGACTCATTACATAGTGATAAAGAAAGGTATAATAATCCTAAATGTGGATTTACCTTTAAAACAGCTTCAAAATACATGAAACAAAAATGGATAGAACTAAACAGAGAAACAGCAAACCCCTAACTACAGTTGGAGATTTCAACACTCCTTTCTCAGAAATTGATAGGACAACCAGAGAGAAAATCAGTAAGGATACAGAATACCTAAACTATGCTATCAACCAGCTCAGTCCATTTGACAATACTACATCTAACAACTTTTAAACCGTAAAGTTCCAACTGCACTTATTCCATGCTGATTCCATCACAATTTCATTCTATCAAAGGTCAACTTGGCCCTCTTTTCAGTCCCAGTCGCCTCTACCCAAGTCTAGACCTCATTATCACAAAACTGGGTTGTTCACTACTGTGAATAATTTTTCCATATGGCCCACTTACATCTAATCTCTCTATTCCAAATCACTTTACAAACTGCTATTGAATTAAATTCAAAAACAATCATGACTCCTTTATACAAAAAGGGTAAAGTCAAAATTCCTAAGCCTTTCATTAAAGCCCTCTGGAGGGCACATGTGCAGGCATGAGCGCGCGCGCACACACACACACACACACACACACACACACACAAAACCCCCACTACTTCCCTCTACACGCACCAAGCTATTTCCTCATTATCCCTTAAACCTCACAAATTCATTCCCATTTCCCAACCTTTGCTCATCTCTCTCTATACCTGGAATACCCTAGCCCTTCATCCTTAAACTCCAACCTTTAGGACTCAACACAAGCCCCTTTGCCGTGCTGCGAACATTCCCGTGATAGGTATCTACATCACTCAGTGTG
Organism: Piliocolobus tephrosceles; assembly: GCF_002776525.5. Lineage (NCBI taxonomy): Eukaryota > Metazoa > Chordata > Mammalia > Primates > Cercopithecidae > Piliocolobus > Piliocolobus tephrosceles. The sequence continues at coordinate 3,984,491 of NC_045434.1, read as the reverse complement.
TGAACATTCTCGTGATAGGTGTCTACATCACTCAGTGTGTGAACATTCTCGTGATAGGTGTCTACATCACTCAGTGTGTGAACATTCTCGTGATAGGTGTCTACATCACTCAGTGTGTGTGATGGAGTCTCCCTCTGTTGCCCAGGATGGAGTGCAGTGGTGCGATCTCCGCTCACTGCAACCTACGCCTCCCCAGTTCAAGCAATTCTCCTGCCTCAGCCTCCCGAGTAGCTGGGACTACAGGCGCAGACCCCCACACCTGGCTAATTTTTTGTATTTTAGTAGAGACGGGGTTATACCATGTTGCCCAGGCTGGTCTCCAACTCCTGAGCTCAGGCAATCCACCCGCCGCGGCCTCCCAAAGTGCTGGAATCACAGACGTGAGCCACCGTGCCCAGCCTACAATGTATAACCCTGTATCTTGTATTGTTGTTTGTGGGCTGTATTTACATGCCAGTTCCCCAAGTTGATATATTGGTAGCGTCTACTTTGGTTTGAATCCCAGTTTTGCCACTACTAGCTACTCAGTCTAAAGAAAATTGCTTACTCTTTTTGAGCCGTTCTGTATCTGTAGAGTGGGTTGATAATACCTGCCTTACAGTATTCTGAGGAGTAAATGAAGCATCTGGGTAAAAATCTCTAACTTTGCCAAGCACATAACAAATATGCAATAAAAATAAGTTCCTTTCTTCTATGTTCTCCCACATGTAGGTGGGTGAAATCATGTCAGAAATGTTTGCTTAGCTATATCCTGCCTCATTCCAAGCGATATACCTAACAATGAGAGACATTCAGTAACATTAGAAATAATAGTTTTATATATGGAGCCCCTAATAGTCAGCTTCCTGAAGGAGTTAGCCTACATCAGGTGAACATGATGGGCAGCAGGGTCAGAAAAACCTGACTTCAAATCCCAGCTCTGCTGCTAACAGCTGTGTAAACTTTCTCAAGTTGCTTAACCTGCCTGAGCTTCTCATCTGAGTTTCCTCATCTACAAGGAAGGGTTGCTGTGAAGATCCACTAAGATAATGCATGTAAGCATTTGGCATGCTGCCTGGTACATAGCAATGCTCAATTAGTATTCTTTTTTTTTTTTTTTTTTTTTTTGAGACGGAGTCTCGCTCTGTCACCTAGGCTGGAGTGCAGTGGCACGATCTCAGCTCACTGCAAGCTCCGCCTCCCAGGTTCAAGAGATTCTCCTGCCTCAGCCTCCCGAGTAGCTGTGACTACAGGTGCCTGCCACCACACGTGGCTAATTTTTGTATTTTTAGTAGAGAAGGGGTTTCACCCTGTTGGTCAGGTCGGTCTCGAACTCCTGACCTCAGGTGATCTGCCCGCCTTGGCCTCCCAAAGGCTGGGATTACAGGTGCGTGCCACCGTGCCTGCCAGTATTCATTTTCAGTAAGTATTAACGTTCATAAAGGTTAGCTTTTTTATTTCTGCCAATACTTATTAGTAATATCATTATTACTGTTGCCTTGGGAACCACTATCAAAATGATGTAAGGCTGTCAGGATAGAGAGCTCTTGAGGAATCTCAGAGAAGCCTGAGACGTACACAGGGAAAAATAATCACAGCTCTTCTGTGAATGTATCCATCTGTCCTTTGTCAAGAAAATGACACCTTAACTAGGATTATATATGGTTTGATTGTTACCATAGGGACATGGAGAGCATTTTAAAATATATTGTACTTAATTTAATCTTTAATATTATTTTTCTAATTTGCAGTTTCTGTAACCTAACAGCTATGTTTGCAATAGAGACGTTTGGACTGATTCCCAGGTAATGAGCAGTGCCTAACTGGACTTTAATTAGGGAATTTCTAAGATACAAGTGGCAGCTAAAAAGGAAAAGCACCTCCCCCCGTGTCTCCCAGAAGCAGCCTGTGCACTCAGTTTTCAGGGCCCCCAGCTTAAATCTTATTATGAAAAACATTATTATACAGTATATAATATGCAAATGAATCCTAAAACAACAACACAAAAACGTATGAAGTGTTTACTGCAAAGTCAATGGTTTTAATCAGTCTATATTTAGATTTTTGGGGGGCTATCTGTGAAATCTGTCTTCCCAAATGACAGAAACTTGCTGTTTCCCTGAAGCCCTGTGACTTCTGCCCCCTATATGACATCCTAAAAATTGTATGTGTGTATAGTGTGTATACAGGGACACAGCAGGAATTCCTGAGAGCTGTTACTGCAGCAAAGGTCCCTTTCGTGCCATCCCACTCAACAGCCACTGTCTTCCTATCAAACCTGTCTCAGCTGCTCCTACTTGGCAGATGCCAGAATGCAGTCGTAGGGATTGGGAGGTGACGGTGGCTGTGCCCTCTGCTCTAAGCCTGGGTCAGCTTTCAACCACAGACCCTCATTCTGATGCATTTAGGAAACAGTAAAGGGATTTCCCTGGACTCCGCTCCAGGTCCCTTGCAGGGCAGAATGAAAAGTCCTGATACTAAAGTTAGAATCCCAAATGACTTTGCTACTCCGTTTTGGGCCTGGTGTTTGGAATTTGGGTGTTTGGGTTTTGTTTTATGGGGCTTTTTTGGTGGGGGGAGCGGGGGAGAATTGTTAAATAAGGGCATAAGGAAAACAATTAAGCTATTCATGGCCCCTCTGTAAATATGACTGGCTCCTGGGGTTTCTGTGCTGACGGAGTGTTAATAGTGGGAATAACCTGCAAATGAAGTCAAGAATTGTTCCTACATAACCTTGGGAAACAGGCACAACCTTTTCCTAGTGACTTTTCTTCCTCATGGGTTGGTATGTTTGACTTAGGTGAATATTAAGGTATATGCCCACCCAAGTACCCACCAACCAAAGAAAGAGTCAAGTGAGTTAGCGGGGAGAAAGGCAAAGGAGGAGGATCTCACCCACCTGCCCCCGCTCTCACCTGCCAGCGCTGGAGTCCAGCAGCCAGGGCATATAAGCACAGCATACAGGACAGTCTATTTGGTTAGTGACTGTAGGTTAGCCTCCAGCAACACCTGGGCCCTGAAGGGTAGCAGAGGCACACCAGGGCTGGCTGGTGGTTGATTATTTCCTTAATAATGGAGCCCTTTTCTTGAGCAGCGACTAGAGATGAGTTTGTAGAAGGCAGAGAGCTCGGCACTTCCTTGCTCCTAGCCCAGCACTCAACCCCACCACTTTCCCAGCGTTTCCATTCTGCTCTCTGGAATTGCCATCCTTTAACCAGCAAACTCACCCAGATCTTCAACCCTCCTCTGAGCCTCCCTCTCTCTCCTTAGGGGTAACCAGGCTCTCCCGGGAAGACACTGCTCCACCTTCAGGCCTCTCAAGTGGTGCTCTTTTCTTTCACCTCCCATGTACCTCAGAGGGTCCTATTACCAATTCCAGATCATTCCTTATCCTCGTTCTTGTAAAACAAAACCAAAAAAACCAACACAAAACATACCCTGATCCTTTGAGGCGCATGGCGTCTGCTGCAGCGCCAGCTGTCTGTCTTCATCACCATGTCCTCTCTACAGTCTGCTGCATTCATTCTCAACTTTGGCCCCGTCACACTGGTTTCCTCTCCACATCAAGTCCCACTATCAGTGTTCGCATCCAGCATCCAAAATCGTGGCCTTACCACATCCTCGGTGACCTCCCTCTACTGCACTTCAGCCATCCACTCCCACAGTTACACTTTCCACACTGTCATTACTTGTAACTTCTCTGCTTCCTAAAGCATCAATCCAGACATCACATCCCATTCTCTGATCATGACCTCCTGTCCTTCCAGCTTGTTAATTCCATGACACCCACCGCAACCCCCCTTCACCCTCCCTGGAACCTCCACCTCTACTTTCAGTCTCTCTTTTTGTACTTTGCATTTCCTTACATTTCAAAGTCCATTATTTCAAGAACACTTGCCAGTACACCCTCACCCCTCTGGGATTTGTTCCTCCCTCTGGCAAATCCCCAACTACCTACTTTCTCTGTGACTACACCTGAGCAGCATTCTCTGTAACAGCGATTTCAGATTGTATCTAATTAGCTTCCTCCGCAAACCTGCTTTCCTTAATCATCATCAGGTGAGCTTGTTTCCACCCTCACAGAGAAATTAGAAACCATGAGACAGGAACGCCCTCTATTCCTGATTGCAAACAAAAATCTACTAACATCTATATCCATCCTCTCCTCTTTCCGTCCTGTGACAACAAAGGAAATATGATTCCTCCTTTTAAATACAATTCTTCCACCTATGCTTTGCACACTATCTGTTCCTCTCCACTTACTGAGGAAACTTTCAAATTAATTATTCCTTCTCTCTTCTGTATATTCAACTTTCCCTCTCAACTAGATCCTTCTAATAGGTTTTTGGTGACCCTCAAGTTTCTCCTTTGCAGCACAAAACTTCTCAAAGGTATTGTCTACACTCACAGTCTCCATTTCCCTGTGTCCAGCCGTCTTTCTCCAATCCATCCAGTCAGGTTTCTGTCTCTTCACTCTACCGATTAGTTCATTGAAATAGCTTTGGCCTTCATTGAGCTAATAGATATTTTTCAGTCCTCATTTTATTAGATCTTTCTTCAGCATTGACTCTTCCTTTGGCTGTTGTATCACACCATGGGCTTTCCCAAACTTCTGTAGCCACTGCCTCTCTCTCCCTAGTAAAGAAAGCCTCACCCTCCTTTAGCAGCCTTTAAATGTTGGCCTCCCATGAGGCTCAGTTCTGTCCTGAGCTTCTCACTCTGGCAAGCTCATCCACAGTTATGACTTCAATTAGCATCTATAGGCACATGACTCCCAAATAATATCTCTAGAACAGTCCAGAGCCGTACATCCTACTGTCTACTTAACTTCTTCTCTTAGATGTCTCAAAGACTAGTCAAACTGGACACGTCCAAAAGTGAACTCATGATCTTATCACACGTTCCCCTATCCCATTATTTAATCTATCTTAAAACTGATCCATTAGGGCAATTACATATAGCCATATAGATTGTCCTTGCACAGCTCCAGGAAAATCCATTCACACAGGCTATGATAGGAATGGTACCCTGTTTTCCAATGTTCCCTCCTACACTTATTCCCTGTACAATTTGTCCCATGAAATGTACATCCAACTATGCAAGCCAAACTTCTAGGAGTCAAAAACCAAAACCAAGAAACCAAGGATTTATATTCATTTCTGTCTCTCTCTCTCTCTGTCTCTCTGTTTCTCTCCAGTTCATCCAATCCACAACTATCTCCCATTCATTTAATCCCCTAAATCATCCTTGAATGGATCCACTTCTTACTCCATCACCACCTCCTTAATCCAGGCTACCATTATCTCTGCAATAGACTCCTAACCAATCTCTCCTCATCTACTCCTATGTTCTTCTAGCTTATTCTCCTCACTGGAGCTAGAGTAATTTTTTCAATGCTAGTTTTAGTAGCTTGAAACATTCACATTTCTGTCCATAAAATTAAAACTCCTTAAGGAGTTTTGGCCTACAAATCCTTGCATGATCTAGCCTCTACCTACTTTTCGAGTCTCATCTTGGATCATGTCCTTCACATTTTCTCAGCTCCAGACCGAGCAACTTTCTTTCAGTCCTGTTCTTCTCCATGCTCTCTCCCATAGCAGGACCTCTGCACATGCCATTTCCTCTATCTAGAATCCTCTGTCCTCTATTTACCTACACTTCACTTTACCAACTTCACTTCTATTTATTCATCAGATTTTAAGATAATTACCTTTTTCCCATGAAGGCATTTCTTGATCCATTTACCAGGTTAAATCCTGCTTTAAGAAGCTTTCATTGCATCGTATATTTCTTCTTAGTTCTTAACCACAGTTGCAATTTTTTATTTATTTTCTCATTATTTGATTAATGATTATATCCCACTAAAATGTAAGCTCCCCAAGGATGGGGACCATGTCTGTTTTCACTCGTCATTGTATTGCTAGAACCATGCACAGTGTCAGGCAGATAGGAGATGGTGAAGTGGCTGAACTAAGTTCTCAGAAGGAAATCATGCACTGGGGACAGATTAAGTTTATAGCCACAGAGGAGCAAGGTGAGACAAAGGAAGCCTGGGGAAACTATAACATTGAAACCAAATAATTATGGTTTAAAAGGGACTCCAAAACTAACGTCAGATACCAGGACACCAAATAGAAAACAGCACGGTGTCTGGCTTAAGAAATAAATCCCCTCTGATCAGAAGCATTCATGCAGGCCCAGCGTGGTGGCTCATACCTTAATCCCGGCACTTTAGGAGGCTAGGTTGGACAGATTGTTTGAGCCTAGAGTTGAAGACCAGCCTGGGCAACATGGCAAGACCCCATCTCTATTCCTCTCCCAATGAAATAGCCAGGTTTCGTGGTGCATGTCTATAGTCCCAGCTACTTGGGAGGCTGAGGTGGGAGGATCACTTGAACCTGGAAGGTCGAGGCTGCAGTGAGCTGTATTCATGCCACTGTACTCCAGCGTGAGCAACAGAGAGAAACCTCATCTCAAAAAACAAACAAACCAACAAAAAAAGTACCCATGCAGAGTTCTAGGTAAAGAGGCAGATGTCTGGCTAGAGTAAGTGCTGCACACACACACACCTGGCTGACCCTCAGGTACCTCAAATTAAATATGCACCAAAGTAAGCCAACCATATACGCACATACCCTCAAAAAAGTGCTCCTCCCTCTGAATTTCCTCCATCCGTGAATGGTAACACCATTCTCACAGTAACCTAACTCCAAAGCATGGAAGGAAGATAACCTTTATTCCTTCATATTTCTCAAACCCCACATCTTAATAATCAGCAAGATCGATCCAATCTAACTTCTAAATGTGTCTTAAATATATCCACTTCTCTCCACTTCTTCAGCCATTAATTTTGTTAAGACTCTCATTATAGCTTACCTCGATTATTCAAATACGTCATAACTGCTTTTCTACCTTCACACTCATACTTTGCTTTCTTCCATTCTTCACACTCCAGAATCATCCCTGTAAAATGTCAATCCTATATCATCCCTCTGAAGCTTTCTCCTGCCTTAGGCTAAAACCCACTCTCTAGCTTGACTTAAGCAGTTTTTCCAATCTGGCCCTGCCCACCTATCAATCCTCATCTCTAACCACTCCTCTTGGCACCTGAGCTCCTGTCATACTGAAGGAGCTGCAGTTCCAGAATGTCTAGGAGTGGTCCTGAGGTGTTACCAAGTTTTCATGCCTTCCCATACCCTTCTCCCTTTGTCTGAAACACTGTTCCCACCTTGGTCTCTTCCTCCACTCTTATCTAGCTAACTAGGTAACTCCTACTCCCACTCATACTCATACTGACCTAACTCCTACCTAGGCTTAGCTCAGACATCCCCTTCCCTGGCCTTCCATGATGTGTGGCTCCCACGGAACTTCCTGCCGAGGCTCAGTTCAAACATTCCCTCTACTGGAAGGCCTTCCATGATGTGTGGCTCCCACCAAACTTCATTTCTGGCCGGGTGCAGTGGCTCACGCCTGTAATCCCAGTACTTTGGGAGGGCGAGGTGGGCAGATCACTTGAGGTCAGGAGTTCGAGACCAGCCTGGCCAACATGGTGAAACCCCAACTCTACTAAAAATACAAAAATTAGCTGGGTGTGGTGGTGCCTGCCTGTAATCTCAGCTACTTGGGAGGCTGAAGCAGGAGAATGGCTTGAACCTAGGAGATAGGTGTTCCAGTGAGCCACTGCACTCCCGGCTGGGTGACAGAGTGAGACTCCATCGCAAAGAAAAGAAAAGATAACTTCATTTCCTCTTCTCACTGCATTGATCACCTTGTCTATTTTCCCGCCTGGTCAGCCTCAAACACTAAAAGGTAAACACCGTGAGGCTGGACAGTGCGTCTTATTCGTCTTTGTTCTATGTCAGTGGCATAGTAGCTAGCCATTCAAAAATTGTTTAGAGAAATTAAAAGCCGAAGTGTGAACAATGACTTCTAATGCCTCTTATTTTTCTGATTCCAGTCCAAGTGTCTACCTGGTGGCTTTTTTCCTCTTCGTCCTGATGCTGCTCTTCTTCACTATTCTCGTTTTGAGCTACCTTCGGTACATGAGGATTTATAGACAACATATTTATAAACCGCCTCACAAACCTCAAAGAAAACATAAGAAGAATTAGGAAAACTGAAAGTTTGTTTATTACAGATATATGTATATAGAGAAACAGTGTATTTTATACTTAGATTGAGAGTGTTAGTATTTAGTATTAAGAATACTAAATATAAGCTCATAGTAGGCACTGAATTCAAGATCTGAAAAATATTCTTGAACCCTCTCCAAAATAGAAATATTTTCATATATAGTGTGTTATTAAATTAATCCTTTATGTGTTTGCCTTCATTTTAAAGGTACTCTATGTACTCTTACATGGCATGAAAAAATACATTTGGCTGTTATAATCCTTTGTAAGAATGAAAGTGAAATTTTGAAAATATATTTATGTGTCAAGTATTATTTTGCATGAAACTTTTCACATGAAACCTTATATGACTGTAGTTAATTTATATATAAAGGATTTTAAAAAGTGTGTGGATTTAAATAACCTGCCCTAAACAGATTTTTTTTCTACTGGTAAATTCACATATGAAATGTAAAATATATTATATTAGAAATGAGCAGCTGATGTTCTATATTTTATTTTATTTTATTTTATTTTATTTTATTTTATTTTATTTTATTTTACTTTATTTTATTTTTTTGAGACAGGGTCTTGCTGTCTTGCCTAGGCTGGTCTTGAACTCCTGGGCTCAAGGAATTTTCCAGCCTTTCATGGGATTACAGGCGTGAGCCTGTAAAATTTGGAGCTACACCTAAGCTTTAATTCTAAGTTTTAAATTTTGACTTTGATGCTCAAAATAAGCTTCTTAATTTGTCCAAATATTACCACAGCCTTCTAAATAATTAGTATTTGTATGTATCAGTCTGGATTCAACCAGAGAAGCAGAACCAGAAGGCGGGGTGTGTGTGTGTGTGTGTGTGTGTGTGTGCTTACTCTCCTCTAAAGAGATTTATTTTAAAAGAATTGGATTGTGTGATCGTGGAGGCTGGCTAAACAAGTCTGAAATCCACAGTGCAGGCAATCAAGAATGGAAGATTACAAGCAAGATGAAATTCCACGGGCATTGATCAAAGCTGTTGTCCACAAAGAATTTCTCATTTTACCAAAATCAAGAACAAGACAGATACCCACTGTTCATCACTGTTTTGAAAGTTCTGACATCATGAGAGAAGCATAAAATAAACAGTACAAATGCTGGGACAAAGGGGACAAAATCCTCTCTTTAAATAATATTATGTGCTAAGAAAGCCCAAAAATTCACAACAAGTTTTACCAGAATAAGAGAATTTGATGGCTCTATACTGGACAAATATTTACAAATCAATACTTTCTCTATAATAGTTATCTGTTGGCAAGAGAAATAATCTATTCATTGTAGTGACAAATTATATAAATTTAATATGAGAAGAACATGACTTTAAAATATGTAGTGAAAATATGAGGTGAAACAAGATCTCAAACTAGATAGCAGGGGAAGACAAACTACCCGATAGAAAATGACCAAAGTTTCGGTCGTCTCACAAAACAGCATGTCCAAAGGGCCAATCAACATATTTAAAACAACGTTTTTTTTAGTGTTTATTATACGCCAGGAACTTTTCAAATAACTAAACCTCCTCAATAACCCTGTGAAACAAGAACTATTATGATCCTGTTATGGAGATGATGAGGAAATTGGCACAGAGAGGGTAAATAAATCTACTAAGGTTGTATCATTGGTAAGTGATGAAACTGGAATTCAAACTCAGGCAGACTGGCTTCAAAATCAGGTACTTATCCACTAAGGAAGCTCAGCCAGAGCTTCTGTCAGTCAGAAAGATACAAACCAAAGTCACGGTGTGGCAGCATTTTTCACCTGACGGCAAAAACTCCAAAGGGTAATAATACTCTTGAGAAGGAATGGGGGTCAGGGATAGGAAGGAAATTATCTTGCAGTTCTGAAGGAAATGTATAATCGCTATAGTTTCTTTTTAAGCAATCTGGCAAAATCTGTTAAAATTAAAACTACAGACTCTCTTGGACCCAGCAACCCCACTGTTAGGAATCGTTTCACATGGTGGGATGGGGAGGACCAGTATATCAGGATATGTGCCTGCGTGTGGGTGTAGATGGATGGATGAATAGATGGAGATGCTGTACATATAGACAGATACAGATATACAGACAGAGAGATGGCATCATTAGTTGCTGTGGCAAAACTCTAGAAATAGAGAATTAACACCTACCAACAGGTGAACAGGGAGTGGTTGAATAAATGATTGTACGTTGACCACATAGTGGGTGCTAAATAATTTAGAAGATTTTTCCACAAGGTTCTGTTAAAGGAGAAAAGCAACCTTACAGAGAAGCATCTATAGTATGATCCTATTGTTATGGAAACAAAATAAATCTTGTGTGATTGAGAACATGGAGGAAAACATGGCAGTGATATGGAAGGGGGGGCAGGGAAGTGCTGGGTGGAGAAAGGCTGGTCCCTGGCTAGGGATCCACCCTCGGGCCTGTGCGCACAGACCTAGGTGAGGACAGGCACTCCTGCCTTCATGCCCGAATGTTGCATTTCCCAAGAACACCCTGGCCTGCCACAACCCCATCCTGTGCCTATAAAACCCCCAGGACCCTGGTGGGCAGAGACAACAAGTGACTGGACGTCGGGAGGAACACACATCAGCAAAAGAACACACAGGCGGCTGGACGTCGAGAGCAGCACATGAGCTGAAGAGCACAGCTGGCAGGCTGTTGACCAGCGGAACCATGCGGAGTTTGGGAGTCTGGCCAGGACGGTCAGAGGAGAGCCTGGCTGCCAAGTGCTCAACTCCAGGGGAAAACCATCTCCCTTCTGGCTCCCCCATCTGCTGAGAGCTATTTCCACTCAATAAAACCTTGCATTCATTCTCCAAGCCCATGTGTGATCTGATTCTTCAGGTACACCAAGGCAAGAAACCCAGGAGACAGAAAGCCTCTGTCCTTGCAATAAGGCAGGGGTCTCATGGAGCTGATTAACACAAGCTGCCTACGGACAGCTAAACTGAAAGAGAATCCTGTAACACACACCCACTGGGGCTTCAGCTGTAAACATTCGCCCCAGACACTGCCCGTGATCGGGGCCCCACAACCTGCCCGTCTGCATGCTCCCCCAGAGGTATGAGCAGCAGATCACCAAAGAAGCAAGCCACATGCCCATCGCATGCCCTGCGAGGGGATACAGGAACCTTCCCCGTTTCAGCAGTACAGATACCACTCTGTTTACATTGTGTGTGCAGGCATGTATGTGTGTGTACATGACGGGGTGTGGGGCTGTATCAAGAGATGTAAAGAGAGAGAAACAAGGTCCTCCAAACCGGGGTGAAGAGGAACAATAGAAAAGCAGCCTGGAAAATGTTCTTTCTATGTAAACCAATATGTATGCATGTAAAGACAAATGAAGTCACCGAACTTCAAATGATGTCACTTTTTGCGGAAAATATTTTTTAATTGACATAATAATTGTACGTATTTATGGGGTACATAGTGCTGTTTTTATACACATAATGTGTAGTGACCAGATCAGGTAACTAGCACATCCATTATCTCAAAGGTTTCTCTTTTCTTTGTGTTGGGAACATTCAATATCCTCCTCCTAGCTACTTGAAACTCTGATCATTGTTAACTAATGGTCATCCTACAGTGCTGTAGAACACTAGCACTTCTTCCTTTTATCTAGCTGTAATTTGTATGCTTTAACACAGGGGTCCCCAACCCCCACTGCAGCATTACCGCCTGAGCTCCACCTCCTGGCAGCGGCGTTAGATTCTCGTAGGAGTGCGAACCCTATTGTGAACTGCACGTGCCAGGGATGGAGGTTGCACGCTCCGCATGAAAATCTAATGCCTGATGATCTGTGGTGGAACAGTTTCATCCTGAAACCATTCCCGCCCTCCATCTTCCCCAGGCCCCATCCATGGAAAAACTGTCTTCCACAAAAACAGTCGCTGGTGCCAAAAATGTTGGGGACCACTGCTTTAACAAATCGCTCCCTGTCCTTCCCTTCCCCCTAACAAAATGATGTAACTTTAGATGCTATTTGCTTTCTTGCCACTTCCCACCACATTGTACTTAAATGTTTTAATTAATCACAAAAAGTAAAGCTGCTCTTACTGTGAGCAGAGATGGGAAATGAAGAAGCGGAGGCAAAGTATAGACAACTCTTTCAAGAAGGTGCCCACCTCACTTTTTTTTTTTTTTTTTTTTTGACAAGGAGCAAAGAAATGGCAGGCACCTGAGTACAAGTGAGGTCAGGAAGATGTTACTGAATATGGGTGGAAATAATCAAGTAGCTAGGAGAAACTGGTGATACAGGAGGAAAGAGGTAATCACTGGATGAAAGTCCCTGAGTCGGCAAGAGAGAATTAGATCTTGTGCTGAAAACTAAGAACTGAATATTTCGTGAAAGTTCATTACTCATGAACTCTGGCTTCCCTCCTGTCACAGTGGTAGGTAGGCTCGCAGGAAGATCGGTGGTTCCTGGAGGCCATGAGATTGACCCTCACAAGTCTCCCACTGCAGGAGTGTAACTGACTCAGAGCATCAGCTGCTGCCCTCTGAAACTCATCACCACATTTGCACCAAGCCCACGGCCCCTCAGGCTGCTCCCCACCTGTGACCAAGTGCGTCGGGGAAACTAAGGAAGACCCAATGCTGGTAGACACAGGACTCTTAACAGCCCAGCTCAAGGACTCGTGAAGGCATTACCAAACCTTCCTCAGATTTCATAGCAGTTTAGGCAATTCTATCCAATCTCAAGCTGCACCATCTCTCTCCTGTGCTCTCTCTCTATCTGGTAGTCTCTTAACTTCCACAGCTCCCTATTTCCTTTCACACAAGTATTTTCCTCAATGAAATCATTGCACATCGAATCCCATGTTAGTAACTGTTTCTCAGTTACTGTGACTTGTGGATTAGCACAATCATAAGTGAGTGGTCTGAGAAATCAGGCAGTCATGGTAATTTGGGACTGGCTCAACCAGCACCCAGAAGGCAGAGAGGAAGCCATCCTAAGGGAGATGTGGTCAGCAGTAGTCCTTGGCTCTAGGTGGTGGTTCAATTGCTAATGTTCTCATTGGTAGTGAACCGAGAAAACGTCCTGGTGGAAGGGAAAGCTATGGCAGGTGCAATGGGAAAGGGATTTGAAAAACGTGGGGATCACAATGACAGTGATCGAGTTATACTAATGACCTGCAGAAAGTGGAGACCGAGAGTCATAACAGCTAATGGGGAGAAGAATAAAAAGCAGAGTGTCTCTTGTAAAGAGGTCATCGTCACCACTAGTAAAAAGGCAGACACAATTGAACACTAAGCTGAAGACCTGGGAGTCACAGGGCTCTAGCAATGTTTGCACACAGCCACTTTAGGTCTGTTACTAGGCGGCTGAGGCCCTGGTAGAGAAAACTTTTGATCCTAAAAACTGGGACAGGAAAATCTGATGGATGCCGCTGAAGGTGTTGAACTCTACAACCTCCACCCCTCTCACCCGCCTCTGGGCATGCAGAGATGGCCCACTGCTCCCTATCAAGGGTTAGCTCTTTTGCTGTGCTACAAGATGCTGCAGAAGACTTGGCCTCACCAGGCAACAGGTGCCCCCCCTCCCCAAATCTCCCCACCTACTCTTCTTGGTGTGGCAGGCTGAAAACTAGGGTGAAGATCCCAGCATACACCAGCTGGTGGCATGCAGGGCCTCAAAAGGAATGAAGAATTACAAAAGCTAATATGTATGTACTGGCAGGAGCCAGGGGAATGTATGGGATTGGATTCTACAGATTATTATTTTTTTTTTTTATTTATTTATTTATTTATTTATTTATTTATTTATTTTTGAGACAGCGTCTCACTCTGTCACCCAGACTGGAGTACAATGGTGTGATCTCAGCTCACTGCAACCTTCACCTCCCAGGTTCAAGTGATTCCCCTACCTCAGCCTCCCAGGCAGCTGGGACTACAGGTGTGCACCACCATGCCTGGCTAATTTTTATATTTTTTAGTAGAAATGGGATTTCACCATGTTGGCCAGGCTGGTCTTGAACTCCTGACCTCAAGTGATCCACCCACCTCGGCCTCCCAAAGTGTCGGGATTACAGGCATGAGCCACTGCGCCCGGCCTCTACGGATTCTTTAAAACTGGATAAGCAAGAATTAATGGACTCGGTGGCATTTTCTCAGGACATGGAATTTAAGAAGACCCCAGCATGGACTGTAGGGGATGGGGCGAACTCACTGCTGGGGTGACTCTTAGAAGCCTGGAAAAAAATGACAGCCAACTCTCAGCAAAGCAGAAAACGCCTGGGTGCTCCGGCAGTTGGTAGAGGAGGTAATGAAATGGTTCAGGGAGGTGGCTAGGCTGCAGTGGATATGTTACATGAAGCCAGAAGACCCAGCTGAGGACTATGACCCATGAGAGGGTTCAGCTGGCACATCATTCCCCAAGGACATCCTGATGAGGGTACCAGTGTCAATGAAACATTAGGTGGTGGCTCTCTGCAGGTTAGGGATGCCTACTGGTGAGGCAGCCACAGGTCTGGGTTCATCAACATCCATGGAGAGGATGAGGCCTCAAAATAAGACAGTCTTGGGAGTGATACTTCACTTCAGAAGCAGGAGCCCACATTGCCATAATAACAGGCAAGGAGCAGCTAAGGGGGCTCAACTTGCTGGGAGTTGTGGAGACAGTTAATAGAATGGCAACATTGTCAGGTAGTCAACAAGGCTGTTGGTTAACATCTACAATAATAACAAACAAGAATGGAAGAAGAGGCTGAGGAACATTGCCCCAATAAAAAGTCGTGGTCCCTTGCTCAGTCCCGAGACCTGGAGTACATTTTCAGACCCAGAACCCATTGACTAAAGAGGCGGCCATGTTCCCAGGAAGAAGGATCCTGCAGTGTGGCAAGTATTATATATACTGTGACAATTCCCCCAGAGATCTATGACTACCTACTCAGGTGACTTTACTGGGGAAAGAGGAATAACCAGGCATTTTGAGGACTATTACACACAGGTCTCAGTTGACGTTGATACCCAGAGACCCAAAGTGTCATCAAGCCTCCCCTTTAAACTGACGGCCTATGAGTGGCTCCACCCACCCGGGGGCCTTTCCCAGTCTCCAAAGTACATCCTTAGAATTATATACTTGGCTGTGGGAGTAAAGCCCACATTGAGGCCCTTGGTTTGTGAAGCAGGAGCAATCAGAGTGGGAAAGGCCAAACAGAAACCTCTGAAACTGGCCCCTACACGAATCCCGGCAAAGTGAGAAAACTGTTATTCTGGGGGATTGCAGGGGCAGGCAGATATTATTACCATCATGAAAGACCTAAAAGATGCAGGGTTGGTGGTCCCCGTTGTATCTTTGTTTAATCACCAGTCTGCAGAAAACAGATGGATCCTGGAGAATGACTATTGACTCCTGCAGACTCAACCAGGTAGTAGCACCAATTGCGGCTGGTGTGCCAGATACGGTATCGCTGCTAGGGCGGATTCATCAGACCTTGGGTATAGGGCCTGCATCTATTGACCCTGCAAATCTGTTCTTTTCCATCCCCGTGAGAAAAGAGGATGACAAGCAGTTCACATTCACATGAAAAACAATATTCAATTATCCACCTATTCTATGGAATTTCTAAGTAGATATCCTCATTTAGATAACAAACTAGCAAACCAAGTTCATGTCTGGTCTGATCATGGTAGACCAGATGCCCTGGTAGACTAGATGCCCGGGTGCCATGTTGTTGTGGGCCCCTGGTTATGTTGTACCCATTAACAATGGAAAAGGCACTAGGGAAGCTGACTGCCCAAGTTCCAACAAGGATGACCTCCCTCTTGTCACCAATAGGGAATCATGTTCTTGGAGAGGCGGGAGGCACAGAATTGAGAAGTGAGCTATGTTGAACCCTTACCACCTATCTAGGGAAAGTTATTTGCCTTGCCTGAAATATAACCTCCAGATACAGAGTAGCAAAGCATCAAAAACCTAGCCAATCACATTTCACTTCCATTTGAACAACCTGGTACAATTACCAATGGCTTCAAAAGTCAAGTATATCAATTCCGATTATGCATAACTTCATAACTAAAGACACCTGAGACAAAGAGCACCATTGTCCCCTGAATTGTCTAACTAGGCTACCTTCTCAGGGACCTGGTCATTTTGAAACGGAAAATAAACAATTTCAAGATCTACTGGAGAATTCATATGCCCATCTTCTAACACTGGACTGTATATCCAAATCTTGCAGTCAGTGTATTCAACCAATAACGACTGATTTCACAGAGGATGGGGAATGGGGAGTGGGGTGGGGGAAGCTGAGGATGACCTCTCAAATATTTCCCATGGTAGAGCAGAGAGGAAACCAGCAGGGCTCTGGAACACGTAAGCCATTCTTCACTCTGGCTACCACCTCAGTGGAGGTGACAGAGTTTTATACAGCCATCTGTGGTAGCTTCCAGGCTGGGCTCCAGCGATCCCTGTATTCACACCCTGTGTAGTGTCACCTCACATTGCTCCAGAGTTGGTCAGTATGATCAACAGAATACAGCAAAAGGAATGGTAGGTCACTTCTGAGACCAGGTTATAAAACACTGCGGCTTTCTTGTTGATCACTCTCCCATTCTGTCTTGGATCAATTGCTCTGGGAGGAACAGCTACCATGTCATGAGCAGCCCTACAGACAGGCCCATGTGGTGATAAACTAAAGCCTCCTGCCAGCTGACCTGTCAGTGAGCTTAGAAGCAGACCCTCAGGCCCCAGTCAAGCCATCAGACGACTGCAGCTCCACCATAGACTCAGAGCCAGAAACACCCACCTAAACTGCTCTTGGATTCCTGACCTTCAGAAACGATGTTTTAAGCTGCTATATTTTGGGGTAATTTGGAACAGAACAATAAATAAGACACAGACTCAGTTCATCTCTACAACACAGAGAGCAATAAGCTTTAAAATTAATTTTCCTTTAAAATGGTTTGGGCAGCTTAGATCTCCCCCCAGGTTACCGAAGAAATAGTTTGTGATTTTCTATGCTTTGCTTTCTGTTGCCAGGGCTTCTCTATCTAGGAAGGGATATTGGCGGGAAACTGGAAGGCAGGAGGAGGAGGGACTTCGTATTTTGTACCTTCCCGTCAGCAGCGACGTAGGCAGGATTCTTCATCTAGCAGCAGTAGCACTTGATTTCAGCAGCCGTGGTTGATTCCTAGCTTGAAGGTTTTTAAACTTTCCAGGGCCGATGTCATTGTGCCCCTTTAGAAATACCAGAGACCAGCAGTACTCCTCTTCAGGGTTTTTAATTCCAGCGAAACAGGGCTCTCCTGCAAGCTTCAAAAATGTTTCAATTCTGACCTCTTTATTACCCCAGACCTAAGTGTCCTAGCTTTTTCTAGCTTTCTGACACCTCAGTGTTCCCTTTTTGTTTCAGCCCTCTAATACCCAATTTACAATTCTGTATACTAAATTCTCTTTGTTCATCTGTTTCCTGAAAACCACCTCAAATAAGTCTGTGTTATGTTCTACTACTGTCTCCTTCAATTTAAATTATAAAATTGAGTGAATATTTATGTTCTATTGTATATTATGTAATAGAATAATTATATTCTATATATGAGAATTTATATATTTTATGATACAATATATGTAAGTATATATATTCTTTTCTGTCTTTCACTGGATTATAAGCTTCATGAGGGTAGGGTCATGTCCTATCATAGTGAATTAGTGATACACAGATATATAATACATAATATATATAAATAAAACATATAACATAGAATACATGTTATATATTATAATATACAAGAATATTATTATATAAGAATAATATCTTTTTGGCCAGGCATGGTGGCTCATGCCTGTAATCCCAGCACTTTGGGAGGCCAAGGTGGGCGGATCACCTGAGGTCGGGAGTTTAAGACCAGCTGACCAACATGGAGAAACCAGTCTCTACTAAAAATACAAAAATATTAGCCAGGTGTGGTGGTGCATGCCTGTAATCCCAGCTACTTGGGAGGCTGAGGCAGGAGAATCACTTGAACCCGGGAGGCAGAGGTTGCCGTGAGCCAAGATTGCACCACTGCACTCCAGCCTGGGCAACAAGAGCAAAACTCCATCTCAAAAAAAAAAAAAAACAAGAATATATTTTTATATTACATTTATTTCATATATTTAAGAATATATATTCTTCCCTGTCTTTCAATGGATTCTAAGCTTCATGAAGGTTGGATCATGTCTGTTCTATTGCAGATGAATTAGTGATAGGCAGAGGCTGACACATCAAAGGTACTCATTTTACATTTATTCAATGAATGAAGGATGGATGATTCATTATTGATGGATCAATACCTGAATTACATGAGCAGGATAACTTATTCCATCATTAGATGATGAATTCTATTTTGTACCTGATAAATTCAAAGTAACCATGGGCCATCCTGTATGGTAGGGCAGAATCCCAGCCCCCCAGAGATGTTCACATCCTAATTCCCAGAATCTGTGACTGTTGCCTTTTACAGGAAGAAAGGACTTAGCAGGTATGATTCAGGATCCTGAGATGGAGAGAGAATCCTCAGTTATCAGGTGGGCCCAATCTAATCACAAGGCTCTTCATAAGTAAGAAGGAGAAACAAGGGAGTCAGAGAAGGCATGATGATGGAAATGGCGGGGGGCGGGGGGCACTGGAGTGATGGGGCCATGAGCCAAGGAATGAGGGCAGCCTCTAGAACCTGGGAAAGCAAGGAAGCAGATTGTCCCCTAGAGTCTGCAGAAGGAACACAGCCCTTGATGTTAGCCCAGGGAGACCCATTTTGGACTTCTGATCTCTAGAACTATAAGAAAATAAGTTTGTGTTATTTTAAACCACTAAGTTTGTGGCAATTTGCAGCCAAGGGAAACCAATACATCCTGGTAGAGAAGTCCAAGAGGCTGTAGATTATACTGGCCTAGCACTCTGGAGAGAGAAGAGCACTGAAGATGGAGACATGTGGCTCTTCAGCATACATGCAACAGTTACAACTGAGAGTGGATGAGATCACAAAAGGCAAAGGGAGTATGTACAGTAAAAGTTAAAAGTGAACCTGCAGTTTGAGCCCTCCGGGGACTGCAGCCAGGACTAAATAAGGTGCACATACGTAGTGCCTTTTCCTCACCTTTCACAGGAAAAAGGACTTAGTAGATATGATTACGTAGTTTGTGTACTTGCTTAAGGTGGAGAGGAACGCCACGGTAGGAAAGAGAAGCAAGGCAGCTGATACACCAAAAACAGATTTTAGAACTTTGTCAACAACCTTCCAGAGGACAGTCAAATAACAATGTTGTACACAGCATTTACTGTTCCCCAACACCATCTGACAAAACCGCATTTTCCAAGTTTACTTATTTGCTCTATTTTACATCACCTTCTCTCTCTCCAAACTCCCTACGCCCCTCTTCTCACGTCTTACTCTTTGATGATATTCTTGCCTCATAATTCATTGAGAAAATCAGAGTAAATCAGGACAGAACACTCTCATTTCCTGCACTCCCGTATTTCCAACCTGCCTGTCTCCTTGCCTTCTATGCCATAACTCTGCACCTGCATCTGCCTTCTATGCCATCACTATGGATGAAGCATCCCCCCTACTAAATGGCAACCCTTACTCTCGTGCCCTGGATCCCTCCCCCTTCTTTGTCCTTGCACATCTTTCCCTCTCCTTTATCAATTTCTCTCTCTTTGTATGCAAGTATGCCTCAGCATCTCCCATCTTCAAAATGCCCTCCATTGACCACACAGCCTTATCCAGCTGTTGCCCCCAAGTTCGTCTCTTTTTCATCACATTTGCTTCTCAAACTGTTAAAGTAGTTATTTAAATCTCACTCCTCCCAGAGACCGCTCATGTCAAACCTACCAGTGATCTCTATACTGCTGAATCCAATAGTCTTGACATCAATGTTATCATGTTCTTTCTGATTTTCCTCCTGCCTCCATGCTTCCTCTTATCCTTTACTTGACCTCTACATGGTCAAGGGTCCTAGAGCTTTGTTCCTGGCCCACTTCTTTTTAGCTATACATATTCCTAGGTCATCCAAACAAGCCCCAAGTCTATAATGCCATGACTCCAGTTTATCCAAATGTCTACTACTTGGCAGTCATGGATGTCTAAAAGGCATCTCCAACTTAGCATGATCAAATCATAACTCTTGATTTCCCTCCCCTTAACCTGCTCCTCCCCAAAATGTTTCCCATCTTATAAATGCCAGAACTATCCACTCAATTGACCAAGTCAAAAATCTAGAAGTTATTCTTGAATCCTCTCTCACTAACCAACTTAACATCTAACCCATTAGCAAGTTCCACAGACTTTACTCCAAAATATTTAAACTCTAATTATTTCGGTCTCCACCACTATCAGCAACAACAAAGCCATTTCTGGCATACACTTCTGGAATAGCATCCAATTGGTTGACTCAATTAACTTTCGCCACATAACTACCCCCAAAACGTTGTGACTTAAAACATTATTTCTCACATCAATGCGGTTGTGGCCAGGGAAGGATAGTTCAGGAGAGCTTCACATGTTCGCAGTTGGTTGGATGTCAGCTGGATGTGGGCCATGACTTGACCATGTGTCCCTCATCATCCATCAGGCTAGCCCACACTCATTCCTAAGATGGTGGTCACAGGACTCCCAAGTTCAGCAAGAGGGCGAGTCCCAACTCACAAGTGTTTTTTAAGCCTCTGCTAGCATGAAGTTAAATGTCCCATGTCCAAAGCAAGTCACAGTCCAGTGCAGTCAGTGGGGGGAGACACCACCAAAGAGTATAATTTGGGAGACTGGAAAATAATTTGTGGCTATTTTGACAAGCTGCCACACTCATCTCCCTGTTTCCACCTCCTTTGCCTCTCTGAAATCCATTTTCCACACAGCAACCCAAGTAATCATTTTTAAACACACGCACAATCATTTCACTCCCTGGTCCAAACTTATGGCTTCATTCAAAATACAACCCCTGTTATGAATTTTAAAATCCTTCCGGGATCTGGCCTCTGCCTACCTGCCCAGCTCATCTAATACCATCGCATCCTTGCCTGCTGTGTCCCAGCAACAGTGATCTTTTGTTTCCTTGAATACAGAAAACTCCTTCATGAATCAGATCTTTGAATTTGTTCCATTTGACTGAAATACTCCTCCCCCTCATATTTGCGGGGCTGGCTTTGTCATTCGTATTTCAGCTTAAAACTCATCTCATTACAGCGATCTTCCCCGTGCAGCCAATTTAAGATTACTCTCAATGATTTACTTTATTTAAATTTTCTGCAAAGCACATACCAGTGATAATTTGTTTGTCCCTGTTCCTGTGTATCACGGTATTCCCGAGGGCCTACAACACTGCCTGGCACATAGGAAGCACACAACAAATATTTGTTAAATTAATGCAGAGCTGCATACTGCGTCCCAGGATTGTGCTAAGCTATGGTTACTGGACCCTTCTCATCTCAGCAGGATAGTTTCACAAAACGTAAATTCCACACTGAGGATTGAACTGGATGCACGTTACACCTCATCCCACACCAGTAACTCGTCTTCCTCTGTTTCCCCACCCCTCCCCTTGCCAAAGAAAAAGTGAGGAGGGATTTGGAAAACTTAGGGTCATCACTCTGGTCTTTTGCCACATTTCGTTGGCTTCATCGAGCTCAACGCGACATGAACTACTAACAGCAGCAGCACTGGCGATGAGAGGGTGAATGAAGGTAGAAGACTTCACCGCCCGCGGACCGCAAGGCATCGGCCGCAGCTCCAAAGCACTGCATGCTGGGAGCAGTAGTCTCCCAGGGAGGCCTGGTCTGGTAGGACCGGGGCCCCCGCGGCATGCAGGGAGTTGTAGTCGAAGGACTGTTGAGACTCCGCCTCTGCGCTTATAGTAGCGAGCGGAATCCTCACTGCATGCTGGGAACTGTAGTGTTCCTGGGGCCCCGTGCCTCCAGAACGCGGAGGCGCCGAAGCTGCCGCCATTTTAGGTCCCGAGGTGCGGCGGCCAGGAACCAGAGCGCAGGCGGGCTCAGTCCCGGCGCCGGGCCGGCCCCGCCCCCGGGGCGCCTGGCGCCCGCCCCTTGCTCAAGCCCCGCCTTTCCCCACGTGTCTGCCGCCTAGGGGAGGTGCCTCATCCGGAGCGGGCCGCCAACGGTCCGGCCCCGTCCCCACAGAGGCTCCTGTCGGCGGCGCCCGGGAGCGGCTCGGCTGCCCGATGTTTCCGCCCCGGCTGCCGCGGGCCGGGCTGTACGCTTAGTGCCCGGCTCAGGCCCCCTGAAGCGCCCGCGGGGGTGAGAGCGGCCTCCAGCCCCGCGGAGACGGAGCGGCTTGAGGACGAGGCGGCGGCCGCGGGGAGGAGGATGGGGGCTAACCAGTTAGTGGTGCTCAACGTGTACGACATGGTGAGTGCGGCCCCTGGCGGCCCCGAGCCCTGGCCCAGGCCGGCTTCCTCTCGCCGGTCGGGCTCGGACCCCGGCCCCAGGCGCTTCCTGCCTCGCGTCTCCGCCGCCAGCCTAGTTCTCGGGGGAAGCCGGGGGTAAAGGAGGGAGTATTGTTAATTTTTAATCCTCGCACTCGTCGACGCTCCGGTGAACCCAGTCCGCCCGAGGGTTTTGGCCAGTGCTCAGGTGGGCTTGAACCTCTCCCATCCGCTCAGCTTGGCCGCGACCCTGGCTCTGGGCCCGACCCCTTGGCCCACGAGCTGTGTCCTTTCGGCAGAGCTTCCGTTGCGTTTCCAGCCCCACTTGCCGGCCCCCGGGGCTGCCCCAGGACCCCCGTCCCGCCGCCTGCGCTCCCAGCTCCTCTGCTTCTGCCGAACTGTACATCTCTCTCCGTGGCTTAGTCTTCAGAAACTCCCAAGCCCCTCCAAGTCCAGAAAGTCACAGCTTTCGGGTGCCTGTGCTAGAATCTCTTCAAAGGTGAACAGGAGCCAACACACCCTTGCCTTGTGTGTTCAAGGCAACCTCGTTAAAATATGAATGAGGCCAACATTTATCAAGAAAATAGCCCAGTTGAATTATGTAGAGATCCTGGTGCTGCTCCTTTCCTGCACCCTGAAGACCACTTTCCAGGTGATGCAACAGGTGACGTGACCACAGGAGAGGGAAGGGAAGAAGTTGTTTGTTGTGTCATCTAACTTTGGAGTATGGCGAGCACGCAGAATCGAGTCCGAGAACTGGTTTGCCTGATTTTTGCGATTGAAATGCCCCCAGAAAAAGCAGCCGGTAGAGAGTTGTCGTTGCAGTTAGATGGATGCTTGGGTGTGTTTGCTTGCTTTGGGTTGATGGGTTTTTGTTCTGTAGAATGGATTACCTCTGACTGCAATGCTTAAAATTCCTTGTAAGTTGACTGACAAATGAAAAATTGCCCATCGTGGTTTTTGCTGGCTTAAAGATGCAGGAGAGCAGAAGTACTACAGGCCAGGAGTCTTATACAGTTCTAAACTTTGTATTCCCTTGTATTATTTATAAGTTTCTAAATTTACAGTGTTGTATCTTGGGTAGAAAGGGATTCCTCATGCCATATCTGGGAATTGTGTCAGAAGGGTGTGGGAACTGCCTGCCACTTGAGATGAGTCCTCTGTTGAATTCTGATGTGAGCTTGGAGATGAAAGGAGATGAGTTAACATGCTGAGAAAAGTGGAACAGGACAGAAAAAGTTGAAGAGGAGAATAAGCCAAACGAAAGATCCTAGAAAACCATGGCACTTTGTAAATTCTTTGGCCTGTGTCACCGTTGAGAAATAATTCTCTAGACTTAAACTTTTTGTGTTCACCTTTATTTTTCAAGATTCTTACTGCCCTTTTCCTTTTTCTGTGCACCACCCCCCCATCTGAATTTGGTTTGTTTTTTATTCATGAAGGCTATTACCGTCTTTCAGAATATATTCTGCTCTTGAGATCATAGTGTGCCTTTTCTCCTAGATTATTAAACAAACCCGTTTATAAATTAGGAGGATACAATGGCCAGAAGCCATAGTTTCAGAGCCTAAAAGAATTTGTGAGAATAGAGGAAGAGAGTTTTACCTTTTATATGAAAATGAAAATGCATTTTTTGGCATATAGTGAGCTTTACACTTTAGGAATTCTGTGATACAGGAAAATCTTTGCTAATTGTGGTCGATTGGGAAAAGCTAGAGATGATATTCAATATTTTCGACGGGAGGACTGTTCTGAACGATGTTAAAATATTGACTAATTAACAAGATCTTATTCTTCACATCAAGTTTGTAAAATAGGTAGTTACAGAAGAAGCAGACAGGAAATAGAGTAAGTGATCTGCCCAAACAACTAAAAATATAATCTAGAATTTGTCAACCAAAATCTGATTCACTCTCTTCTCTTCTAATTCCTGCATTTATGTCTTTATATTGCTTATGAACAGGAGATGAAACATATGAATGTTTATCGGAATGATAAATAGTTGAATTATTAGACTTTTAATAAACTTGATCTTGCATGTTTTTTTGAGGGCTTTGAGTGTTTTACGTCACTAATTCAGCAACCTACCGTTACTTACTATTTTTGACTTGGTAGAAGCCACAAGGATGAGTTAACTGTCCTTTCTTCTTTAAGGAAGTTAGAGTATTGTAGAGGAGATACACAACAGTGGTAACAATTCAAGACAGAATAGCACGGTTTTGATAAGAGCAGACAAGGATATAAAGGAGGAGACTATATGTAGTTGCAGGATCAGGGAATGCTGAAAAATCAAAGGTGTGAAACTTGAAGAATGGGTAGCATCCACAAGGGCAGAGAACAGTTGGCGTGAACCGAATGGCAGGACTAGAGAAAGCACAGGCGGGATTTGGGAAGTAGCAGCTGGTCCAGTATAGCTAGAGTAGAGCGTAAATGAAAGGAGACAACGCTGAAAGTGTGATTAGAACTTCATTAGTCCAATGAGTTGTGGGCTTGGGTGAAGGGCTGAGGGGCTCCTTGAGCCAGGAGAAACATTGATGGTTTTCACGGAGGGGAACAGTGTGATCAGTTGTTTTAGAATGAAGACTGATGGATTGAGATACGAATTTTGGTCTCTTATACTAATTTTTCTCAAGTCAGTTTTGGTGTCTGAAACATTTTTGCTTGATACCAAGGGTAAATTCCTTTTATCTTTGGTAATTCTTCCTATTCATCAGAGATGCCTTGGATGAGGATAGCTGTTGTCTGTATAGGCCTAGTACATCAGCTGTCTGGTTCAAACTCTGTAAATATGAAAATCAACCTTTGGGATGCCCTTATAATCACGGTTATAGGGACCTCTTGCCATGTGTCCTTGTGTGTCTTTGTTAGGTCGCCCGTTCCAGCTCTGATTGTGTTTTTCCTGTTCTCTAGACTGGGCTGCTGCGGATCATTTCTTTTCTTCTGTAACTCTGCCGTGTGCATGAAAATAATTCTATTGGGGTCACCAGTATTAACTTCCTTCTTGTGGAAGAATAGCATGATCCTCAAAAGTTTACTTAATCATGCACAGTGTTCCTAAATTATTGCTTGCTGCCTTCTCAGTGATTATGTTCCCCTGTGTACTTTAGAGTAATCTACCACCAATGAAAACGTCCTGGAGCTACTTTCCGAGTCGTGGGAATGAGCTTGTTCACATATTCCTAATTGACTGGCACACATAGCAAAGCAGGTGACTCAGATTAGTTTCAAATACTGAGACGAATCTCTGGTGTGGTCATTTTAGCAGTCTTTATTTTTCATAGATCCAGATTTTGGGCTTTTCAGGTTATCTTGACTACTAATGAATTTTTATAAAATAAAAATCTGCAGGTATTTGATAATGTTTGTAAATTCATTGTGTTAACAGGTTTCTACCAATTTATTATTTATTTTAGTTATTTGTTTTCTCACTCTGTCACCCAGGCTGGAGTGCAGTGGTGTGATCTCAGCTCACTACAACCCCTGCCTCCTGGGTTCAAGTGATTCTCCCGCCTCAGCCTGCCAAGTAGCTGGGATTACAGGCACCTGCCATCATGCCCGGCTTATTTTTGTATTTTTGTAGAGATGGGTTTCACCTTGTTGGCCAGGCTTTTCTCGAATTCCTGTCCTCAAGTGATCCGTCCGCCTCAGCCTCCCAAAGTTCTGGGATTATAGCCACTGTGCCCGGCCTGTACCTGTGTTACTATAAAGTAGTACCTATACATCTTCAAAGTCTTTAAAGAATAGAAAAGAACCACTTTCTAGGACTCTTCAAATAAGGACATTTTTGTCTGGACTCCGTTCTTTTGACGCCTGTCTCCATTAGACTCCTCCAACAGAGTGTAAGGTCAGGCAGGTGTGATAGATCCGACTTCCCATACATCTGCAGATCTAATTCAGACTTTTTGAACAAGTTCCAGAATCACACATCCCACCTAAATGATTCCTTCATCTCTCAAATCAACATGTCCAGGAACAAACTTCGAACCTTTCCCCCTACCCACACCACACGTTCTTCCCTCTTGCCCCATGCCACTGCCCAAAAAGCCACCACTTTTGTTGTAGTTTCCCAAACCGGAAACCTGGGAGTAAACTTAAATTCCTCTTTATTATAAACCCTTCACGGTCAGTCAGCAGGCCCCGTCTCTTTGTTTTAGTTTGGTTGATTCTGTCTGAAAGCAACAGAGAGCTTGAGAGTCAGTGGCTTAAGCTGGAAGGATACTTAAGCCCAGAGATAAACAGGCCCTGGATTAGTTCACCAG
The DNA here is from genome assembly GCF_002776525.5 of Piliocolobus tephrosceles. Taxonomy (NCBI): domain Eukaryota; kingdom Metazoa; phylum Chordata; class Mammalia; order Primates; family Cercopithecidae; genus Piliocolobus; species Piliocolobus tephrosceles. The sequence continues at coordinate 3,957,765 of NC_045434.1, read as the reverse complement.
CTCAGCTGTGCCATCAAGAACCAGGACTTTCCATCCTTTTACTCTGCCATCCTCAGCACGTTGACTGTTGCCCTTGGTTCGTCCTCTCATAGTTGTAAAGTAACTGCCGTAGCACCGAATGTGGTATCCTCAGTCAGCAGTATATGAAGGAAGATGGAAGAAGATAGGGTCATTTTTTACATGCACCTCTGTTCTTTTAATAGAAAGGAAAAACTTAACCAGAGCCACACTCCTTCCCCCAAGAGATTATCTAGAACTGGCTCGTGTGCAACTGTGATGAAGCTGAGTAAGTGGATATCTGGTGTTTCTTTTTTTTTTTTTTTTTTTGAGGAGTCTTGCTCTGTCACCCAGGCTGAAGTGTAGTGGCGTGATCTCGGCTCACTGCAAGCTCCACCTGCCAGGCTCATGCCATTCTGGTGCCTCAGCCTCCTGAGTAGCTGGGACTACAGGCACCTGCCACCGGGCCCAGCTAATTTTTTTGTATTTTTAGTAGAGATGGGGTTTCACTGTGTTAGTCAGGATGGTCTCGATCTCCTGACCTCATGATCCGCCCACCTTGGCCTCCCAAAGTGCTGGGATTACAAGTGTGAGCCAACACGCCCAGTCCTGATACCTGGTATTTCTAACCTTTATGCTGAGTTGTGGGTGAGGAAGGCAAAAAGTTGGAAATGGCAATTTGATGGGAACCTATGATGCCTGTCACATATTTTACTTTCTGGATATTGTTTAAATTGGTTACTTTATCCCCATTTCCACTAATGCTTCTCAAGTTCAGGCCCTCATCTCTGTTCATATAGTAGCCTCCTTACTAGTTTCAATCTCTAGTATTACTTCATTTTAATCCTCCCTCCATTCTGTTACCAAAGTAAGCGTTCTGAAACATAACCAGGATAAAGTGTAATGCACTTTATGATGTGGCCCCTGGCTGACAGTTACAGGTCCACTTCCCTCTTCTACTTAACACCCTTTATTCTCACACAGTGAAATTGTTTAGCTATCCAAACAGGCTGTGTCACCTCCCCGTATCTTTATGCATGCCCGTCCTTCTGTCTGGAGTGGCCTTGTCCAACATTGATCACCTGCAACCTGCTTGCTCCTTCTGGCTGTAGCTTGGTCTTTATTCCTCAGACTTGAGTGAACTACTGTGCCCTAGTTGTACTTTGTGCATGTCTCCATTGCTGTATATATCATCCTGTGCATCCCACCAGACTGTAGGTTCTCTGATAGTGTCATACTATTACCAGTGTCTAGAACAGGGCCTGTCACTAGACAGTGTTCTAGAAATATCCGCTGAATGAGTAGTGGGGCTTTAGCCAGTTTTTATTAGGAGAGGTGCTAGTACTTAAATGCCACGAAAAGATCATGTGATCCTCCTCTTCGTGCCAAATACCTATTTCTGGGTGGTTTTTCTTTCCTTGTACCTTTACTTAAGTGCATTGCTAGATTTTAGCTTTGATTGTTGGACTACGGTGCCTAAATGAAGGGGAGGGGAGGATTATAGGAATGGGACAGAAAAAAATCAAATATTTTTCTTTGACCACACTTAAAACACTATGGGACTAGACTGAGGAAATGTTTTTAATAAGTTTATTTCTTGAAGTTGGATCTTAATTACTCTTTGGAAGATAATATTTCTGAAAACATTGTCAGTTCCTGAATTTTAACATAAATTAGCTAGTTAATAGGAATAATAGGAGCTGGTCGTCCATCTTTTTTTTTTTTTTTTTTTTTTTAACAGTGAGGAATTTACCTGAATTTACTTGTATCAATATGCTTCTTGGGCAAATAGTGACCCGTGAGTCTAGCTAAGCAAAAAGGACAATTGTACATCTGCCCTCCTGCATTATTTATGGCATTGTCCTCTTTTCTTTTTGGGGGGAAGAGGGGTCGGGAAGCTAGTATGTTTGAGAAAAGAATTCAGTTTCCATACATACGTACATTTGTTTTTTATTGCTGCAATAACAAGTTGCCAAAAACGTAGTGGTTTAAAACAACACAAATTTATCATCTCACACTTCTGTAAATCAGAAGACCAGGTGGGTTAGCTCAGTTCCTCTGCTGCAGTCTTCACAAGCCCAAAATCAAGGTGTTAGGCTCTGGGGGCAAATCTGCTTCCAAGCTCATTCAGATTGTTAACAGAATTCAGTTGCTTATATTTGTAGGTCTGAGGTCCCATTCCTTACTGCTGTCAGCTGGGATCCTCTCTCAGTTGCTTCAAGCGTCATCCAGTCCTCCATCTTCAGACCGGCAATGGTGTGTGGAATCCTTATGCTTCAAATACCTCTGACTTCACTTTTCTCCACATCTGTCCTACCTTCAGCCACAGAAAGTTTTCTGTTTTTAAGAGCCCAGGTAATTGAGACCTACCCAGATATTCCAAGATAATTTCCTGATATTGAGGTCCATAATTTCAATGACGTCTGCAAAGTCTCTTTGCTATGTAACATGTTCACAGGTTCTGGGAACATTTTGGGGAGTCATTCTGCTACAATGCCATCTATGAAAGGTGTTTTATAAACCCAAAAATGTTCAATTAAAAATTGTTTCATCATAGCAGCCACTCAGCTTGGCATAGAATAAATATTGACCTAGTAACTTAAAATGGAAAAGCTGAAGTATTCGAAAAATACAACTCAGATGCCAGTAGGGTCCAAGCATATTGGTGACTAAAACCCCTTCAGACTTGCAGTGGCATGCTGTAGTGTGTATCAGTTCCATGGCCACATTTATAATGGTGGATCAAGTTAACATTTGAAACTTGTAAATCTGATGCTTTAAAAATACGAGAGAGCCAACTATTTAGATGAATTCTTTGTTTTATGGATTTTTCTTTTTTTTTTTTTTTTTTAAGATGGTGTCTCGCTCTATTGCCCAGGTTGGAGTGCAGCAGCACCATGTCTGCTCACTGCAACCTCTGCCTCCCGGGTTCAAGCAATTCTCCTGCCTCAGCCTCCAGAGTAACTGGGACTACAGGTGGGCGCCACCATGCCCAGCTAATTTTTTTGTATTTTTTAGTAGAGACAGGGTTTCACCATGTTGGCCACACTGGTCTCAATCTCGTGACCTCGTGATCCGCCTGCCTCAGCCTCCCAAAGTGCTGGGATTATAGGCGTGAGTGGCCACGCCCAGTCAGATTTTTCTTAAGATGGGATGTACTTACCCTTTCCATTTGTTGGCTATCAAATCCTCTACAAGATTATTTGAATTCCAAAGCAACATTGTGCAGATGTCAGCCAGTTGGTTAATAAAATGTAAAGTGAGAACTGCCAAAATAATCTTAAACTATAAGAAAGGCAAAAATAATAATAAAAGGGCAATGGGATGCATGAAAATAATTTTGTTTTAGTTTATCTGGAATGTATTTTGGTATAGATGTGACAGTAACTTAAAGACAATAAATTAAAAATCAACTAATTGGCCCCACATTATTTGAAATAAAAGTCTTTCCTCTCTAAATTGTGATGTCATCCTTAATCATAATACTAAATTCTTACCCATGCAGAATTGTTGATTCTAGCCTTATTACCACACTATTTTAATTATTATACTTTCACATCATATTTGGAATCTGATTAGGCGAGTTTCCCTTTATTATTATTCCAAAGTTTTATTGGCCTCCATTTCCTTTTCTAGGAGTACTTTGTAAGGCTCTCTGAAAAAATTCCATAGGTTTTCGTTTTGTTTTAATTGTGTTAAAATACACATAACATAAAATTTACCTTTTTAACTATACAAGCTACTGTGTTAGGTATATTCACATTGTTGTGCAACCAGTCTTCAGAACTTTTTTATCTTGCAAAACTGAGACCCTATACCCATTAACAATTCCACATTTCTCCCTCACTTCAGTCCCTGGTAATTATCATTCTGCTTTCTGTGTCTGTGCATTTGACGAGATACCTCATTTAAGTGAAATAATACAGTATTTGTTTTGTGACTGGCTTATTTCACTTAGCATAGTCCTCAGGGTTTATGTTGCAGCATGTATCAGAATTTCCTTCCTTTTTAAGGCTGATATTCCACTGTGTATGTATATACCACAAAAAAAAGCTAATTTCAGTGTCATTAGACACAGGTTATTTCCACCCTTTGGCTGTTATGAATAATGGTGTGTGAACATGGCTTTATAAAAATAAAAATGTCTATTCAAGTCCTGCTTTCAGTTTTTTTGGATATATACCCAGAAGTCCATAGATTTTTTTAATTGGGCTTGCACTAAACTTATAAATTAACTTGGGAAGAAGTGACATCTTTTCTATCATATTCTTCCTCCCACCCCCATTGATGAAAACAGGATTTTTCTTTTTGTTTTTTGAAATTTTTATCCAGAAAATAGCTAAATAATGCCAAACTCATCTATCTGAACTGTCTATTAAACAGAATAAAGCTAATAAATAAAATATATGAGATAGTAAGTGGTGATAAGTGCTAAAGAGGAAAGTGAAGAAAGGGAGGGACGGTGTTAAGTCAGGATGATATAGTTACTGGTTACTACAGTTTCAAAGAGTGGTCAAGAAAGGCCTTACCAAGAAGGCGTTCCTGAAAGGTGAAGTATACCATGTAGAAAGGACAAAGTGTTCCAGACAGAGGGTAAGCAAATATAAAGGCTGTAAGTTAGGCCACATGCCACCTGTTAAGTAAATGTACAGCAAGAAATGAGAAGCTTTTAAGGAACTGCTGATTTAAGTTCTCAAGTAGATTCAGGAGGATCATTGAAAATAGAACAAGCAGTACTACCAGAAAGGGAAAAATCTGGGATTAGGATAGATTCCACAAAAATGAAAAACATCTTTTCCTAATTTGTAACTAGAAAGGGAGTTCGATTGGGAACTAAAGAGAAAATAACAAGATTTAGAAAGAAATTCAACTAGAAGTGTCAAAAGGATCAAGTGATAGGCAAAACTTTTTAAAAGTTAGGACCATTCAACCAAAGCCTGTTTTAACTTGCAATTTTTTTCTTTTTGGATACAGAGTCTCGCTCTGTCGCCCACACTGGCACCGTCTTGGCTCAGTGCAAGCTCCGTCTCCCAGGTTCACACCATTCTCCTTCCTCAGCCTCCTGAGTAGCCGTGACTACAGGCGCCCACCACTCCTGGCTAATTTTTTGTATTTTTAGTAGAGATGGGGGTTCACCATGTTAGCCAGGATGGTCTCAATCTCCTGACCTCGTGATCCGCCCGCCTCAGCCTCCCAAAGTGCTGGGATTACAGGTGTGAGCCACCGTGCCTGGCTGCAAATTTTAAGAATAAAGTAAAAAATCCTACAAATACATGAAGGCAAAAAAGTTACACAGGAACAAAAATCAGGCTAATTTCAGACTTCTCTTTGATTATACCAAAGGCTGAATAATAAAGTGGAGTATTATCTACAGAGTATTAAAAGGGAAAAGATTTATGTCTGAATACTATAGCTTCTCCAATTGTCATTCATGTACAAAAGGACATAGACAATATGTAGATACCTTTCTGGGGGTTAAAAAATTATTCAAGAACTTAACAATGGGGTGGTTACAGTGTAAAAGGACAGGCCATGGCCATCAATACTCATTTAACATAGCTAAATTTTATAACTGTGGTTAAAAACAGGGCCAGTATCCAGAATTACTCTTTGAAGAGAAGAAGCATGATGATTTTTTAAAATTAAGTTTTCAGATTATATTGAACAAACCTTGGATGAGAGAGAAGAGGTAAAAGCTTGTAGCAGCCCTATATCAGAGGAGGTGTGTTATAAATATAATTAATTCTTGTTTTAGAAAATTATATTTGAGTGTATGTGTAAATATTTTTCATTATGATGTATTATTGGGAGAAAAATCAAACCTAGAGGGAAAAGAGCAAAGAAGACACAATCCATATGGTGTAACAAAAAAAAGACAAAGAGAAAAGTTAAATATGAAATGAAGACAAGGCTAGGCACTGTGGCTCAGGCCTGTAATCCCAGCGCTTTGGGAGGCTGAGGCGGGTGGTAGTGAGACCTTATCTCTACAAAAAAATAAGTAAATACATTAGCCAGGTCCACACCTGTGATTCCAGCTACTCAAGGGACTGAGGTGGGAGGATTGCCTCAGCCCAGAAGGTCGAGACTGCAGCAAGCCGTAATGGTGCCACTGCACTCCAGTCTGGGCGACAGAGCAAGACCCTGTCTCAAAAATAAATACAAGTAGGACCAAGCATATAAGTTATGAAATGACCATAAATAAATTAAAATCCCCTGTTAAGCTTGGTAAGTGTATTTATAAGTGTCCTTTGCCTTACAGAAATTTTGTTATATGAGGTCAAAACTGTGGGTCTTTTATGACCTTTCATCTTCCAGTCATTCCCTAGAAAGATTTTTCCTTGCAAAAAATGGTAGAAATAATCTACATGTTTGTTCCCAAGGGGAATGCCAGTTATCCCAATGCTGTTTATTGAGTAATCCATGCTTCCCTATGTTAATTTGTGGCACATACTGTGTTTATGCTGTATTTCTGCCTTTTCCTGTACCGTTATTAGATGTTGAATTGTACTAGTCTCTTCCAGCAAGTTTTGTTATCAGTGATGCAAGTTTCGCTTATTCTCTTTCAGAATTTATTTTACTCACACATTCATTTTTAAATAAAATTTAGAAGCAATTTGTTAACCTCAGTGAAATTTTAAGTGTAGTGACATTACATTTATGAACAATTTGGGGGGAAGAATTGATACATTTACAATATTGAATTTTCCCATAATAATACCTGTTTTTTTTTTTTTTAGTGTTTTCAGTATGCTACTATACTAAGCCATTTCCTTATATTACTGTCCCTTTTTAAGTTGATGCAACTGAGGCCTAGTTGAAAAGCATGCTCAGAGTCATGCCATAGTGGTAGAGCACAGTCTTGAACAAGAGCTCTTAACACTAAAATCTGTGCTCCTAACCATTATGCTGTATTTCTTTTTCCATATCTCATCCCCTCCATAACCCAGAAATGTGCTGATTCTCTTTTTATTTGTCCTCGTCTTACACCCCTCGCTGAACTAACTTCTGCACTCTGTGGCACTCATGGATGTACAGTGATCTAAAAACTGCCCTACCTCCTAAATCTTTTCTGCGAATATTTCTGTGATAGTTAATGTGATGTGTCAGCTTGAGTAGACCATGGTACCCAGTTGTAGTCAGACATGCTCCTAAGGTGTTTTTTAGATGAAACAATTAATTTTATAGATTTTGAGTAAAGAAATTACCCTCCAAAATATGGATGGGCTTCATCCAGTCAAAGGCCTTAAAAGAAAAACTGAGGAAGAACGAACTTTGGCTCCAGACAAGCTGCAATATCAACTCTTCCCTGAATCTGCATCCTACAGGCCTGCTCTGAAGATTTCAGATCTACCAAGCCCCACAGTCTTGTGAGCCAGCTCCTTAAAATAATCACTTCTTTGCTCCCCTCTTCATCTAGGCTATTCTGCAGTCTACTGTTAGTGTGACTCCCTCTGTCATACTTGTCTCCCTAGTTAAAATCGGCTCACCATCTACACCTCGGCAGCTGAATCAACAGGGCTAGAGAAAAACAACCATACTGACAGATCTTCCTTTAAAAATTGTGACCACAGACCCCAAGAGGGCTCTAAATACTGTCTAGCAGTGCTTCCTTATTTCTCTGGTCAGTTGACATTCCCACTCTCCAAGACAACTACAATATGTCACACTTTCTCCCCATTCCCTACTCTCAGCTTATTTTCAGAGATTACCTCACAGCTTATTTCACTGAAGAGGAAAAAAAAAAAAAAAAAAGGCAATTTTCTCATCCTTCCACCACTACTGTTTTACCATATGTAGTCTGCCTTCTCTCTGATCATATGAAATGAATTGTCCATGTCTCTATCTGAGATGAAACCTTCCACTGTGTCCTAGACCCCATCCTCTCACCTATCTATACAAGGACTTCTCTTTCAGGATCGTCACCACTCTTCTGCCTCATCAATTTTTTTTACTTTCTACTCTATCACTCCAATCAGTGAATGAATATGCTATATTTTATAGTCCTCATTTCAAACTGAGTAGAATTGGTGATATACTTTAATATTTATCTCTGTTAACCATCAACCATATTGTATCATGTTCTCAAGCTGAAGGTTTGTCTTTTTAAATGAACTTCTCTAGAAATATATTACTTTTAAGTCTAACAAATAAGTGAACAAAGAACTGTTTTATTCAATCTCATTCATTCTGACCTGTTGCTCTTTTATCTGTGGGTATCAAACAATAATACAGCAATCAAGATTTTTTAACTTTCCCACTCTGTGGTGACCGTGAGGGCAGACACAGTGTCTTATTAGTTCCTTTTTATGCTACTGATAAAGACGTAACTGAAACTGGGAACAAAAAGAGGTTTAATTGGACTTACAGTTCTGTATTGCTGGGGAGGCCTCAGAATCATGGCGGGAAGCAAAAGGCACTTGTTAATTGGCAGCAGCAAGAGAAAAATGAGAAAGAAGCAAAAGTGGAAATGCCTGATAAACCCATCAGATCTCGTGAGACTTAGTCACCGTCACGAGAATAGCACGGGAAGGACTGGCCCCATGATTCAACTACCTCCCCCTGGGTCCCTCCCACAACGTGTGGGAATTCTGGGAGATACAATACAAGTTGAGATTTGGTTGGGGACACAGCCAAACCATATCATTCCACCCCTGGTCCTTCCAAATCTCATGTCCTCACATTTCAAAACCAATCATACCTTCCTAACAGTTCCCTGAAGTCTTAACTCATTTCAGCATTAACCCAAAAGTCCACAGTCCTCAGATGAGACAAGGCAGGTCCCTTCCTATGAACCTGTAAAATCAAAAGCAAGCTAGCTACTCCCTAGATATAATGGGGATACAGGTATTGGATAAATACAGCCATTCCAAATGGGAGAAACTGGCCAAAACAGAGGGGTTAAAGGGCCCATGCAAGTCGGAAATCCAGTGGGGTAGACAAATTTTAAAGCTCCAAAATTATATGCTTTGACTCCAGGTCTCACATCCAGGTCACACTGATGAAAGAAGTGGTTTAAAATGACTCAATCCCTACAATGATGCTGTGTGCCAGGTATTATTACTATTCCCATTTTAGAGAGGCACAGAGAAGTTAACTCACTTTCCCAAGGTCACACAGCTAAAAAGAGCGTACGATACAAATCCATGCATCCTGATTCCAGGTTATACCACAAACTGCATTACACTGCCTCTTGCTATGACGGAAGCAGGCTTGACCAAGGAGGAAAAGGTCAAGTACAGCCTCTTGCTGCCCCCTCCTCAGTCCTGACTTTTCTTCAGTCCTGACTCTTACTCTGAACTAGTGCAGTGGTTTAGGGCTCTCGCCTGTCACCTGACAGGCTAGGGAGATCCATTAGGATAGCATAGAGAAACAGGCCTCCAGAGGTGAACAGCCAGTGAGAGGGCTGAAAGACACAAGCCATTGCTGGTGCTGAAGCATAGTCACTCATTATGTGATCTGGGGTAAATTACTTGCCTGAACATCCCTGACATAATTTACATATTTTATATGGCATGGACTATTTCATTATGAAAGAAAAAGCTGAAAGTACATTTTAGAGTGACATCCACAAAATGAGTTATTGACTATATGTATACATTTGTTGTTTTAACACTTATCAAATTGTGATTATTTGCATATTTACTGAGTTCCTTATGGACAAGGACTGTGAATTAATCATCTTTGTATCCGCACTGTCTAGCAGAGTTCTGCACACAACACAGGAAGTGTACCTATGTTTGGTTCAATCAAAGGTGCTTTGTTTATAGATTTGCTGGTATGTTCTCTTTTTAAAATGAGATTTAAACTGACAAACAATTTAGGGGGGTCTTTCTAGAATAGTGTTGCTCAATTTTTGTCTTGGATTCAATGCATGAGTACCAACAAGACCTCATAAGGTAGTTTAACAGTGTAAACTTACATCAAAGACAGTTTCGTATGAGATGGCTTTGTAGTAGTTAGCCCACGATCTCCACTAGTCACAGTTGATAGCGGCTTTTTAAAAACTCAAAAATTGAAATGTCTTCTTTTCACTGAGCACCCTTTTTTGAGAAATAAGTCAGACACTTCAATTCACTCAGCCTCTAACGTGAACACTGATTCTAGTTTTTGAGGAGAAGTGGTCATTCTTTATACTTATTCCGATTATTTAATACTGTCTTTTATAGAAGTCAGGCCCAGGCCCTAAGTGGTTATATTAAGTGTTTTAAGTTACAGACAAAAGAGATGGCATTTGTCAATGTTGCTTTCAAGCAAGAAGCATAAAATTTTATTAAACTGATGAGGAAAATCATTGACAAAAATGAAGTTTAATGGACGTTCTCTATCTGAAGAATAACATGACAGTAATATAGCACAGTCCATTTCTGTAAACAATACTTTAAAATAATGAATGAAAATATTTAGGCCAATTTTTTGCATTGAGGCAAGATTGAGCCCAAAAGCAATTGTACTTATTTGTGTATTTATTGCCTTCCCCCATATTTTAAGAGGATAATTTTTCTACAATTTTTTTATCTTCCCTTTTATCATGTTAATACTTTAGAATGCTTTTAAAAAATATTTTAAAAGGAAAGGCCCTTTTTTGTGCGACAGGGTCTTACTTTGACACCTGGTCTAGAGTGCAGTGGCATAGTGATGGCTCACTGCAGGCTTTGACCTCCCAGGCTCCAACAAACCTCCCACCTCAGCCCCCTCAGTAGCTGCGACTATGCACCACCACACCCCGCTAATTGTTTAATTTTTTTGTACAGATAGGGTCTCACTATGTGGCCCAGGCTGGTCTTGAACTCCTGGGCTTAAGTGATTCTTCCACCTGGGCCTCCTAAAGTGCTGGGATTACAGGCGTGAGCCACCGTGCCTGGCCAGAAAACCTATTTTTATTAAACTTGTACATTTTACTTTCTTCTTTTCAGAATCTTAATAACAAAACCTTTTTATTCTTGCTTAAAAAAAGAAACTAGACTGGCCGGTTGCAGTGGCTCACACCTGTAATCCCAGCACTTTGGGAGGCCGAGGTAGGTGGATCACCTGAGGTCAGGAGTTCGAGACTAGCCTGACCAACGTGGAGAAACCCCATCTGTACTAAAAATACAAAATTAGCTGGGCGTGGTGGCATATGCCTGTAATCCCAGCTACTTGGGAGGCTAAGGCAGGAGAATCGCTTGAACCCGGGAGGCAGAGGTTGCGGTGAGCTGAGATCACGCCATTACACTCCAGTCTGAACAACAAGAGTGAAACTCCATCTCAAAAAAAAAAAAAAAAAAGAAAAAGAAAAACTAGACTTCAGTGACACTGGATGGTGTCAGAGGAGGTAAGTGTGTGTTAGTGGTCACTCCTTGGCCGCCTTCTGTGTAATTACCATCTCCATGGACTTAAGGAAGTACAGGGCTATAAGGTCCTAGCACCAAAGTGAGATGTGGTTCTCCAGCCCTCTGCTCATGTCCCTCACTAATGCATAGGCATCCTTTAAAACTACTGTCTTACTTAAAGAAAACTTTTACTGAGACCTGTACTTCTCAAGAATATAAATAATTCTTTTTTTTTTTTGGATACGGAGTTTCGCTCTTGTTGCCTAGGCTGGAGTGCAATGGCACAGTCTCGGCTCACTGCAGCCTCTGCCTCCTGGGTTCAAGTGATTCTCCTGTCCCAGCCTCATAAGTAGCTGGGATTACAGGCACATGCCACCACACCCAGCTAATTTTTGTATTTTTAGTAGAGATGGGATTTCAGCATATTGTTTAGGCTGGTCTCGAACTCCTGACCTCGAGTGATCTGCCTGCCTCGGCCTCCCAAAGTGCTGGGATTATAGGCATGTACCACCACACCCGGCAGAATATAAATAATTCTTGTAGGAGTCTTTAAATAGAATCAAATTAACTCCACCATTGTTTGCTATTCATTTTGGTGAGTTACTACTCTTGGTAATTTGACATCAACTCCCAAACATTCTTGAAAATTTTGAGACTGCACAGATAACCAGAACTCATCTGCCTATTTACACATGCATACAATCTTCCCCAATATGTAGAACAAAAATTTGAGGGAAGGATCGTGTTGCCAATAAATACATGTTTTGGCTACAACTAACACTCATCATAATCTTTACTATGGGACAAGCAGTCTTCTCAGTACTTTATACATACTAATTTATTTCTTCCTCACAATAGTCCTCTGAGGTAGATTGTATTTGTTATCCCTATTTTGTAAGTAAGGACATCAAGGGACAGAGAGATAACTATCTTTCCCAAAGCCATACAACTAGCAAATAGTGGACTTCAACCAAGACATTCTGGCTCCAGGATTCTGAATTAGAATCAAACACTTTTTGAGACAGATTGAGTACCTTAAAAAGTTATCAAATACATATGAACAAACCAAGGCAAAGCACATAAGTCTCCCAACTCAGTCTAATTGCCCTCTTCACTACAGTCCAAATGCTTCAATTTGTGTTAGTTATAATACTTGGATAATCTTTTTTAAATTCAAGTAGCAGTCTCTGAGATCAATGAAAATATAATAGAAGAAATGCCCTCGGGATCTAAACTGGAACTAGAGGGACATTGTGGGCTTTCTAATCTGACCCTAAGGGAAAGAGATCCTTGGATTAAACTGACCAAATGATATCTTCAGTACAAATGGTTTACATAGGTGGGTGACATAGGGATTTTGTGGCAACTCTTCTATTGTTTCGTGGTTTAAGAGATACTATTTTGTGGTAGCATCTGGCTGCTTTACTGTTTTCCTTTGGTGTGTTAGGAAGGGTTTGAGAAGAATTAAACTGTAAACTAACTTTCAAATGAAAATGTTTGATTGTTCATGTAATTCCTGAGGGATGATCTAGTTGTCAGCACTGGGCACTGGGTAAGCTTGAATATAGAGCCTCCTTAAGTAGATGTGCTTCTAATGTTCTGTGCCATTCCTTCCTTGTACAGCACCACTTCTGTGTGCTAACCTTTCTCTGCAAGGCCGGCCCCAGTGTCATTATATGTAACTCTTCCTCCCACCTTCTGCAGCTGCCTGAGAGCAATAGTGCTGTAACTAGTCTGCTGAACGTTAGTACTAACTGTGCTCTTACACTTGAACCAAGCTCTGGAAATAAAAGTGGTCTTTCCCCAGTTCACATAAAAAGCCAACTTCTAGGGCTTTATTTGGATAAAAATGCCCTGGATTATCCATTTTTCCCAAGTATGTGTTTTTAAACTTTTGGCATCTGCTACTATTGAGACAACAAAATCAATGAAGGCTTATCCAGCAGAAATCTTGCTGACATCCAGTTATATCTAGTTCAGCAGCTTGTTTTGTTTGTGTTTTATGGATACATGGTCTTGGCTATGATTTTGTTTTGCATATTTGTAATATTTTCTGTTAGAAAAATAGCTTCTAGTTTGTAAAATGAGGTTAAACATATCAATATTATATGGTACTCTACAAAAGCATGAATTTCTTCATAGCAATTTTGAGAAGTTCTCTTGACTTGGGTAGGGAGGTTTTTACTGAAGAGATGCTATGTGACATAAGTTTTGACAGTAGTAAAATAATTTTTAAATGTAATGACAAAAGATGAAACCAAGTTACATGATTTGGATGTTTGTCCCCTCCAAATCTCATATTGAAATGTGACCTCCAGGCCAGGTGCAGTGGCTCATGCCTGTAATACCCAACACTTTGGGAGTCTGAAGTAAGGAGGATCTCTTGAGGCCAGGAGTTTGATATCAGCCTGGGCAACATAGCAAGACCCCATCTCTAGTAAAAAAAAAAAAAAAAAGCAGCAGCAGCAGAAATGTTGGAGGTGGATCCTAGTGGGAGGTATTGGAATCATGGGGCAGATCCCTCATGAATGACTTAGGGCCGTCCCTTTGGTGATGAGTTCTCACTCAGTTCATGGGAGATCCGGTTGTTTAAAAGAGCCGGGACCTCCCCACTTCTGTCTCTTGCTCCTTCTCTCGCCATGTGACGTGCCTGCTGTCCCTTTGTTTTCCACCATGATTGTGGAAGCTTCCCAAGACCCTCGCCAAAAACAGATGCTGGAGCCATCCTTCTACAGCCTGCAGAACTGTGAGGCAATTAAACCTCCTTTATAAATTACGCAGTCTCAGGTATTCCTTTATAGCAGCACAGAAACAGACTAACACACCAAGTTGGAGAAGAGTTAAGAAACACTACTGTTGATTTCAAAAATTAATAACAGTTGGCCAGGCGTGGTGGCTTACGCCTATAATCCTAGCACTCGGACTTCTGGTGTCCAAGACCAGCCTGGACAACATGGTGAAATCCCATCTCTACTAAAAATACAAAATTAGCTGGGCATGGTGGCACATGCCTGTAATCACAGCTACTTGGGAGGCTGAGACAAGAGAATTGCTTCAACTCGGGACGCGGAGGTTGCAGTGAGCTGAGATTGCGCCATTGCACTCCAGCCTGGGTGACAGAACGAGACTCCGTCTCAAAAAAAAATAGTAATAATAAAATAATAGCAGTTACTTCAGCATGAATAACTGCCAACAGTAAATCATTATTGTAGGAGAGTAGGATAGTTTCACAACTGAAATCATTCAGTAAAAGACTCAGTTCTCATATCCTTTTTTGTTTTGTTTTTTTTTTACAGTTATCTCACTAAATATTCACTTAAAATAGACATCATCCATATTGTCTGCATAGCTTTGGCAGGACTTTGAGGCAGAAGGACTTGATAAGGCATACTGACCTTGAATTAAATTTGCATCTTCCACAGGCAGGCTGCCCAGTTTGTAAAGATCGAGCCTTCCAGGCGTGTTCTCTAATAATAGATCTAGGAAGCCCTAACAGGAGAAGCAGCATTTGGAGGGCATCTCTTTCTCTAACCAACTCTCCCTGGAAGGGCTTAGCCCTCTTTTCCTCTGAATCTATTAAGAAAAAGAGTCACACCAAAGAAAAACATCTAATTTATTCACTTCATAATGTATATTCTAAACATTTATTCAGAAATTGCTACTGTTCATGTATGAAGTGGCTGACCAAAATACATCTTTAGAATTGTTTTCTTCTGCTCTTGATATATTCCTTTTTTATATCCTGTTTTCCTTGTGACTAAAAGCAGATGTTTTTAGAAGGCAGCTGGCTAGAATTAGGAATGCAGCCTGTAATTTGAGAAGTAACCTATTTAAAGGTTTTTGGGCATAGAGAGTTCAAGAAACTAATTGGACTGTCTTGTGTTATTAGAAAATGGTTTATGGTAGCTAGTATTTTTTTTTCACTTTTTTTCCATTGAGAGTTCCATTCCCATAATTTATATATTTCACTCATAGTAAAGTTTATTGGACCATGTCTAATAATAAAAACAGGGAAATGGAAACTTTTTGTGAATTTCTTGGTTCACATTTTGCTAATAGAGGAAAAACTTCGTTATAATGCCGAATTGTTATTTTTTAAGGAGCAAAGTATGTTCTGTATCTAAAGGAATATTTATTCTTGGGGGCTCAAGGTATGTATAGAAGAGTTTTTGTTTAGGTTTGCCAACTAGAGAATAGTGTACTCTTCTGCCATTTGGTACAAGTTAGTAGATTTACTTTTTTTTTTTTTTGAGAGGGAGTCTTGCTCTGTCGCCCAGGCTGGAGTGCAGTGGTGCGATCTCGGCTCACTGCAACCTCCACCTCCTGGGTTCAGGCAATTCTTCTGCCTCAGCCTCCTGAGTAGCTGGGACTACAGGCGCCCACCAC
Source organism: Piliocolobus tephrosceles (assembly GCF_002776525.5). Taxonomy (NCBI): domain Eukaryota; kingdom Metazoa; phylum Chordata; class Mammalia; order Primates; family Cercopithecidae; genus Piliocolobus; species Piliocolobus tephrosceles. The sequence continues at coordinate 3,942,073 of NC_045434.1, read as the reverse complement.
CATGCCAGACTAATTTTGTTTTGTAATTTTAATAGAGACAGGGTTTCACCATATTGGTCAGGCTGGTCTCAAACTCCTGACCTCAGGTGATCCACCTGCCTCTGCTCCCAAAGTGGCTACAGGCGTGAGTCACTGCACCCGGCCAATTTACTTTACTTCTATTCATAACAGTCTTTTTTTTTTTTTTTTTTTAACAGCCTTATTGAGCTACCGTTCATATACTAGATGAACTATATAAAATGTATACCCATTTAAAATGTACAATTCAATGAATTTTAGTATATTCACAGGTGTGAAGCCATCATTACCACAATCAGTTTTAGGATATTTTCATCACCCTAGGAAGAAGCCCATAACCACTAGCAGTCACTTCCCATATCTTCCCAAACTCCCAGTCATGGAAGCACTAATACACTTTCCGTCTGTGTAGCCTATTTTCGGCATTTCATGTAAATGGAATCAGGTAATATGTGGTCTTCTGTGATCGGCTTCTTTCACCTGGCATAATGTTTTCAAGGTTCATTCCTGTGGTGGCATGCATCAAACACCTCATTCCTTTTTATTGAGAAATAATACTGCATTTTATGGATAATACCACATTTTATTTATCTAGTAATCAGTTGGTAAACATGTAGTTGTTTCTACTTTTTGGCTATTATAAGTAAAGCTGCCATGAACATTAATTACAAGTTTTTATGTGGCTGTATATTTTCATTTCTCTTGGGCATATGCCTAGGAATAAAATTGCTAGGTCATATGGTAACTTTAGGTTTAACTTTTGGAGGAACTGCCCAACCATTTTCCAGGGCAGCTGTCCCATGATACATTCCCACCAGTAACGTATTAGAGTTCTAATTTCTCCACATCCTAACACTTGTTATTATCTGTCTTTTTGATTATAGTCATCTGAGTGGGTATGACATGATAGATAATGGTGGTTTTAATTTGCTTATCTTCTTAGAAGAAATACTTTTTTTAAGATCCTTTGCCCATTTTTTAGTTGGGTTATGTGTCTTGTTGAGTTCTAAGAGTTCTTACATGTATTCTACATGTAAGTCCCTTGTCAGGTGTATGACTTGCCAAAATTTTCTCCCAGGCTATGGTTTGCCTTTTTCACTTTCTTGATAGTGTTCTTCAAAGCTAACTTTCACTTTATCAGTTTTTTTCTTTTGTTGCTTTTGCTTTTCGTGTCATATCTATGAAGCCATTGCCTAATCCAAGATCATGAAGATATGCTTATCTTTTCTTCCAAGAGTTTGTAATTTAAGCATTAAGGTCTTTGATCCATTCAATTAATTTTTATATATGGCATGAGGTAGAAGACCAGCTTCATTCATTTGCATGTGGATATCTAGTTGTCTCAGTTCTATTTGTTGAAAAGACTATTTTCCCACTGAATTGTCTTGGCACCGTCGTTGAAGATCAGTTGGCCATAAATGTAGGGACTTATTTCTGAACTCTGAACTCTGTTTCATTGATCTGTATGTCTGTCTTTATGCCGGTATACACTGTCTCGATTACTGTGGCTCTGTGCTAAATGTTGAAATCAGAAAGTCTGAGTCCTGTAACTTTTTCAAGATTGTTTTAGCTATTCTAGGTCCCTTGAATTTCATATGAATTTTTAAATGTGTCAATTTCTGCAAAAAATGGCAGCTGGGATTTTGACAAGAATGGCAGTGAATCTTCAGGTCAACTTGGAGAATATTACCATCCTAACAATAATAAGTCTTCCAGTTCACGAGCGTGGAATGTCTTTCCATTTATTTAGGTCTTCTTTAATTTCTTTCAATAATGTTTTGTAGTTTTCAGATTCAAGTTATGAACTTCTTAAATGTATCCATAAGTTTATTTTTTATGTAACTGTTGTAAATGGAATTGTTTTCTTAATTTCTTTTTTTGATTGCTTATTGCTAGTGTATAGAAATACAATCGATGTTTTTTTTTTTGAGATGGACTGTCTGTCACCCGGGCTGGAGTGCAGTGTTGCAATCTCAGCTCACTGCAAGCTCCGCCTCCCAGGTTCAGGCCATTCTCCTGCCTCAACCTCCTGAGCAGCTGGGACTACAGGTGCCTGCCACCACGCCCGGCTAACTTTTTGTATTTTCAGTAGAGGCAGGGTTTCACCGTGCTAGCCAAGATGATCTCGATCTCCTGACCTCATGATCCGCCCGCCTCGGCCTCCTAAAGTGCTGGGATTACAGGCGTGAGCCACCGTGCCTTTCCTGCAATCGATTTTTATATATTGATCTTGTACCCTGCAATGGTTTTTAATTTATTTATTTTAGTAATTTTTTGGTGGATTCCTTATGATTTTCCTGTAGACAATATCATATCATCTGCAAAATGAGGTAATTTTACTTCTTTTTTTCCAGTTTGAATACCTTTAATTTTTTCTTCTTCAGTAATTGCCCTGGCTAGAATATCCAGCACAGTGTGTAATAGAAGTGGCAAGAGCAGACACTCTTATTTTTTATTTTAAAGGGAAAGCATTCAGTCTTTCACCATTAAGTATGATATTAGCTGTGAGGTTTTTCGTATATATTCTTTATCAGGTTAGGGAAATTTCCATCTATTCCTAGTTTATTGAATAGATTTTTAAAATGTATAATATACAATGTATATTTTATATATATTAAACATATATAAATCATATGTATATCATGAAAGGGTATTGAATTTTGTCAAATGCTTTTGTCTATTGGGATGATCATGGGGATTTGTCCTTTATATGGTATATTACATTCTTTTTTTTTTTTTTTTTTTTTAAGATTAAGCCCACCTTCCATTCCAAGGATAAATCCCACTGGGTCATGTTATATAATCCTTGAGTCTGTTTTCATAATAGATATTAGTCTCTGTTTCTTGTGATGTCTTTGTTTTGGTATCAGGTTTATCTGGCCTCATAGAATGAGTTGGGAAGTGTTCCCCTTTCTTCTATATTTTGGAAGAGGTTCTGAAGAATTGGTATTGATTCTTGTTTAATTTAGTAGAATTTGCCAGTGAAGTCACCTGATCCTGGGCTTTTCTTTGTGGGTAGTTTTTAAATTACTAGTTCATTCTTTTCTCATTAGAGGTTATTTAGATTTTCTGTATCTTCTTGAGTCAGTTTTGGTAGCTTGTGAATTTGTCCATTTCATCTGTTATATAATTTGTTGGCATACAGTTCTTAGTCTTCCCTGTAATCCTTTTCATTTCCATTAGGTCGGTAGAGATGTCTCTTCATAGATTTCTAACCAGTAAATAGATCACTACTTTAACTTTGCAAAGAAATTCACTCTTCAACTTTTGTGGGGCCTTTCCAAGGATAGAAAATACAAGGAAACGTGAAAACCAAAGAACTACTGAGTTCATCATTATTACAGCTAACAATGAATAAGCAACATCAACATTAATTTTTGCTTTGCACAGAGTGTTGAAACAGAGCCTTCAAAAAATAGCGATAATGAGTCTGGGCACAGTACTGGGCATGGCTCACACCTGTAATCCCAGCACTTGTGGAGGCCAAGTTGGGAGGATTGCTTGAGGCCAGGAGTTCAAGTCAAGCTTGGGCAACATAGCGAGACCCTGCATCCATAAAAATTAAAGCTAAAAAATTAGCCTGGCCTGGCAGTTTCTCAGGAGGCTGAGTTAGGAGGTTTGCTTCAGCCCAGAGGTTTGAGGAGCTATGATACTACCACTGCATTCCAGCTTAGACGACAGAGCAAGACCCTGTCTCTAAAAAAGAACAGTAATGATGTGATGTTAGGCGTGAGGGGTGGACTTACTCTGTTTAATACTGTCCAAAGGAATAAACCTCTAGGTTTAAAAATCATTTTCCTAGCGACTTGTGAGCTTTGTATAATCTTGAGCAGAAACACTTGACCTGATTATTCAACTTTCCATCTGAAAGTGGAGGTAGTACCACTTGCAAAGCAAGCAGATATTCATTTTCATTGTACTGTCTCAGCATTGCTTTAGAAACTTTATTTAGGCCACATCTCATTATAGTGAATTCCAAACTACTGACCAAATTTTTGGATGGAATATTTCCCTTGCTTTTAAGTTTCCTTTTACAGTTTTCCCCTTTACAAAATGTGTCAAAAAATACCTTTATTTTTTAGAATGTAAAATCTTGAATACAAGGAAATTTCAGACTGAAGAAGTATAGTACTCAGGCAACATATAGAAATTCTGAGCATGGAATTCCCAAGCATAGAAGAAATTATTTTCATTTGTGAAAAGGCAGAGAGTAAAAGATTTCTGAGTTTAGGATGCCCACTCTGATAAGTTCATTCTCATCCTAATTCTTTACCAAAAGTCAACATTTGGGTATAATTTTTTTTTCATGAAAATCTTTCCCATTTTTTAATAAAACATTTGGGTTCTTGTGGAAATTTACAATAAATCACTTTCAGAAGGCTATTTACTGCTGAGCAGAAGAGATTGTTAAAATTAAATGATACTGAACATAAAATGGAAATGTTCAATTTACTAAGCATTTAAAACCTTTTGATTATTGTAGCCAAGCCATTATGTATACATCTCTTTTTGGAAAATATTCTATATTTTGGAAAAGAAGCTATGCTGCAAAAAGAGAATCGGCCACTTTAAAATAGAGCCACCTGCTTCCGGAACAAAAACCTTTTGGTGCCGTCGTTAAGGAAATCAGCAGTGTACAGACAAATTATTGATTTCAAACTGTATAAACAATGGGATTTCTCAATTGGAAAAGGCAATTTAAGTCCTAGAAGTTGGCTGCCAAGGAAACCACTACTTGGAAAAAGCCTAACAAAATTTTAACGTGAACTAGCATGATACCTTCTAGTATTTTCCACTCTTTCTCTCTCTTTTTTTTTTTTTTTTCTTGAGACAGGGTCTCACTCACTTGCCCAGACTGGAGCACAGTGGCACAATCACAGCTCACTGAAGCCTCGACCTCCTGGGCTTAGGCAGTCAATCCTGCCATGTCAGCCTCCTGGGTAGCTGCGACTACAGGCACACACCGCCACTCCCAGCTAATTTTTTGGTTTTTGTAGAAATGGGGTTTCCCCCTGTTGCCCAGGCTGGTGTTTTTCTGTGAAAAGGGGGAGAAAGTAGGATAGCAAGAAACTTAGAAACACATCTCTGTTGTAAGGAGGCAAGGACTAGATTATTCGCTTTAGTTCCCCCAAATTTTTTATTGTGAAAAAAATTTTTTTTTTTTTTTTTTTTTTTTTTTGAGACGGAGTCTCGCTCTGTCGCCCAGGCTGGAGTGCAGTGGCCGGATCTCGGCTCACTGCAAGCTCCACCTCCCAAGTTTACGCCATTCTCCTGCCTCAGCCTCCCGAGTAGCTGGGACTACAGGCGCCCGCCACCTCGCCCGGCTAGTTTTTTTTTGCATTTTTTAGTAGAGACGGGGTTTCACCGTGTTAGCCAGGATGGTCTCGATCTCCTGACCTCGTGATCCGCCGGTCTCGGCCTCCCAAAGTGCTGGGATTACAGGCTTGAGCCACCGCGCCCGGCCCTATTGTGAAAATTTTTAAACTTTCCCAAAAAGTTTAAGGAAGAGTACAATCTGTATATACCCTTCATTCAGATGTACCAGTTTTTAACCTTTTGCTACATTTGCTTTCTCTCACACCCGTCCTACACTCTCTCACACGTAGATCACATAGAAAGTAAGTCACAAACATAGCAATTCATCCCTAACTACTTCAATATGTATTTCCCAAGAAGACATTTTCTGGCTTGGCGCGGTGGCTCATGCCTGTAATCCCAGCACTTTGGGAGGCCAAGGAGGGTGGATCACTTGAGACCAGGAGTTTGAGACCAGCCTGGCCAACATGCCAAAACCCCATCTCTACTAAAAATACAAAAATTATCCAGGTATGTCAGCACAAGCCTGTAATCCCCTTTGCATGGCTGAGGCACGAGAATCGCTCCAACCTGGGAGGCAGAGGTTGCAGTGAAGCCCAGATCACGCCATTGCACTCCAGCCTGGGTGACAGAGTGTGAGATTCTATTGCAAAAAAAACAAAAAAAGACATTTTTTACCTAATCATAGTACTGTTATCACACCCAAGAAGTTTTTCATTGATGTAATATTATTGAATATACAGTCTATATTCATGTTTTCCCCAATTGTTCGAATAATGGTTCTTTTTAGCCTTTTTTGTTTTTGTTTTTTACAAAAAATCCAGGATCCAATCAAAGTTCATTCACTTCATTTAATTGCCATAAGAGTAACCCACCCTTCCTCTGCCTTCTTTTGACTTTGCTATCACTGATACTTTTTTAAAAACCAAGCATTGGCTGGGCACAGTGGCTCATGTCTATAATCCCAGCACTTTGGGAGGCCAAGGCAGGTGGATTGATTGAGCCTAGGAGTTCGAGACCAGCCTGGACCACATGATGAAACCCTGTCTCTACAAAAAATAGCTGGGCATGGTGGCGTGCACGAGTCCTAGCTACTCGGGAGACTGAGAAGGGAGAATGGCTTGAGCCCTGCCTGCAGTGAACTGAGATCAGGCCACTGCACTCCAGCCTGGGCAACAGAGCCAAACCCTGTCTCAAAAAAACAAAAAACAAAAAGGCCAGTTTTCTTGTAGAATGTCTCATAGTCCAGACTTACCTGATTTTTCCTTATGGTTGTCTTCTGGCTTAACACATTTGACAGGAAAACCAACAAAGCAAATGTAGCTTTTGTATTTCATCACATCCAAAGGCACATAATATCAATTGGTTCAACTATTAATGATGCTCAGTTTAATCACTGAGTATTGATAAGGTGATATACAACATATTTTTCCATTGCAAAGGTATCTTTTTTCTTTGTTATTTAGGAAAAATGGTGGGGGTTGGCAAGTGACATTGGTGCAAAGAGGGAGAAATGGTGGGGGAGGAGGAGGAGGTGACACTTCGAGACAGTGTGTATGTCATTCTTAAACAGCCTTTCTTCTAATGGTATCATCCATGACTCAACTGACTCAACTGGTGGCAACAAAATGGTGATTGCCTAATTTTGCCCTTTCTTCCATTAAAACAAGAGCTTTCCTCCTTTTACTTTTCTTTTTTTTAAAGCATTACCATGGACTCTGAGAGTGTCTTTTTATTCAATATGCTATTGAATATCGAATATAGTCCGTTATGATGATCATTTTTGATGTTCACCTCTTCCCACAGTTGACTAATGAAAACTGCTTTTAGGCCAGCTTCTCTATAATTTTGACATGTGTCCATCATTCTTTGAGCAATTCTCACCTTACACATTTTTGCCCTAACTTGGAATCAACCATTTCTCCAGAGTCCTGATTCCTTTTAGGAAGAGAAACCAAGATCTGGACAGTATGTTCATTGCTTCTACTTCAGTGTGCCTCCTGTTACAATCCAGTAACACGGGCTTCTTCCATTTCCTCTTCCGTGTTTGTATCTCCCTCTACTGCATTGATAACTCTGGTTCCCGCCATCAGCATATGTACTCACTTGTTCTGTACTAGAGTATAGCAGTCCCCAACCTTTTTGTCATCAGGGACTAGTTTCATGGAAGACAATTTTGCCGTGGACCTGGGGCGGGGAAGGGAGAATGGTTTCAAGATGAACTGTTTCACCTCAGATGATCAAGCATTTGTTAGATTCTCATAAGGAACGCACAACCTAGATCTCTTGCATCCGCAACTGCACACCTCTTGCTACATACATGTCCTGTAGTACATACAAATAGTTTTGGAATTACACCAGTACCACTGTAAACAACACATCTCAGTTTGAGATTTCTTTGCCCTTTATTTTGTCCTTAGAATATATCTCAGTAAGGGTATGTAGACAGATTACTATATTCAGAAGTTAATTTCTTTTTTATTTTCTGTGTGGTTATCAATTTGATACACAACTAGGTTCATTTGTTTTTGTTTGACTTCAGTTTTGAGATGTACTTCTGTGTCCAGAATTGGTTCTGTCCAGGGGGTTCTTGGTCTTGCTGACTTCAAGAATGAAGCTGCGGACCATTGCAGTGAGTGTTAAGTTCTTAAAGATGGTGTGTCCGGAGTTTGTTCCTTCAGATGTTCAGATGTGTCTGGAGTTTCTTCCTTCCGGTGGGTTCGTGGTCTCACTGACTTCAGGAATGAGGCCGCAGACCCTTGTGGTGAGCGTTACAGCTCATAAAGGTAATGTGGACCCAAAGAGTGAGCAGCAGCAAGATTTATTGTGAAGAGCGAAAGAACAAAGCTTCCACAGCGTGGAAGGGGACACAAGCAGGTTGCCGCTAGTGGCTTGGGTGGCCAGCTTTTATTCCCTTATTTGGCCCCGCCCACATCCCACTGATTGGTCTATTTTACAGAGCGCTGATTGATCCATTTTACAGAGTGCTGATTGGTGTGTTTACAAACCTTTAGCTAGACACAGAGCTCCGACTGTTGTGTTTTTTACAGAGTGCTGATTGGTGCGTTTACAAACCTTTAGCTAGACACAGAGTGCTGATTGGTGCTGTTTTACAGAGTGCTGATTGGTGCATTTACAAACCTTCAGCTAGACACAGAGCACTGATTGGTGCATGTTTAGAGTGCACTGATTGGTGCGTTTACAAACCTTTAGCTAGACACAGCGCTGATTGGTGCGTTTACAAACCTTTGGCTAGACACAGAGCGCTGATATGTGCGTTTTTACAGTGTGCTGATTAATGCATGTTTAGAGTGCACTGATAGGTGCGTTTACAAACCTTTAGCTAGACACAGAGCGCTGATATGTGCGTTTTTACAAAGTGCTGATCGGTGCATTTACAATCCGCTAGCTAGACAGAAAAGTTCTCCAAGTGCTCACTCGACCCAGGAAGTCCAGCTGGCCTCACCTCTCACTCCCCCCTCTAAACAGGACACCCCAGCTGCTGTTGGGAATTAGGCAATGACCGCTCTAGCTACTTCCTGCTGGATAGGGTGGAAGAAGGGGCCCTGCAGTTGTGTCCTCCAGAGGGGAACTCTTTAGGCCAGTGAAAAGGCCAGTGGGTTGGTCCAGGGGTCCTCAGTAGAAGTTGTTAGTTGAGCTCATTTGGGGTTCCATTTGTAAGATCATCTGTAGCTTGATGGCCTCGATCCAAGAGGAAACAAATTTAATACGGAGGTTAAAAATATAGGGCCTGAAGGCGAGTAATAGCAAGATGGCTGTCACAGGACCTAGCAAGGGGAGAAGCCATGTCGCCCAACCCCAGAGGTTTGGTATAAGAGTTTGAAAGGCATTGTCTAATTTCAGAAGCCTTTTCCTGTAAACGCCTGGCAGCATCTCATACTATCCCTGACTGGTTAGTGCAGAAACAACACTCTTCCCCTAAGAAGGTGCAGAGTCCTCCTTTCTCAGCAGTGTGAAGGTCTAGGCCTCAGCGGTTTTGGAGAGTCCCTGCTGCCAAAGGGTCTATTTGGGATTGTAGAGTAAGGATAGATTGTATTATTTCTTGCAAACTGTCTGAGAGGCAGATATAGGTTGAAGTTCCACATAAGAAGAATACGCCTTGGCTGGGTAGACAGAAATTTACCCTGGCTTTTAAAGGAATAGGGTACACTGTTTTTTCTTTACTACTTCAATCTCTTTCTCTCTGACTCCGTTGTCTCCTTCTCTCTTTCCTTCTCTCTTTGACTTTCTGTCTCTGTCTCCTCCTCTCTCTTTCTGCCTCTTTCTCTCTTTCCTTTCTGCTGGTCTTTCCCTGCCTCTGCCAGCCACTTATGCTGCTGTTGTCCTCTCTCCTTCCCCTTTTGATGGCTTCCGTAGTGTAAGACGGCCACCTCCTTGGGTTTTTGCACTGCGTGCAGGAACTCCATAATTTCCTTGTGGTATTTAATGGGGGTTTCCCCAGAGATTAGGAACTCTGTTTCTTTCCATATTGCAGCATGGGCATGTAGGATTAGATAAGCATACTTGCAATCTGTATACACATTTATTATTTTTCCCTTTCCCAGTTCTAAGTCTCGGGTAAGTGCCACTAGTTCTGCTAAGTGGGCACCGGTCCCTGGGGGAGGAGGCTTACTTTCAAGTATGGATACATCACTAACTATGGCATAACCTGCCCTTCGTATCCCATTCTCCACAAACGAACCTCCATCGGTATATAGGTTAAGGTCAGGATTAGCTAAGGGGACTTCTGAGAGATCATCTCGGGTGGCATGAGTCTGGACTATAATTTGTTGGCAGTCATGCTCGATTGGTTCTCCATCCTCTGAGAGAAAAGTGGCAGGGTTGAGGGCCACTCACGTACGCATTTGAAGCACTGGTCCCTCAAGGAGTAGCGCCTGCTATCTAGGCGGTTGTCTGATAGCCATAAACTTCCTTTGGCCCCTAGTATGCCATTTACATCATGACTAGTCCAGACAGATCCTTTCCTTGTAATATTTTGATGGCCTCTGACACTAAGACAGCCACCGCCACAACTACCCATAAACAGGCCAGCCTTTTGCTACTGTATCAATTTCCTTACTGAGGTCTGCCACTGGTTGTGGGGTTGTCTCATGAGTCTCAGTAAGGACTCCAAGAGCTATCCCTGCTCTCTCTGTGATGTACAAAGAGAAGTTTTGTCCTATGGGAAGGTTTAAAGCTGGAGCTTGTACTAGGGCCTGCTTTAAGGTTTTGAAGGCTGTTTCTGCCTCTGGTTCCCATTCTACTAGATGAGTATTTGCCCTCTGGGTCTCCTTGATTATAATATAGAGGGCGTCTGGCTATCTTGCTGTATCCAGGGATCCAAAGTTGGCAAAAGCCAGTGATTCCAAGGAACCCCCGCAGCTGATTTAATGTCTTAGAGTGATGATAAGCTGGTATAGGCTGTATTCATTCCTTGCTGAGGGCCCTGGTCCCTATGGCTAAGATTAGGCCTAGATATTTGACCTGCTGTAGGCAAAACTGGGCCATCAACCTAGATGCCTTGTACCCTTGATTAGCTGGAAAGTTCAAGAGATCTAGAGTAGCCTGCTGGCATGAGGTTTCTGAATTGGTAGCCTAAAGTAAATCATCCACATACTGAAGGACCAGGGTGTCTGGACTTGAGAAGTGGCCTAGATCTTGGGCCAGTGCCTGACCAAACAGATTAGGGCTATCCCTAAACTGTTGGGGCAAGACCAACCATGTAAGTTGGGATATGTGGTCTGTGGGATCCTCAAAGGCAAAGAGAAACCGGGAGTCAGAGTGCAGGGGAATACAGAAGAAGGCATCCTTGAGGTCCAGAACTGTGAACCATTCTGCTTCCTCTGGTATTTGAGAGAGCAGGGTATAGGGGTTGGGTACAACTGAATATAGAGGAATACTGCCTCGATGAGTCTAAGATCCTGCACGAGTCTCCACTGATTGCTCCGTTTTTGTACTCCTAGAATTGGGGTGTTGCAGGGACTGCTGCATTTCCTTACTAAGCCTTGAACTTTTTTTTTTTTTTTTTTTTTTGAGACAGAGTCTCGCTCTGTCTGTCGCCCAGGCTGGAGTGCAGTGGCGCGATCTCGGCTCACTGCAAGCTCCGCCTCCCGGGTTCATGCCATTCTCCTGCCTCAGCCTCCTGAGTAGCTGGGACTACAGGCACCCACCACCGCGCCCAGCTAATTTTTTGTATTTTTTAGTAGAGACGGGGTTTCACCGTGGTCTCGATCTCCTGACCTTGTGATCCACCCTCCTCGGCCTCCCAAAGTGCTGAGATTACAGGCATGAGCCACCGCACCCGGCCACCTTGAACTTTTAAATGTTTAACAATATCATGTAATCCTTTATGAGCTTCAGGCCTTAAGGGATATTGCCTTTGATAAGGAAAAGTAGTGGGGTCTTTTAGCCTGATTTGGACTGGGCGGGCATTTTTTGCCCTTCCAAATTGTCCTTCCAATGCCTAGACTTCAGGATCGATTCCCTCCTCAAGTAGGGGACAACAAATGGGTAACTTGTTCCCCATATTCACGTAGGTAATAGCTCCAGCCTTGGCTAATATATCCCTCCCTAATAAGGGTGTGGGACTTTCAGGCATCACAAGAAAGGCATGTGAAAAGAGCGAAGTCTCCCAATTACAGCTGAGGAGGTGGGAGAAATACCTGGTTACAGGCTGTCCCAGGATTCCTCGGATGGTAACAGACCTTGAGGACAGTCATCCAGGACAGTAGATTAACACTGAGAAGGCAGGGCCAGTGTCCAGGAGGAAGTCAATTTCCTGGCCCTCAATGGTTAAACGTACCCAGGGCTCAGTGAGGGTGATGACATGAGCTGGCGCTTGCCCCGGGCATCCTCCATCCTGTTGTTGGATCATCTGGTTAGGGGCTTCTCTGGCCCAGGGAACCATTGTTCTCTGGGGCAGTGCACCTTCCAGTGATTGCCGCGGCATAGTGGACATGGGCAAGGGGGCAGCTTGTTTCTCATTGGACAATCTTTTTTAAAGTGTCCTTGTAAACCACACTGGTAACAAACCCTACCAGTTATTGGCCTGTGCCATTTTCTGTCCTCTCTGAACCACCAAGGTTTATTTGTCTGAGGGCCATGACTAAGGCTGTGTGGCCTTTCTCTGATCTCGCTTTTCCTTTTGACCTGTTCCTCTTGGTCCCTATTATAGAACACTGAGGCTGCCAGGTTTAATAATGCCTCCAGATATTGTTCAGAGCCCGGGGCCCAGGGCCCAGGGCTCGCTTTTGGAGCTTTCTCCTGAAATCTGCAGCTGACTGGGAAATAAACTTATCTTTTAGTGAGTTGGGTGACAGGGGAGTGTATTTTCTTAAGGCCTTTCATAACTGCTTAAGAAAGGCAGAAGGGTTTTCTTCTCTCCCTGAGTTATGGTGGACATCATTGACTAATCCATGGGCTTTTTCTCATTCTCCTTTGTCCTTCTAGAACACAGGTCAACAGATGTTTGCAGCTCCAGTCTCCATGATCTGAGTCGAGGTCCCAGTGGGGATCCATACTGGGGACAGCTAGCTGACCAGTAGGGAATTTGTCCCTTTCTTCGGCTGTCATTCTATCATTTACTTGACTAAGATACCAGGTATCTCCAAACTTCTGGGCTGCAGCTAAAGCCGCATTCTTTTCATTAAAGGCCAGGGTTTGATCTAACAGTAGCATGACATCTCTCCAAGTGAGATAGAAGGTTTGCCCTAGACGCTGTAGGACATCTGTGTACCTGTCAGGGTCATCTGAAAAGTTCCCCAGGTCTGCCTTGGTCTGCTTTAAATCAGAGAGGGAGCAGGGGACATGTACCTGAGTTGGGCCAAATTCCCCTCCCCCTACAGCTTGAAGGGGACATAACCGATAGCCTGGGGGTTTTTGTGGTCCTTTGGAGATTTCTTTGCTTGTTTCCTTCTGGGTAGGGGAGATTAGAGGAGGCTTATCGTTAATAGAAAGGGGAGCTATAGAGAGCCTAGGATATGGGGGTAAGCTGAGAAGTCCTCCTGTGGGATGTAAACTGCAAGCTTTGCATAGTTGTGTATTCTCCTTCAGTGAAAAGAAAGCTTGGACATAAGGTATTTCACTCCATTTACCTTCCCTCTTACAGAAAAGGTCAAGCTGCAGGACAGTGTTGTAATTTATACTTCCCTCAGGTGGCCATTTTTCCCCATCAGAGAGAGAATACTGGGGCCAGGCTGTAGTGCAGAAAAAGATGAGCTGCCTCTTTTTCAGGGTTTGTGGGTCAAATTGGTCCCAGTGGCTTAGGATGCATTTCAAGGGTGAGCTTGCTGATGCCTGAGTGTTTCCCATCTAAAACCACCCGCGGTTTTGGTTTGTTTCTCCCCCTGCCCAAGAACCCGCAACAGTCCCTGGACCCTGCTGATCAGAACAGTTGCTCTCACTGACGCAGCAACAGAAACACTAGTTTTCCTCCTAGACCACAAGGAGGACCAAGGAATGTTGGATTTCGTAGCCCTTACCGACGCATTCTCGAAAACCTGCACCCTTGCCCGGCCTCCTAGACCACAAAGAGGACCGAGAAAAATCGGATTTAGTGACCCTTACCGACGCAGTCTCGAAAACCTGTCAGAGTCCTAAGCATTCTCCTGTTAGTATTGGGACATTACCTGTGTCCTATAAAGATGTTATGCCCCAAAAATGAAGTGGAGGGCCATACCCTGAGGGAGGGGGGGATCTCCAGAGTTGGAAGAGTGATGCCTTTTGTCCTCACTTATGTGAATAGGAAGGATACAATTTCTGAGGCTCCCCATATCCTAGCTTCAGGAATAGCTTTTGTTAGGCCTGCTTGTCTGAGAACGGATCCTGAAATTCCACATAGTGCCCCACCCCAGCGGGGCTTTGGGCAAAAATTATGTCTTTCTTATTGGTGAGCCCGGGTGCTTAAAGAAGGTAACAGAGTCCTGAAGTTTATACTAGAAATCATTCTTATAGGAGAAACTAGCAAAGCACCAGAGACAGGGAGTGGTTTTTAGAAGCAGGACTAGCCTCCGAGAAGAGAGGCGAGAGGAAGTTTGTCTGACAAGCATTAGGACCCAGGAGGCAAGGGTCAGGATGGATAGGATAGATGGGCGAGTCTCGCTTGGGTGACATGACTTAGTTCTGCTCATGGCCACAGGATCAACCAACTTGTCAGACCCCAGAGCTGAATGGCTTTCCTCTCTGTCAACCCTCAGCCCAGAAGTACAGGAAAAGCAGAAGCTGGTTCCAGGTAAACCAACACTTCCAACTCCAAAGGGTCAGGGGTTGTTAGAGAGCCCTTTCCCAGAAAGCCTGACACCCATGTCTTCAGTCCGGCGGCCGTGCTAGTCGCTTTTAATTGGCCCGGTATTTAGCCCCCAAATTCTAAGGAAAAATAGGACAGAATAGCAAGCGAAAGGGGTCCAGTGGTACTCACTGCTTGGTGATTGTCCCTTCATGGTCACCAAAATGTGTCCAGAATTGGTTCCTTCTGGTGGGTTCTTGGTCTCACTGACTTAAAGAATGAAGCCACAGACCCTCATGGTAAGTGTTACAGTTCTTAAAGATGGTGTGTCTGGAGTTTGTTCCTTCAGATGTTCAGATGTGTCCGGAGTTTATTCCTTCTGGTGGGTTCATGGTCTCGCTGACTTCAGGAATGAAGCCACAGACCCTCATGGTGAGTGTTACAGCTCATAAAGGTAGTACAGACCCAAAGAGTGAGCAGCAGCAAGATTTATTGTGAAGAGTGAAAAAACAAAGCTTCCACAGCGTGGAAGGGGACCTGAGCAGGTTGCCACTGCTGGCTTAGGTGGCCAGCTTTTATTCCCTTATTTGGCCCACCTACATCCCACTGATTGATCCATTTTACAGGGCACTGATTGGTGCGTCTGCAAACCTTTAACTAGACACAGAGCGCTGACTGGTGCATTTACAATCCTCTAGCTAGACAGAAAAGTTCTCCCAAGTGCCCACTCGACCCAAGAAGTCCAGCTGGCTTCACTTCTCACTTCTTTTTCTAAGTCTAACTTCGTGAAAAACATTTACGTGGTTCAAATGTCAAAACTATATATAAAAAGATATCTCAGGAAGTCTTCTGTCTCTTTCCCTTTCATCCACCTTTGGTAGGTACCTATTTTCGTGATTTTCTGTTTTTTTCTTATTTTTCTTTTTTGCAAAAAAAAAAAAAATAGATCTTTGCATATGACAGGGATCTTACACAAACTTTTTCTGTAAATAACGAGATAGTAAATATCTTGGTTATCTATCACTCAACTCTGCATAAAAGCCACATAGACAGTTTGCAAACAAGTGAGCGTGGCTGTGTTCCAATAAAACATTATTTGCAAAGACAGGAGGTGGGTCGGAGTTGTTTGCTGCCTGTAAGGTGTAGATACAGACATTCTTATACAAAAGCATGTATATAGTATACTGTCAAAAAATTTTAAAAACTCAGTGATATTTGTTAAAGCATAGTAAGGCAAACTCTTTTTTTTCTTTTAAGACGGAGTCTCGCTCTGTTGCGCAGCTGGAGTGCAGTGGCGTGATCTTGGCTCACTGCAAGCTCCACCTCCTGGGTTCACGCCATTCTCCTGCCTCAGCCTCCCAAGTAGCTGGGACTACAGGCACCCGCCACCATGCCTGACTAATTTTTTTGTATTTTTAGTAGAGACGGGGTTTCACCGTGTTAGCCAGGATGGTCTCGATCTCCTGACCTTGTGATCCGCCCACCTCGGCCACCCAAAGTGCTGGGATTACAGGCGTGAGCCACCACACCCGGCCAACAAACTCTTTTCAAGACCATTGTGATAGGTAAAGAGGCCATGGCAATGGGATTTTGCAGTGGAGTAGAGAGACTGTGTTCAGCTCCAAACACAGCATGGGCAAATGGGAATTTGCAGCTAGTGGGCAGGGTGGAGGGTCAGTGGATGGAAAATTTCTAAGAGGAAACATTAGGGTCGGGGGATTCTGGCTAAACCAACCTAACGCAATTCTTTGTGAAGATATGCCAGGGTCATCTGACATCACCGGGGGTGGTGGAGGATGAGGAACCTGACCAGACATGGAGGTGATCAGATAGCAAGGGTTGGGAGTTCTTGCCGAACTGAATTAGCAAGATTCTTTACTAAAACCTGATTTTACAAGTAAGTGTACAGATGGGCCTAGGAGAAGATTCAGGAGTCTAAGTCTTTGCCATATATTATTTTGCAACTTGCTTTTGTTTCCCTAACAAATATATCCTGGAAATTACTTCCTCTTCCTCTTAGTTCTTCAAGAGCATCACCCCTCCCCCTACACTTTTTGAATTTTTTTTAGAGACAGGGTCTCACTCTGTTGCCCTGGCTGGAGTGCAGTGGTACGATCATAGCTCACTGCAACCTCCAACTCCTGGGCTCAGTTCTCCCACCTCAGCCTCGCAAGTAGCTAGGAGCACAGGTACCTGGCTAATTTCTTTCTTTCTTTCTTTCTTTTTTTTTTTTTTTAAGAGATTGGGTCTCCCTGCGTTGCCCAGGGGGGGGTCTTGAACTCCTGGCCTCAGGTTGTCCTCCCGCCTCAACCTCCCAAAGTACTGGGATTACAGGTGTAAGCCACCACACAGAGACCTTCCCCCTCTTTTTATGGCTGAAGAATATTCCATTATATAGATACATTATAGTTTAGGTAACTAGGACCCTATAAATGAACATTTAGGTTGTTGTCAACATTTTACTAACATAAATAATACTGCAGTTAATAGTCTTATGCTTATGATTTTTTATATGTGCAACCTATTCTCTTACTGTAGTGTAAAAATTCTAATAAAAACCTGTTAAACTAAGATAATAGCATTTTACTTTAAAATAACATTTTTAATTATAAAAGTAATACTCTTTAACAAATTTAGAAAAACAAACAATCCTGAATGTATGGAGTTAAAACTGAAAAGTATTGCATTATAGTCCTCCACTCCCACCCTAGCCACATGTACTCCTCTCCCCCAAATTGTTAACAGTTTGATCTGTGTGCTTCAAACCTTTCTTTTGTTGCAATTGGTGGTAGTTTTATTTTGTCATCCCATACTTAATATGTAAGTATAGCCTCAGGCTTATTTTTCAAAAATGTGATCATGCTACACATTTTATTACTTGATCCTTTTATTTTATGTGGCTTTTAAATATCTATCGAGTTACCGCATTCTTTTTTCTTTTTTAAAAATTAAACTCAGCTAATTTTCCTAAGTCAACCTTATTCTTTTTTTTTTGATTGATAGTTTATAATATGAATGTACCATAATTAGCCATTTCTCTATTGATATTTAGACTTCAGTTTTTCAGTATTGTAGACAACTACAGTTAATGCCCTAGGACATGTCTTTGCATATATACTAGTGTTTCTATAGAATAGATTCCAGAAGGTGAAATGGTTAAGTCACTGTCGTTGATTTACACTTGTGCAATGTCTTCTTCACACCCTTCCCAACACCCGGTATTGGCAGTATTTTTAATATTTGCCAATCTGATAGATAAAAAGAAGGATGGTACCTCATTGTTTTAATTAGTATTTTTCTGTTTGCTACTGAGATTGTTAGTTCAGGTTTATTGGCCACTAATTTCTTTTTTTTTTTTTTAATGGAGCTTTTATTTATAAGTATACTCATATCTGAACTTTTGCTGCCCAAACTCTGGGATTACATAGATTTGGGTAAATGTTTTGAAGAATCCTTACTGTGTGTAATCTTACTACTCTCCTTCCAAAATCAAGTTGATTCACATAAAAGAAGTATCCTTCATTTCCTAATCCAAATTCTGTCTCTCCAAATCAGGAACTCAAAAAATTCACATCGAGAGGGATACTTATATTCTCATATGAATCTTTGTTACATCCACACAGATTCTCTCTTCTTATGCATTATTTATCTTTTTATCTTGTTTTTATGCAGTTTTATAAAATAAAAAGTTGTACATTTTAATGTTGAATATCTGTTGATGTTTTCCTCTATAAATTCTAGGATTTTGCTTTACTTAGGTTGTCTTTTCCCACCTAAAATTTTTTAAACTCTATTTCCTTCTATCCCTATATAGTTATTTTTAGACACACTGGAATTTTTAGATACATGAAATTTATTTTTGTGCATAATCAATTTTGTCAACATGTTTTTAATAATTTATGCTTTGTCATTAATTTTAAATATCTCCTTTATCGTATATCAAATTCTTATATATACAAGGGTCTGTACCAGGATCTGTTCCTGCAACAGTGCCATATTGTTTTAATGAATATTTCAATTTCTAAATGGGAAAATTCCTTGTTCTTTTGCATATATTTATTTATTATTGCTTAATTCTTCAGGTACATTTTATTTTATTTTTATCCACCCTCTGCCCCAGGTACATTTTAGAAAAAAAAAAACTGACTTGTTCATTTATGCTTCTTCCAGCAATGCATGAGAATGTGTGTAGGTCTGGGAAAGACTGGCTAGGGGTCTGGAGCTAAGGTTAAGACTTGAATAAACCTAGAACAATTAAAGATAAATTATCTGTCCCCTAACCTGGGAGAAATCCAATAGGTTTGTAACACTTTTGAGCGTTACCTAATTGTTCGTTTAGTGAGCTCTTAACTCATTTACCTTTTTCTCAGTTTAACCCCTTCCACTTCACCTTTTCAACCCCTTTCACAGTCATTTCCTGTAATTTCTTTTTTTTTTTTTCTTTTTTTTGAGACAGAGTTTCACTCTTTTTGCCCAGCTGGGGTGCAATGGCATGATCTTGGCTCACCACAACCTCCACCTCCCGGGTTCAAGCGATTCTCCTGCCTCAGTCTCCCAAGTAGCTGGGATTACAGGCATGTGCCACCACGCCCGGCTAATTTTGTATTTTTTAGTAGCGACAGGGTTTCTCCATGTTGACCAGGCTGGTCTCGAACTCCTGACCTCAGGTGGTCCACCTGCCTCGGCCTCCCAGAGTGCTGGGATTACAGGTGTGAGCCACTGCGCCCGGCCATTTCCTGTAATTTGTTATCATATTACCTATGTGTATGCTCTTCCCTCTTCCTGGCATTTCTGTCCATCCCCATGGGCCCCGTGGCCCAGTTTTCTTACTGGGAAATCTGATTTGTTCCTAAAGACTCAGTTCAGATATTACCTTTTCTGGGAGGTTTTTGTTCATGCTAATGGTAAGAAGTAAGAATGTTCTTCTAACTTTTGTGCATTATTTATTCCTATATTATTACCATTATCAAACTTTGAGCTGAATCAGGACACATGATACATGCCGTAAATGTTTGTTGAAAAAGAATTAAATATTTCTGCTTTCAGGGAGCTCACCAAAGAATAAGAAGAAAAGCTTAGGATAGGAGAAAAATAGATATGAAAGCACACTGTGTGTGTGTGTGTGTGTGTAAGTCACTAATAGGACAGCTCTTATATAATCTCCCCCCACCGCCGCCCTGCAAACTGATCAAGCTTTTAATTGTATTGCTTGCCCTATAAGGCTTAGATAATGTGCTTATACTCAAATTGCGACAATCATTTTGACCCAGGAAGGCATTCCAGATGTGATACAGGCAAAGGCACAGAGATAGAACCAACTGGATCTTTATCATGGGAGTTTCAGAGTGTACGATTTGGGAGTAGCCACTTCTGTAGTGTGGAGTTGAGTTGTAAATGAACAGGTATTCTGAAACTTTTCTTTCTTTTTTTCTTAGTATTGGATGAATGAATATACCTCATCCATTGGAATTGGAGTTTTTCATTCAGGAATTGAAGTCTATGGCAGAGGTACGTGTACACACAGTCTAAATATACTCTCTGAAGATTTTGTACTTTAAAGGAGTTGCAAAACCATAACTATAGGTCTTTCTCTTTTTTTAACCACTTCCATATGTTATTACAGAAAGTAGAAGAAAATCTCCCCATATTCATTTATACTGCATTTTGGAAAAATGCCCAAAGTAGAATGTATTTGGGGAGAAAGGACTCAAAATACAAGAGTATACATTCACTCCATTCACTTTATCTTTTATTCTAAATACTATGTTTTAAAAAATGTTTTCCTTTTGTGATTGTCATAAAGTGAGTTTGTTTTGTTCTCATATATATTGGACCTCCTAAGAAACCTTGCACTTCGAAAATAGCATGATAAAAACAATAATTTTGGTCGGAAAGGTTGGTGCTAGAAAGTGTCAGACTTGAAATACCAATTTCCTGAGGGAATTTCAGTAATAAATTTGGTTTGTAGACCTATAAGTCTATAAAATCTATGAGTTTTTGAAGTCTAAAAACATTGCTGAACAAATCCGGCCATGATTACATCTAATCATGCCCTTTGTCACTAACTCAGCCCTCTTCATTCTTGTTATTATCCTTTATTAGGATAAACATGTCAGGAGTCACTCAAACCAAGCAGCTGTGTGTTCAACAGTTTTTTTTCTTCTGTTCTAATTCCTACTCTTGATGCAAGATAATCTACCCCTGATCAAGTTGTAACTAATAGTAATGGTCTGCGTAAGACAAATCACATTGCTGATTTCATGTAATCTATCATTTTGAATTATAAACTAACCCTGTAGCAGAAATGCCTTTGTTCGCTTCAGCTAGGCAGTCTTTGTGACCTCTTAGAATATATTATTGCACTTTACTCAGGGTTATCCCTGAACACTATACACCAGTTTTAACCAATATAAAGAAGAGACTCATTTACTTAAATGTGTCAGTATGGTGGTTATACTCTTTTTTATATTCCATTTTACCTGTTTCCAGGTGCAGTTTAGCATATTAAATGTTGGCTATACAAATCTGCCATTTAAAGCTTATTTTGCTTGAAAGTCTACATCTACCAAATAATCCCGAGAAATACCGAGGGGCTCTTGCTGAAAGTTTCGTGATTGGGAGTATTGCTGTGGGTGGGATCATAGTCTGTGGGGTTACTCTTTTGGTTGATTTGGCTTTTCCACATTTGCATGTGTATTTCTTGAATTTGTATGATGTTTTACTATTTTTTAAATGCCACAAATTTGGAACCACATGATCATGGTGGGTTAGATAAGGGCAGGTGGCATCTTCTCTATTTTTCAGCTGAAGAAACTGAGGCCCAAACCTGCTGAAAGTCATAATGCTAATAATTAACTAAAACTTGAACCCAAATGTTCCTGTATGCTAGTCCATGGCTCTATTCTCTGCCTAATCATTGCTCCCCTTCATAAAATGATTTAGTAATAATTAGAAACATGTTTCAAAACATGTTCATGTAAATTTAGTAAAGCTAGAATCAAATATTAATATATTTCTGAAAATTAGTGATTGCTTTTTAAATAAAAGAATGGGTCTATGACTTTCCTTGTTATAATTGAGAAAGTTAAGAATCCAAATATAATCTTACCCTTTCCAACGTTGATAATCTACAATATTTTGTAAAATTTTGTCACTAGAAAACTTTAAAAATTTTATTTCAAAATAGCCACTTTATTTCTCAAACTACATTGTTGCTTTTTTTGGATGGGTCTGAATTAAAAGTAAATTTAGTATCTGCCTGTTCTTTCCTGTGCTTTGTTCTAAGACCTTTTATGGTTATATTTTTAAAGTGATGAAGTTGATTTAAACATGGTTTGGAATTATTTAAATTTGTCTACTAAGACTTAGCCACTAAAATATCTAAGTGAGATAACAGAAAATTACAGGAATTTTTTATCTAAAATTATTCTCCATTTTGTTCTCCAGGGTTTGTATCTGATGTACAGTTTGTATTGGATGTACAGTCAAAAAATAGTTTATCCTAGCTAAAAGACTTGCTGTGGAGATTGGATGGGAGGGTGGGTAGTATGTGTGTTAATTTGGCAGTTTATTTTTTTCTTAAATGAAGAGAATTGAGTGGTGTTTTAGGTTTAGTAATGTTCCACCCTACTCAAAGGTAAACCAAGAGTCTTTATCCCAGAAACCATGAAACTCACGGTTACTAGACAGTTTCTCCAGTAAGATGTGTGTTTGAAATTAGATCACTTTAATTTAGAAAGTGGCAAAACACTGAACTGACCACCTACCTAGATTGGCATGATACAAACATGCAGAGAGAACTGTATTTACCTTTGTGTGTTAGTCACACTCTTTTTGCCATTATAAGAAAGGGAAATATGGCAGTCAAGAATATCTTTGAGTGTCTTCTGTTATTTGAGTTTTGGGTCTTTTGTGACAACTGTTTATATGAGTAATAGCTAAGTGAGATATTTGTGAAAGCATTTTATAAACTGAAAAATATTTAGATGGTGTCACTGTTGTCCTCAATTATTAAAGCTAATTCAGCATTCTGGTTAAATTTTATGTGATACATACTAAAAATCATGAGTTTTCTCTTTTCAGAATTTGCTTATGGTGGCCATCCTTACCCCTTTTCTGGAATATTTGAAATTTCCCCAGGAAATGCTTCTGAACTAGGAGAAACATTTAAATTTAAGTAAGTAGGGAGGATAATTTTTATTACACTGTCTTAGGTGCCATAGCTTGTTTTCAGGTAAACAGAATTCATTCTGTAAATCAAAACAAACCCAAGAAGTTAAAAATGTCTCTTTAACTTTGTTTAAATTGCTGACATTTTATATAACTCAGGTTTGCCTCTGGAAACTCATTTCTTTTCCTTTTTTTTTTCTTTTTTTGAGATGGAGTCTCACTCTGTCTCCCAGGCTGGAGAGAAGTGGCGTGATCTAGGCTCACTGCAGCCTCCGCCTTCTAGGTTCAAGCAGTTCTCCTGCCTCAGGTTCCCAAGTAGCTGGGATTACAGGCGTGTGCCACGACACCGGCTAATTTTTGTGTTTTTAGTAGAGATGGAGTTTCACCGTGTTGGCCAGACTCATCTTGAACCCCTGTCCTCAGGTGATCCACCCGCCTCGGCCTCCCAAAGTGCTGGGATTACAGGCGTGAGCCACCGCCCCCGGCCCAGGAAACTCCTTTCTAATGATTTCTTCCCCTCAATCTCCTGTTTGAAAGGAGAAAACGTTTAATTGTGACCTACCTAGCAAATTAAAAATGTCTTTATTGTCCCAATGCAAGGGACATTTTATACGTTTGAAATAACTAAACAGTTGATTAGCGTAGAATCCATTGTTAAGGTACATGTATTACCTGTAATGATAAACCTAAAATATATGGATATAAGTGTTCACTGGAGTCTTATGAGTAATAAAAAGCAGTGAGAATATAATTTTTTTTATTTATACTTTAAGTTCTAGGGTACATGTGCACAACGTGCAGGTTTGTTACATAGGTATCCATGTGTCATGTTGGTGTGCTGCACCCATCATCTCATCATTTACATTAGGTATTTCTCCTAGTACGATCCCTCCCCCAGGCCCCCACCCCACGACAGGCACCGGTGTGTGATGTTCCCCACCCTGTGTCCAAGTGTTCTCATTGTTTGGTTCCCACCTATGAGTGAGAACACGGTGTTTGGTTTTCTGTCCTTGTGATAGTTTGCTGAGAATGAGAATATAAATGTTAATAATCAAATTTTCATTGCTTAATTGAGGTTTGTATTTAAAGTGATATTTAGGGCTGGGCTCAGTGGCTCACGCTTGTAATCCCAGCACTTTGGGAGGCCAAGGCAGGCGGATCACCTGAGGTCAGGAGTTCGAGATCAGCCAGGGCAACACGGTGAAACCCCGTCTCTACTAAAAATACAAAATTAGTTGGGCGTGGTGGCACGTGCGTGTAATCCCAGCTACTTGGGAGGCTGAGGCAGGAGAATCGCTTGAACCTGGGAGGCGGAGGATGCGGTGAGCCAAGATTGTGCCACTGCACTCCAGCCTGGGCAACCAAAAAAAAAAAAAAAAAAGAGTGATATTTAGAATATTAGTTTCAAGGAGCTTTAAACTTCTGGGCCTATAATAGATGGCTTGCCAAGTGAAAAACAGACAGTGAAATGGGGTTCCAACATGAAACTTGAGTAGAGAGCTACACATTAAGCCCTCTACTAACTTCATAGTTCTCTTAGCCTATCACTGAATTGAAAGATTTCCACACAGAAGTGCTATGATACCATCCTGAATCCACTCCTTTGGGCTCTCTTTTGGCAAGACTACTTGATAAAAGAATTTTCTAAGTATTTTCAGGTTTCTTGGATGCCTAACTTATCTGACTAAAATTCCACTTTCTCTTGGATAATGTCTGTCGCCTTTCCAAGGTAGTAGTTTGGAGTCCTTTTTATTTTTGTTTGTTTAGAGATGGAGTCTTGCTCTGTCACCCTGGCTGGAGTGCAGTGGTACAATCTCGGTTCACTGCAACCTCTGCCTCCTGCATTCAAGCGATTCTCCCGCCTCAGCCTCCCGAGTAGCTGGGATTACAGGCACCTGCCATCGTGCCTGACTAATTTTTGTATTTTTTGTAGAGACGGGGTTTCACCATGTTGGCCAGGCTGGTCTCGAACTCCTGAGCTCAGGTGATCTGCCCACCTCGGCCTCCTGAAGTGCTGGTATTACAGGCGTGAGCCACCGTACCCGGCCAGGGTCCTTCTTTTTAGAAAACGTTTAGTCAGGTTTGACAGTTTGTCTCATTGCAGCACAGTGACAGAAATAAAAGTTTGTTTCTAGGTGAGGTGATGTCCAGCTCTTCAATGGCAAGTGAGATTATGCAGGAATATTTGCAGCAGGGATCTGGTTCTCTAACAATATAACTACTAATACAATAGTTGTGAAAATAACTATAATACTACATTTTACGCAGGGACATATATTTCATAAAGAAAATGACTTGTGCTTTTGTAGTATTCATAGGTAATATACTTAAGAATTTATTGCAGAAAAGTAGAAACTAAAATAGCACTTCTAAAGTATCTTGTTTCACTTTTAGTCTTGTTATATTAACCCTGATTTGTTATGTCAATCATAATATTCCTGGAAATAAGCAAGTATTTAAACATGCTTTTTATAAATATTTGACACAACTACGTCCTTATTTTTCTTTCTCTTTTTTTTCTTTTTGTTCTTTAAGAGAAGCTGTTGTTTTAGGGAGCACGGACTTCCTAGAAGATGATATAGAAAAAATTGTAGAAGAACTGGGAAAAGAATACAAAGGCAATGCTTATCATTTAATGCATAAAAACTGCAATCATTTTTCTTCAGCTTTATCAGAGGTAAACTAAATTTTATCCTAAAAGTTCTTCAAATAAATATTTGCTATCCCACTATACTTGATATCACACTATGTTCGAACTTGATTCGTTTCTTTTCTGATTTTTTGTGTTGTATGAAATATGGTATTGTATTTCAATCTTGTATGAATGACCTTTCCAGAGCTGGTAACTTGAGAGTCTGCACAGTTTTAAATGGTAGTTCTATTCATTACTTTGCAGTGAGTAGAGAGTAAGTACAAACAATGGTCCCTTCTTATTTTATTACAGCCTGAAACTTTCGCTTTAAAAAAGTAAATGCCTAGACACATCTGCTTCTTAGTCGCTAAGGTTTCTCTTTTGCTGAATTTTTTTTTTTTCTGGCTCTTATTAGTAAGTAATTCAGGTCTTCCATCTTGAAATTTTCTTCTGCTAACATAACACATAGGCACTTACTTGCCTTCTCAATTCTTGAATCCCAAGCAGAAGATCAAAACTAGGTCAAAATTAAAGAACCATAAAAAGAAAATGGAGGAAAGAAATTAAAAAGATTGTAAAATAAGGTCTAGAGAATTGGCACTTGAAACAGCTTCCCAGCTTTCTGATTCTTAGCAGATGGTTGCAGTGGCAGCATCTAGGTACCACAGAAATTGTGAAGGGTGTAAAGGAGAAAACGAGCTGCTATTTCAGTGACCTCCTTTGCAGAAATGCTTAGTTCCTTGGCCCTTTTTACTTCCCTCATGGCTTCTACAATACAGCTTTCAAATAGCTCTCACAGTCTGTTACCATGCTACTCAAAGTGTGTTTTGTGGACCAGCAGCATCAGCATCTCCTAGAAATTTGTGAGATATGTGGTATCTCTGCCCCACCAGAGATACACTGAATGCAAATCTTCATTTTAACGAGATCCCGAGATGACTCATATGAACCTAAAAGTTCGAGAAACACCTCTAGTCTAGTGGATGCATCAGTACCATAGAAGTGACCTAGTCAGTTTTCAGACAAGTGGGGAGGTAGTTCTCAGCTTTCTTGACTCCAGACATTACATTTGTATGGAATGCATTCAAAGATCCATTGAGTGCTAAAATTGGTGAAGAAATACTCTTATTTTTCAGACAAGGAAACTGACCCCAATTGGGAAAATGACTTACTAAAGATTGTCATGGAGAATTCAGATTAGACCTGACTTCTTATTCCAGTGCTTATTATACTTTATCATTACTTCCTCTGGTTCTAATTTATTTCTGTCCTTCAAAAACATTCAGAACTTTATTGAGCATCTATATCACCACATCAGCCCTGGTCTAACCCCAAAACCATTTTGCATTTGGGGCCCAAAGAACAATTGTAGATGTCCCTGGAGCTATCTATCTTTTTAGGCTACAGTTTTTATGCCTTTCCCCAAATGAGTGCTGAATTTTTTTCTTTTTTTTTTTTTTTCCTTTGAGACGGAGTTTCACTCTTTATTGCCCAGGCTGGAGTGCAGTGGTACCATCTCGGCTCAGCACAACCTCTGCCTCCCAGGTTCAAGCGATTCTCCTGCCTCAGCCTCCCGAGTAGCTGGGACTATGGGCATGTGCCACCACGCCCGGCTAAGTTTGTATTTTCAGTAAAGACGGGGTTTCTCCGTGTTGGTTAGGCTGGTCTTGAACTCCCAACCCCAAGTGATCTGCCCACCTCAGCCTCCCAAAGTGCTGGGATTACGGGAACCACCATGTGTGGCCTAGTGCTGAATTGTTAAACTGGGAGACCCAGAAGTTAAGTGACTTGACCAAGGTTACCTCGCCTGTCAGTGGCAGTGCTGGAACTAGAATTCTGGACGGTGAGGGATAAGGAGCTATTTTAGTAAAATAAGGTATATATTCCATTAAATGGAAATATCAGCTCTTGCCTATTGTGAAATGTACAAGTTACATTTGGAATTTAAAATGGTGGATGCAACTCCCATATTATGAAGCCAAGTAAATTGATATTGGGCACTCTGACGAAGTTCAGTGAAACTGGTATGCTTGTATCTTTGACAACATAGTGTGGGGATGTATGTCGTATAACCAGTTGCAAATAAGCACAATCATCACTATATTAATGGTTGTTGATATATGTACTGTTCTGTTAATATTGTTCATAAAAATTCTAAGAATTATTTAACACCGTAATGTTATCAGTTCCGTTGCTTCCTCTACATCAGGGATTAGCAAACTGCTGTAGCCTGGCCTTCAAACCAACACCAGCGTGTCATCTGTCCTTGTACAGCCTGCAGGCTAAGATGGTTTTTACATTCTTTTTAAGGATTGAAAAAAGCCAAAAGAGTACTATATGGTGACATGTATAAATTATGTAAAGTTCAAACTTCAGTATTCATAAAGTTTTTTTTTTTTTTTTAAACCAGAACATGTATTGCATGACTAATCATTGAAATTCCTAAGATGAACTGGATGCTGCAGCAGCCGCCCTCTTGGGTTTAGGTGGTGTTCCTTCATGGAAACCATGCCTGAATCTGCAGTATACAGTTTTTAGGTGCCTCATTCGACCAGTCCTGGTGGTATTTTGTCTTTTAGCCTTCGCACTGCAGTTATACTTTCTCTTGCGCTTGGCGGGGTAGCCGCATTTGCCACAGGTCGACTTCTGAGGGTGGTAGGCCTTAGAGCCACAGCAGTGGCACGTGTGCATCGTATTGCGACGCTTTCCAAATGATGATGTTGCCTTCGTCACCTTGCTTCTGTGGCTGAGACCAGAGAGATTCACTAAGTTTTATTAGAACACAGCCATGCTTATTTGTTTACCTGTTTTCTTGACTGCCTTCCGGCTGCAGTGGCAGAATTGAGTAGTTGCAGCAAAGATTTATGGTCTATAAAGCCCCAAATACTTCCTGTTTGACCCTTAACAGAAAAAGTTTGCCAGCCTCTACTCTGCAAGATAGGTCTCTTCGAATTGGGTGCTAATTGGCTTAAACATTGAGGAAACGTTATCTTACAAAACAAGTCCAGAATAAAGCAAGCTACATTCCAGTGTGGTCCGTGTCTCAACTGTGAGTGTCATACGGCTGTAAGGTCTTTATTCATTTCTCTAAGCTGCCATCCTTGGGATGTTGGCCCTACCCCCAGGCCAGCTCCCTTTGTGGGTTTCAGATAGAGGTAACAATTTTAGCGCAACATCTAGAGGGAGACTATGTCTCTCCCTTTGGAAACAGTGAAACTCTTTCTGGAATTCCCTTTTCCCTAACCTTCTGAAGGCATCCATGTTTCACAGCCAGAATTGTGTCAGATGCCTAATTATGAACCAGGCACTAGCAAAAGGACTGACATTACCATTACTAAATGCCACTCGTCTAATCTAAATGTCTTTTTAAAATTAATATTTTCGGCCAGGCGTGGTGGCTCAGACCTGTAATCCCAGCACTTTGGGCGGCCAAGGTGGGGGGATCACAAGGTCAAGAGATCAAGACCATCCTGGCCAACATGGTGAAACCTCATTTCTAACTAAAAATACAAAAATTAGCTGGGCATGGTGGCGGGCGCCTGTAATCCCAGCTACTCAGAAGGCTGAGGCAGGAGAATCGCTTGAACCCGGGAGGCAGAGGTTGCAGTGAGCAGAGATGGTGCCATTGCATTTCAGCCTGGGCAACAAGAGCAAAACTCCATCTCAAAAAAATAAATAAAATTAATATTTTCAGTAGAAAATTCAAAACATATAAAAGTAGAAGAATATAATGAGCCCCTATATAACTGTCACTTAGATACCACTCCAGCCCCAAATTGTTTTGAAACAAATCCCAGATTTCATTTGGAGACAGGGTCTTGCTGTTGCCCAGGCTGGAGTGCAGCCAGAGTCCAGGCTGGTGTGATCATAGTTCATTGCAGCTCAGAACTCAGGCTTAAGTGATCCTCCTGCCTCAGCCTCCCAACTAGCTGGAGCTACAAGCACAGGCCACTATGTACAGCCAGTTTTTGTATTTTTTGTGAAGATGGGGTTGCAGGATATTGCCCAGGCTGGTTTGGAACTCCTGGACTCAAGCAATCCTCCCACCTCAGCCTCCCGAAGTCCTGGGATTACCTGCATAAGCCACCGCACCTGGCCTAATTTCAAGTATCAATATTTCACTCGGCATCTCTAAAACATAAAGATTCTTTATAACATAACCACATTATGTCATCACTCCTAAAATTATGTTACCACTCCACAGATTAACATTATTTCTTAATATTATCCAAATAAACAATGTTCAGATTTCCCCAATTGTCGTAATTTTTTAATGGTTAGTTTGAATCCAAATCTAAACAAAAGTTCATATAGCTGGTCACCCTGAGACACATTCCCCATAGAAAAGGCAAGATAACTGGGCACAGTGGCTCACACCTGTAATCCCAGCACTTTGGGAGGCTGAGGCGGGTAGGTTGCTTGAGCACAAAGGTTCAAGACCAGCTTGGGCAACATGGCAAAACCCCGTCTCTACAAAAAGTACAAAAATTAGCCAGGCCTGGTGGTGTGTGCCCTGTAGTCCCAGCTGCTTGGGAGGCTGAGGGGGGAGGATGGCTTAAGCCCAGGAGGCAGAGGTTGCAGTGAACCAAGATGGCACCGCTGCACTTCAGCCTGGGTGATAGAGCAAGATAGATGCTTGATTTTTTTTTTCCCCCTTTTACTTGTTTTCAAAAAACAAGTTGGTTCCTGTACAGAAGAGTTAACTAACATAGGCCTAAAACTGCTGTCCTTAGAAAGGCCTGCCTGCAGAATTGGCCCTTAGCTGGCATCTGGGAGTTGGACTTCTGTAAGGTTCTTATTCCTAGAACTGAGAAGAGTGACTCCCTTTGCCTAACCTGTTTGTACAACTAATTTGGTTTATGCTAAAAACCTGCTTTCCCTGTGGGACTCTGGGATTTTGGCAGAGGACGCCTGCATGACCAGCGCCCAATAAAAAGTCTTGGGTACCGAGTCTGTAATGAGCTTCCCTGGTAGCCATTTCACGTATATCACAAACCACTGCTGGGGGATTAAGTGTGCACATCCTACCTGACTCTACTAGAAGAGGATCCTTCAAGCTTGTGCCTGCTTTCCTCTGGACTTTGCCCCATGTATATTTTCCCTTTGCTGATTTTGTTTTGTATCTTTTTGTTGTAATAAGTCATAGTCATGAGTATGCTATGCTGATCCCTGAGTCCTAGCAAATCACCAAACCTGGGGGTGGTTGTGGAGACCTTTGACTCACAGAAATATAACAAAAGGACTGGCCGGGCACGGTGGCTCACACCTGTAATCCCAGCACTTTGGGAGGTTGAGGCGAGCGGATCACTTGAGGTCAGGAGTTTGAGACCAGCCTGGCCAACATGGTGAAACCCTGTCTCTACCAAAAATATAAAAAATTAGCCTGGTGTGATGGCGCATGCCTGTAATCCCAGCTACTCAGGAGGCGGAGGTTGCATTGAGCTGAGATTGTGCCACTACACTCCAGCCTGGGTGACAGAGCGAGATTCCGTCTCAAAAAAAAGGACTGAGGAAAGAAAGGCTGAAATGGGTGGAGGATGGAAAACCTTTGTTGTCTGGATGGCTGTGGAGTTATCCATGATATGAAACAGCAGCTGAGCTGTTGCCTGTGAAAGGTAAAAGTTACCTGTCGAGTTTGAAATGACAGATCCAACTCCAGGAGAACTGACTCACTAGATCACCTGGCTACTTCTGGCCGTGCTGGTTACGGTGAGAAGAAAAAGGAAGTATAGCCCAGGTAATACCTTCAGATTTTGTTCTCTCCTCCAGGAAGAAAGAAAAAAGGCCCAAAAATTCCCAAAGATGAGCTTTGGTTGGGCCAAAAATGTTAAACATTGATGGCACGCTTTCCTCACAAGTAGGAGGAAAAAAGGTTGAATCGGTTCTCAGGGCTGGAGCAAAGTAAAAAAGGGCAGGGGACATACTTCAGTAGTTAGCCTACCTGCACGCCCTCAACCCCATTCCAGCTAGGGTCTCCTCCGCAACTGTAATATTAAACCTTTTGCTAAATTTACTGCAAGGGGTTGAATACATCTGCAGTGAGGAAGGTGTCGGGCCAGGGTGGGGCGGCGGAGAGCAGTTAATGGCCTTATTACATCTGTGGATATATGATAGAAGTTGATATAAAATGTTTTATGCTTGTAATGTCGCAGATGGTAGAGGGATTAGCTCAATAAGGCAATGCTGCAAAGAAAAAGTTAGTGGGACACAACTTCCTTGCTTTTTGCTGCTATCGGATAGATGGAAATTTAAATCCTTTGTTGAAAGCAAAATATGTCTCACAGCTGATATTTAGTATGATTTTTGCCCATTGGAGCCTCTGGAAAAAGACATACACTTTTAAGAGTTTTTAAAGCAGTTTTGGGTTTTTTTTGGTTTTTTGTTTGTTTTTTGTGATGGAGTCTCGCTCTGTCGCCCAGGCTGGAGTGCAGTGGCGCGACCTCGGCTCACTGCAAGCTCCAGCTCCCGGGTTCACGCCATTCTCCTGCCTCAGCCTCCGGAGTAGCTAGGACTACAGGCGCCGCCACCACTCCCGGCTAGTTTTTTGTATTTTCAGTAGAGACGGGGTTTCACCGTGTTAGCCAGGATGGTCTCGATCTCCTGACCTTGTGATCCACCCGCCTCGGCCTCCCAAAGTGCTGGGATTACAGGCGTGAGCAGTTTTTAATTGCAAGTGAGCTCATAGAAAACCAGTATGTCTGACCCTAGAGGCTGGTGATTTTCTAGCCTGATGTGCATAATTTTGAGTGGGTCTTAGAAAGCACTTAGGAAGGCTTTGCTTTTTGCTTGGCCTTGGAAACATGACTGGCCCTTCAGCATCTCAGCTTTACTGCTGCCAAAGAAAAGTCTCTGGCGTATTTTGGAATCCTGAATTCATAGATCCTAATTGCTTGGACTTGACACTTGAGCTAAAACTTGACATTGTCTCCTACACACTATTTCAGTCTTAGCTAAACAAGCTGTGTTAAACTGAAAGAGATACAGGCTCAGGGAACAAGACTTCTACTTGGGGATCAAGGCAGATTTAGGGTACCACTCTGTGGGGCTCTTCACTATAAAAACATGGATGTTGACGGAACTGTGGATTATCACAGGTGTCCATGGGAACCAGCTTCTCTGGTGGTACCATACGAAGTCGAACTGCTGATGTGTTCTGTATTTCTGATACAGGGACTGACTGCATTTCCAATTTGTGATTATTGACAAAAGCTGCATGTTGAGGGGAAAGCGTATCACTAGGACTGTGACCCCCGTGTCTGCCCATCTTACTCTCCACCTGTCTTGGGAAAGTTTCCCTGTGTTTACTTGGGACTTCCTGGATAAGCTGCAGTTTGCAGCAGTGGACTTACAGTCTGCTGCTACTCTGCTACCTTTCTACTGGTGCACACACCTTAGTAAGGCAGTTTGATTACTAAATGCAGCTGTCTCCAGAAATGGAATGATGCTATAGGCCACTTACTAAATGAAGGATCAGGATGAAAGCGGTGAGTGGCTCTCTGAAACCATTTTGAAATATTTTGAAAATTCAGGACTTAATTCTGTCCATTTCTGAAACATATCTTTCTGGTTATGTTATATAAAAATATTTTCCAGCCAAGCGTAGTGGCTCATGCCTGTAATCCCAACACTTTGGGAGGCTCAGGCAGGTGGATCACGAAGTCAAGAGATCGAGACCATCCTGGCCAACATGGTGAAACCCCATCTCTACTAAAAATACAAAAATTACCTGGGTGTGGTGGTGCAGGTCTGTAGTCCCAGCTACTCAGGAGGCTGAGGCAGGAGAATTCCTTGAACACGGGAGGTGGAGGTTGCAGGGAGCTGAGACTGTGCCACTGCACTCCAGCCTAGCAACAGAGCAAGACTCTGTCTCAAAAAAGAAAAAAAAAAATCTTGTGAAAACTTTTGTCCCCCTTTAATACATCCCTTCCAGACAAAAGGTCTGGATGAGAGTAGAGGACAGTTTTGTAAATGTGAAACTATGACTGCTAAATGGGACATACTGATTTTGTAACAATAACAAAAAACAAACACTGGCACCTAGGGAATCTCAACGGAGGCAAAGACTGATGATCTTTGTTTTTCAATACTGCCTTTCCCCTCTTCCTAAAGAAAAACTTCCCATGCTACCTTTTTAAGATGCTGCAAGCACTTTGAATTCAAACAGCCTGCTGAGCCTGTGCTCAAACCTACGGGAGCAGGGAGTGGCCTCAGCTCCTGCATTTCCCACACAGAACACCTCCAGATGTCATCCACAGTCGTCAGGCTGATAACCTGATGTCATGAACCAACATGGAACTAACTGTCTTCAGGTAGTCCCTCTGAAACAAAGACTCAAACTAATTTTTCAGGCTGGAGTAGAAACCTGTTTTCCTCTAAACTTTACCCCATGCACCTTTTCCCTTGCGAATTTTGTTTCATATCCTTTCGCTGTGATAAGTCATACCTGTGAATACAACTATATGCTATGTCCTGTGAGTCCTCTAAAATCATAAAATCTGGAGGTGGAAAAACTGGGTCTTGGGGATCCCTGACACACTTCCCTAGTATTCTCTAAGTGTTTTTTTTCTCCCCACAAAATATTTTTTCTGTTTTGAAAATTTAGCATCGTGAATATCTCCTCCCCAGATTTAAAAGTATTTTATGTTTCAGATCAGTGGAATGACTGTTTTTGTCCCATCTTTGATGCATGGGAGCCTCTTCAAGTTGGCTCATAAGTCTTTTGATTTGTCCCTAATAATCTTCTACAGCCTTTTGTTTTCTGCTACGTCAAGATATTCCAGGCTCATCTACATATTTTCTACCTCAGAACTGTTTCCTTCTAATAGCAAATATTTAGAAACTTTAATCTGGGCATTAGGTTGCTCACTACTACTGAATTGATCATTGTTTCTAGCTCCCCACCCCCACTAGTAGATGAAATTAGGACTTTTTACAGATTCATAGTGACGTTTCTACTACACATTTGGGCTACAGCGTTTTTACTTAACCTCAGCAATGATATAGCTACATTTTGTCTATCCTATGTCGAAAATCTAAATTCTCAACAACAAGAAACATAATTGCTGATTTGTTTTACTCCTCTATACCTAAAACAGCTGTAGAATAATAGTGTTACCATAACTGCCACCAATAGGAGTACTAGAAAGTTAAGGTTTTTTGTCGTTCTTTCATCTTTAGATTGTGGCTTAATAGATACAGTAAAAGTCATGTGTTTTACAGTTAATTGGAATTTATTTCTATGGGGTTATGATATTTAGCTGAGGAGATTTCCAAGCAAAGTATAGAAGATGCAGCCTGCCTTGTTGCTTATAGTAAAATGTGAAAAGAACAATAGAGGGAAGAACTATTAAAGCACAAAAAGGAGTCAACATTTAATGATTTAGGAAATTTTTCAGCCTATCCAGATTGCAAAAGATGCTAAAATTAGGAGCTTCACTATTAGGAAAGGATGCTACAGAGAAAGCCAAGGGTATGACTGGACCACTTTTTTTTTTTTTTTTTTCCTTTAACTGCTGAAGAAATTAATGTGACTTGTGGATCCTCTAAACCATCTCAACAGAAACCAAGAATGGAGATGGGATTATTCAGGAAAGATGTGTGGAGGAACATCTTTTCTAATGGAGTCAGTCCCATGACATACGCAAGAGAGCCACAGTGTTCTGAGAATGCTCTATTAGCAGCAACACTGCCAGCTTGGCCTGAAAACGACAGAGAGGGGATAAAGTTACAGAAGGTGCTCGCACTGTCAGAATTCTGTAAGCAGGTGATTGGCTGGAGAAAAAGGATGGCTCGAAGGATAGAGTCTCCAGATAGCAGAACCAAGGGCCATAGAAAATTATTCCCAGGCCCCGAAACCTAATGGACGTTCCCTTGTTGGATTCTAAAATTGGG
Source organism: Piliocolobus tephrosceles (assembly GCF_002776525.5). Lineage (NCBI taxonomy): Eukaryota > Metazoa > Chordata > Mammalia > Primates > Cercopithecidae > Piliocolobus > Piliocolobus tephrosceles. Next base: position 3,906,824 of record NC_045434.1, on the reverse strand, counting down.
ACTAGTAACTCCTTCCTTCCTTCCGTTTTCTCCCTTTTGGAATGGGAATGTCTATAAATTTTATTCTCTGCCTGTTGCACTATTATATTTTGGGAGCATCCTATATACACTTTTCTCCATTTTGCTTTTTTCACTAATAGTGTATCCTGGAGTGCATTCTGTAGCAGTATATAGAAATGTTCCTCACTTCTTTTTTTTTTTTTTTTTTTTTTTTTTTTTTTTTTTTTTTTTGAGGCAGAGTCTCACTCTGTCGACCGGGATGGAGTACTGTGGCCGGATCTCAGCTCACTGCAAGCTCCGCCTCCCGGGTTCCCGCCATTCTCCTGCCTCAGCCTCCCGAGTAGCTGGGACTACAGGCGCCGCCACCTCGCCCGGCTAGTTTTTGTATTTTTTAGTAGAGACGGGGTTTCACCGTGTTAGCCAGGATGGTCTCGATCTCCTGACCTCGTGATCCGCCCGTCTCGGCCTCCCAAAGTGCTGGGATTACAGGCTTGAGCCACCGCGCCCGGCCCTCACTTCTTTTTTAGCTGCATAGTCTTCCTTGTGTGGATGTACCATAGTTTATTCAACCTATTAATGGCACTTGGTTATTTTTAGTCTTTTGCTGTTACAAAAAGTATTGTGATGAATAACCCTGTACATACATCTTTTTATTTTTGCCACTGTATCTGTACACTTGATTTTCTAGAAGAGGGACTGCTGGATTGGAGCTTAAATGCAAAATTCATTTTGCTATATAAACCAAATACTATTTGATCACTAGTCACCTAAGAAATACATTTTGCATTGTGACCCAGTTTACACGCACACAGGCACGTAACTAAGATGTGTCATGGTTACCTCACTACCTACAGTCTGTTTTGTTTTAAAAATTCAGGTCGCAATACTCAATGACCTACTAATGGGTCACGACTCAAGGTTTTAAAAACATTGGATTGGCCCGGCATGGTGGCTCATGCCTGTAATCCTGGCACTTTGGGAGGCAGAGGCAGGCTGATCACCTGAGGTCAGGAGTTTGAGACCCACCTGGCCAACATGGTGAAACCCCATCTCTACTAAAAATAAAAAAAATCAGCCAGGTGGCCGGGCGTGGTGGCTCAAGCCTGTAATCCCAGCACTTTGGGAGGCCGAGGTGGGTGGATCACGAGGTCAGGAGATCGAGACCATCCTGGCTAACACGGTGAAACCCCGTCTCTACTAAAAAATACAAAAAAACTAGCCGGGCGCGGTGGCAGGCGCCTGTAGTCCCAGCTACTCAGGAGGCTGAGGCAGGAGAATGGCGTGAACCTGGGAGGCGGAGCTTGCAGTGAGCCGAGATCGCGCCACTGCACTCCAGCCTGGGCGACAGAGCGAGACTCCGCCTCAAAAAAAAAAAAAAAAAAAAAACTTTATCTACAAAACCAGGTGGCTATAGATAGGACTCTGTTTTAGGCTAATCAAGCCACACCCTCAGGGGTTGGAATGAAGTCATGTTCACCTGTAGCACTTGGATATATGGAGGAGGGGAGATGACTGAATGAAATTAGGACTCGGGAAGGAGAATGAGGGAAATGGCTATTGAATAGGCAGCAGTCGCTATCACTTTAACTAGATAGACTTAGTCACGACTTACATGATTAACCTCTAAATATGCAGATAACCCTAAATATGTCCCAGTGCTTTTTTTTTTTTTTTTTTTTTCCTGGTGAGACAAAGTCTTGCTCTGTCACCCAGGCTGGAGTGCAGTGGCATGATCTTGGCTCTCTGCAACCTCTGCCTCCTGGGTTCAAGCGATTCTCCTGCCTCATCCTCCTGAGTAGCTGTGATTACAGGTGTGTGCCACCACACCTGGCTGATTTTTGTATTTTTAGTAGAGACGAGGTTTCACTATGTTGGCCAGGCTGGTCTCGAACTGCTGACCTCAAGTGATCCACCTACCTCCGCCTTCCAAAGTGCTGGGGTTACAGTTGTAAGATACCACCTCACCTGCCCAGCCTGTTTGGCAGCATTTTTAAGAGCAGATGTAGTTGATATACACATTTTTTTGTTTTGTTTTGTTTTTGAGATGGAATCTCACTGTGTCATCCAGGCTGTAGTGCAGTGGCACAGTCTTGGCTCTCTGCAGCTTCAACCTCCTGGGCCCAAGCAATCCCCCTGCCCTAGCCTCCCAAGTAGCTGAGGCTACAGGCACACAGCACCACACCCAGTGAGAGAGAATGTGTGTGTGTGTATAAACAAGGTCTTACTATGTTGCCCAGGCTGGTCTTGAACTCCTGGCCTCAAGTAATCCTCCTGCGTTGGACTTCCAAAGTACAGAGATTTACAGGCATGAGCCACCGTGCCTGGCCTCATGTACACATTCTTCAATTTATTGATTTTATTTTGTTCTGTTTTTTTGAGATGGAGTCTCGCTCTGTCGCCCAGGCTAGAGTGCCATGGCATGATCTCAGCTCACTGCAAGCTCTGCCTCCCGGGTTCATGCCATTCTCCTGCCTCAGCCTCCCAAATAAGCTGGGACTACAGGCATCCGCCACCTCGCCCGGCTAATTTTTTGTATTTTTAGTAGAGACGGGGTTTCACCGTGTTAGCCAGGATGGTCTCGATCTCCTGACCTCGTGATCTGCCCTCCTCGGCCTCCCAAAGTGCTGGGATTACAGGCGTGAGCCACCGCGCCCGGCCCAAATATTTTTAAGTGTCTACCTCTCTGTACTCCCAGGCAGTGTGATAGGTGCTTGATAATCAAAAGTGGTTAGCACATGCTACCTTCCCTCAAGTGAGACCATCTCACTTTCCCTATAGTTAAGACAGAGACATACTATTTAAAATAAATGTAATAACCATTAAGAGGTAGGACTAAACTTTTAGGAGAAAAGGTACACGTTGTATAATTATAGGTGCCAGCTTATTAAATTTTAGCTAATTTTTAGACATAAGGTTCTTTGAAACCTCTTTCCAAAGTTATTACCGGCCGGGCGCGGTGGCTCAAGCCTGTAATCCTAGCACTTTGGGAGGCCGAGACGGGTGGATCACGAGGTCAGGAGATCGAGACTATCCTGGCTAACATGGTGAAACCCCGTCTCTACTAAAAATACAAAAAATTAGCCGGGCGAGGTGGCCGGCGCCTGTGGTCCCAGCTACTCGGGAGGCTGAGGCAGGAGAATGGCGTGAACCCGGGAGGCGGAGGTTGCAGTGAGCTGAGATCCGGCCACTGCACTCCAGCCTGGGCGACAGAGCGAGGCTCCGTCTCAAAAAAAAAAAAAAAAAAAAAAAAAAAAAACAAAGTTATTACCTAAGAATTACCTAAGATATGCAGATATCTAAGATCGTACTCTGAGATCACGTGATCATAATCTTTGGTATAATTGGAGGCAAAAAGCAACAAAGTGGCAGTGGGGCATGAACAGAAGCCCAGTCCGTTGTCTGCACAAGAGAAAGAGGATAATAAAGAATAAAGTTAGGGGCATAGAATAGACCCAGTTCTTACTATTTGAAATAGGAGCGGGGGAAGGGTTCAAGAGTCCTAAGGAAATGTAAGGACAGGAAGTGGGAAATACACAGATCAGCAGCCAGGAGGGTTCCTCCTGGCACCGATTTCTACCCCTGCTGGTGTCTTCAGACTGAAGCTGGCCAGGCTTCCATGCCTTGTCTGACTCCAGGCCTACTTCCGCAGAGGAGTCATGGAGCCAGGTCTTCATTCCCAGGCCTACTTCCGCGGAGTCCTGGAGCCAGGTCTTCATTTGGGAAAACGTGTGTGTGTGTGTGTGTGTGTGTGTGTGTGTCAGAGTCTCACTCTGTCGCCCAGGCTGGAGTGCAGTGGTTTGATCTCGGCTCACTGCAACCTCTGCCTCCCAGGTTCAGGCGATTCTCCTGCCCCAGCCTCCCGAGTAGCTGGGAATACGGGTGTGCACCACCATGCCCTGCTAATTTTTTGTATTTTTAGTAGAGACGGAGTTTTATCATACTGGCCGGTCTGGTCTCGAACTCCTGACCTTGTAGTCCGCCGGCCTCAGCCTCCCAAAGTCCTGGGATTACAGGCGTGAGCCACTGCACCTGGCCCACACTTTTTTTTTTTTTCTTTGAGACACTATCACCCAGGCTGTTTTTTCTGGACCAGGATGAGTTCCTTGAAACAAGTGAGTCAGGGAGAGAAGTAAAGGGGTAAAATGTAGACCAGGAAAAATGGAGTGATAGACACTGGAGGCAAGGGGAAAGTCGAAAAGAATCTGTGAAAAAGGAGAATTCACAAATAGGAAAACATCCAAGATTGACTTTTCCAGTTGCCTGGAGCTTCCGTTACTCTAATAATACATTGTATTAACAAGCGTCTTCTGTGTGTTCAAAGTACTTTTCAGTGTGTCTCAGGGCAGTTGCAGAGATCAAAGAAAGGAGCCAAGTGAAATTAGCTTGATTTCAGATATGAAAAGTAAGCAACTTGACAAGGTTCTTTAGAAAGGAAGGAATAGAGCCAACAATAGGGACCCCAGGTCCTGAGTCAAGAGCTGCTTGTTATCAAAAGCCTGGAGTAACACCACGGAAGGCTGCTCTGCAGCGGCTTCTCTGTAAGCCGCCTCCCTCCTCCCACCCTCCACTCCCTGGCAGTGGACCAGGCAATCTTAACCTCTCTTACCTAATACAGAACTCGTTTTCTTCTGTAGATTCTCTGTGGGAAAGAGATTCCTCGCTGGATCAATCGGCTTGCCTACTTCAGCTCCTGTATACCCTTTCTACAGAGTTGCCTCCCGAAGGAGTGGCTCACGCCCGCAGCCCTGCAGTCTAGTGTCAGCCAAGAGCTCCAGGAGGAACTGGAGGAAGCAGAGGATGCTGCCGCATCCGCTTCCGTGGCAAGCACTGCAGCAGGCTCCAGACCCGGGCGCCACACTAAACTATAAATGTCTCCAAAGTCACACATTCAGAACTGTCTCTGGCAGTCGAATATCACTAGAGAAAAGTAAATAGAGAAGCATCCTTTGGATATTTTGTATGCAAAGATGGCTCTCCCCCAAATCCCAGTTTTTCAGCTCAGGATTATATTTGTAATCAAAAAAAAAAAATCACTTGCGCAGGAGGGAGAACTTTGTAAGAAGCTGCCCTCTGTTTTTTTTACCCACTCGTCAATCTGGATTTACTTCTGTTTTATATAAGCTCTGTTATGTTTACAGTATTTTGTATCGCTGTTTACAAATCTTGCATGGACTCCTGCCACGTGAAAGAGAAAATCTTCGTGTCTTCAAAAATTAGGCAGGTAATCTTTGTATACTTCTGACAATTGCCAGATCTGTGGCATAAATAATAGGCACACAAAAAGGTACTTAAACAGTTATAGTCACCATCACCTGCTTAAGAATGGTCTTTTAGATTTGTGTTTGTTTTGTTAAAGTTGTTGGCACCAGGATGCAGAGAACCAGACTGGCCTGAGGTGAAGGAGCACACAGCCCTGAGGGCTTGGAACCCTGGGTCCAGTTCCTCTTCACACCCCCGTCCACTCTGAGTAGCTCGTCTCCCCAGGTGCCCACGGAACACCTGCTTTCATCCCAAATATCCGTCCACCTAGTTGGGGTGATACGTTCTTACGTCTCTGACTTTGATGCCACTCATTCTATAGTTTAGATGTTTTTCATTCAAGATATTCTTGGTAGTAACTGACAAATGTGTTGCACATGCATTGGGGGAGGGGCTTCATTTTTATTTTAATACACATGTATTTCCTCCTTGCACAGGATTTTGATGGCGTAGAAATATCCTAAGTGGTAGCCTTCCAAGTTAGCAGTGAGTTGACATTCAACTGCTTTTAACTATTCAGGCTACATTTTATACTAAACCTTGAAAACTAGAATCTAAAGTCCACCCCAAAAAGGTAGTTCTTTGATATTTTATACTCTTTATGTACCATATCAGAAAGAGTATGTTGGCGTTTGTCATGGGAGTCATTTCATGTCATAATAGAATGCCTAGTCTCATTGACCAGTCGTTAAAAAAATCATATTTGTGTGTCTTAAGATTCATATTTATATGTTCTCTCAAATGTATGTCTCTTCCGTAACATACTCTAAGAATGAAATTGTCACCACAGATAAATCCTTGTTAGCAAGGACTCTGTCTGCTCCAGTCTACTCCGAGTTTGACCCTTGGATGTAAGAACCAAGTCATTACATGTCAAATTCAATTTTTCTGCCTTAAGAATGAATGTCCTACGTAAAATATTGGATACAGTGTAAAATTATCCAAGGCAGTGACTTCAGCTTTATATATATAAAATATAGTTTTAAAGTTATTGACATTTATTTAAACTTTTAGATTGGATTGTTTGCTATTGCTCTGTGTGAGGATACATAATCTTTCAGTAAACTATATTTTTAACTTTTCCATAAGCTGATTTTGATTCATTTTATTAATGTAAGCACACCCTGTTCATAGGGAAAATCAACCTTGGGTTGTAATAAGCATTGGCCTGAGGACAATGAAGCCACTTAACCTAATTTATACTTTCGACTGTTCTGTTTCCAGAGAGGAAAGCCTTTACAGATTACTCTTAGTTCTCTAGGGGGCAGAACGCTTGTTTCAAGAGGTAAGACAGAAGAAAGGAATATATGAACGTAATGAGATGTCGATTTGGTTCAGGTCAAAAATTGAGATATGGGCAAAACACTAAGGCTCTAGCAGTGACTTGTTCACTAAAAGGAGTCCTAGCCCCAAAACCCAGGTTAGTACAAAGCCTTGGATACAGTTTGCTTGTAATATTTTTAATAATGTGAGGAGCACAGTTTTTTTTCTAATTCATTCAAGTACATATGATTGAAACCTGGGCTACTGACACACACAGTAGCCGTTAGTTAGACACTTCTTGGTGAATATCAACATCCCATCTGTGCTTTACCAGAATCCAGCGAGTCAGCACACAAGTGATTTTATTATTTTGTCGTATTTACTTTCATCTGCAGCATTTGGAGTTTAAAAATAATGTAAAGGGTTCTAGTAAAAATAGTGTCCTAAGGCCAATTACCATACTAACACTCAGCAGATACAATTCTGGACATGAGACTCCTTATAATCTAATTATACCTGAGGTTGAGAAATAAATGTCTTCCTTTAGAAAATCTCATTCAAGTCAGGTTCTTCTCTACAGTTCAAAATTGAGAATGGATTTAATTAACTAGCATTTAGCCAGCTTTTTCTTGCCCTTGGAGAAAAAGAATCATTCTCAACCTGATCTCTGTTAAGAAAAATCCTATATGAACAATCTGGTCATGAATATACATATGGTACGGAGTCTCTCTGTTGTAACCAGGTGGACATACTTCTCATGGTGGGGTGGACAGTAATACATGTTAGAGGGTCAGAAGCTTCTGGTTTCTGCTGTTTGTTTTAAACACCCTTGGGGTTTTTTTTAACCCTTACAAGGGGAGCATCAGCTTTGGAAAGTAACTGTTGGAGTGTAGAAGGCAGTGGTGTATGATCTTAGCCTCTTCCTGATGCCTGAATCCAGCCAGCTGTTGCTCTGACCCACAGCAATAGAGCAAGTTACCCATCACCAGCATTTGTACAGAGCAGGGAATTCTGGTTTTAGTCCATTGGTAGCATTGTGTGTATGAGGAGATTCAACACCACAGACAGCTAGCTGCAGGACTCGATATCCATGGCTTCTTCCATCACAAAACGGGTAGAAACACATTCACTGCTTCAGGGTTCTAATCTGTGTGTCTCCTTATGACTCCATTTCTGTAAGATACTCTGTAACTTTGATATATGCTGTATTTTCTTTAAAAGATTTAGATTTTTGTTCAGCAAGCTAGCCATACAACCATTGAGAGCACAGCTCAGTTATTAGGCTTTCATTGTCTACTCTTTCAATACATGTACATCTTTACTGTTTGAAAGGTGTTACAGCTGTCAAAGAATCTTTACGGACCTGAAGATAATTTCTTGTGAAGTTGAACGCAAGTGTACTGTCATTCATAGTGTTTATATCAAAATACCAGGAATCTTCACTTTTGCTACCTTGATATAGCATTGGGCTATCATGTTACAACATTGAAATACATTGATTTATTAAAAAAATACTTTTATAAGAAATGTTTTATAGTGCTTTCTGACTTTCAGATTACAACTGTTGTGTATTGTGTTGGGCGAGGTGGGGAGGTGTATTTTTAAAACCCAAGGCTCCCATGTGCTTGGCAGGAGCATTGCCAGCCAGCCCCCTCCATCCTGTCTTCCTCTCACACGCACATGCACCTTGACTCACCTGCATTCCTCTTGCGCGCAGATCTGCGGGCCAGTGCCTTAGCTGTCAGAGAGCGTAGCCACGCCTGCTCACAGGTAGAGTGCCAGCCCTGGCTTCTGGGAAATGGAGGCAGAAGGGCAAGCTAGAATGGACGCCTTCCCCGAAGTGCAGGGGACAGACCTGCAGAGGAATAGCCCCGACACATGCACACACACTCGCTTGTCTTGAAGCAGCAAAGCAAGCAGGAGCCTGAGTGAATGAGCTCCTCATTTCCCACGACCTGTCCTCCAATGCTTGGCACCTCCAACCTACCCCTTCCCTTCCTCCTCCACTGACCTTTCTGCACACTGTGGAGTCACATTTTCCTCTACTAATTCGAAAATTTCTCTTGAATTAACTATTGTTAAATAAATGAATACCAGCCTTTTGTGACCCATCAATGCCTGTCCACTCTGCTAAGCAAGAATGATCTATGTACAACTTACTTGTTCTGGCCTCCAGAACGACAGGCAAAGGGGAGCTCTTCCCCCAGGCCAACACAGGTTCCTAATAGACTCTCACAAGGAGGTTACAGATTCAAAGCTGGTAAAGCAACTTCGGGATCTTGCTTGGAGAAAGAATGCCAAGTATCTGGAGGACAGTGGTCTTCTGTTGTGTATTTTTCATTACCTGCTCCTGAAGTTCTAATCACCCAGATATTGACCTTGTTCTATAATAACTTTGCAGAAGTCAGTGCTAATAAAGATGAACAGCTTCTGGCTATACTTTCCAGGAATTAAATCAGTGGCAGACAGCGACTTACTTACTTATGGAGCCAAAGCCCGGAGCATTGCTGAGGCCTCTCATACCTGCCCCTCGGTCATTCCTTCCTGTCAGAGCCAACAGGGGACGTAAAGAGTCTCCTCTCACCATACTCGGAGGCATTCATCCTCCTGAGTAGATGAGCCCCTCTATTCTGGAGCCTTGTGATCTGGGAAGGTGTCACGGTCCCATGCTGGTGAGGCCTGGTGTAGAATCCCCATCTTTGAGTCCCTCCCTGACACCTGACCCCTCCCCCTTAGGAACAGTTGCCTGGTTCTAAGCCACTGGCTACCAGACTGTTTCCTTCACACCCCAGATGTCTAGGTGATCTGTGGGATTTATACCTGGGCAGCCTTCAGGTACATCTGAAGCCCCACCCATGAGGCTATCTTCACAGCCTTGTAAATACGTAGACTCGGGAGTAAAGTTCCCAAAGCCACTACACCAGGCTCCTCAAAGTGGAGTGGAGTGAATGAGGCCTGCATTACTCCACTGGAAGAAGAAGATGCATTTGATAGGGAACTGAAGAACCAATCAGACTAAGAAAAGCAATCTGGTCTACCTCGCACTCTCAGTCTACGTGGCCAGTGCATATCCACTTCAGCGGGGCTGGGATTTTCAGATCAAAAAACCAGAAGAAGATGTATGGGAGCCAGGCCACAAGACTCAGGCATAAACAAAGACTGAGGAAAACTCTCAAGCCTTCCTCTCCCTCTGCCAGGATCAGTGAGTAGGTGCCACAGAAATACCCTGGCATTACTCCCTGGCAAGCAGTTGATAATCCACAGAAGGTCACGTTGTGGATTTTGATGACAAAACAAAAAATGAAAATCTTTACCTCTGCTCTGTGCTTGGGCCCATGCTGAGTACTACACATATTATTTCATTGAATTCTCACAACAGCCTATGATACCATTCCTGCTTTACACAAACACAGTTGCCCAAGACCACACAGATGGCGTAGGGAAGGCCCATATTTGAACTCAGCCAATTCTAAAGCATCTCTTCTTTCCATGCAAGCACATACTTCTCTGAAATGACAAATCTGCCCACCCCGGGCCTACTAAATGAGAATCGGCATTTTAGCAAAATCCCCAGGCGATTCATGAGTGCGTTCACGTGTAAGAAGCACTGCTGCATCTCATAAGACCCGGTTCTGCGTGCCTCCTGGATGAGTTCACGTCGGGCAACCTGAACATGTGAGTATCTGAAGGACCTGCTAGGTGACTCCCTCCAAAATGCAGTACAGGTGCAGTCAGACTTCCTAGATTTTTACTGGGTTTGACTCAAGCTACATAAATTATTCCAGGACTACCCGCCCCAATAAACATGAACCATGAATTTGAACCCTCTGGTGTTTCTACAGGGAGGAGTTACCTAGAAGCCCCTGATCCATGCACTAAGGATTCAGGACTATTGTCCAACTGAGATCCAACCTCCTGTGAGAGACCGCCAGGGCCAGGCGCTTCAGGCGGCCATCCTGTTCCCCTGAGTCATCACGGAAAGCCCAAGCCCCGCAGGCCACCCATCCCCAGACTCATCCCCAACAACTCTCTACACGCCCTTATCTGGCCGGCACCCCATTCATCCTTGCTGTCCCCCCTTTCCAGTGTGCCCTCTGGAACTCTCAATCTGTGACAGGCAAATGACCCAGTAGACTCCATGTTTTCAAATGTTTCTTGACCTTTCTGCTTTACCCGAAACCTGGCTGTCCCTTGAGAATCTCTCTCAATTGCGGCTTCTAAATAATTTCTCTTCCCTTCAAAACCTCCAGCTCCAGTGAAACCTGTGCTAGCCAGTTCTACGAGCTACTCCCCTTCATTGTCCTTCTTGCTTATACTGTCTTTCTCTCCAGCATTTCCCTGTCGTCACGCTGCACGTTCACGTAGGTGATCTGTCCAATACCTAGCCCAGCGCTTCTTAACTGGGGGCTCTGTCATTTGGGGCAGGACAATTCTTTGTGCGAGGCAATCCTCCACAATATGAGCCTTATGGCATCGCTGCACCCTCCCTGCACATTACCAGCCTTCTACCCGCTCCACAGTCTGCAACATCACGTGTCCTTGCGCACGCCCCATTTCATCCCCCAGGGATCAGCAGTCCTGACCTCAGCTGAGAACCATTCAATGTCTTCATTTCATGTCAGCCATTCTTTGAAGCCTTCAACTTTTCATCACTAGTACATTCTTTTTTTTTTTTTTTTTAGACGGAGTCTTGCTCTGTTGCCCAGGCTGGAGTGCAATGGCATGATCTCGGCTCACTGCAACCTCTACCTCCCAGGTTCAAGCGATTCCCCTGCCTGCGCCTCCCTAGTAGCTGGGATTACAGGCACCCGCCACTATGCCCAGCTAATTTTTGTATTTTTAGTAGAGACAGGGTTTTACCATGTTGGTCAGGCTGGTCTTGAACTCCTGACTTCAGATGATCTGCCGGCCTCGGCCTCCCAAAATGCTGAGATTACAGGCGTGAGCCACCATGCCCAGCCCATCACTAGTAACATTCTAAACCACTTCTAAAAATCTTAATTTTAAGCATCGCTAACCATGAACTTCCCAGCCCACACTAGTACCCTGCATTCCAAGTCTTCGACTTCCCAAGATCTCAAATCCATCAATCCTAACATCACCTCCCTCCCATCTTCGTTTCTCTTTTCACTCGGCCTAAATTCCATGGCCAATAATTCAATCATTTCCTTCTCAGTACCCTCCAGTCCCATGCCCCTTTCTCCATTTTAATAGCCTGGCAAACCTGTACTGTTCTGAGACCTCTCTGCATCTGAGACTGATGAGCTAAATGTTGAAGAAAAACCACACAACTAGGCTGACTGATTAGAGTTTACTAATCCTGTCCACAAACCTCACAAGGGTACATGACACCACAACACAATTTACTACAGTCCCTTGCTAGCCTACTCTCCTGCTCTCCTGGATGACACTCATAGCTTCTGTCTTCACCTCTCCCACACCTTCCCTGGACATTTCGCTGAGAACCTCACTTTACGCCTCAGTGAAAATACAGACACAATTTAGGCAATCTCCCAGTCTACAAGCTCACCTGAATTTGTGCCCATCTCTATAAATAAATAATGTCTTGTGAAATATGTTTGCAAGAGAATGCATATGTTGGTTGGTTGGTTGGTTGATTTATTTATTTATTTAAGAGGGAGTCTCACTCTGCCGCCCAGTCTGGAGTGCAATGGTGCAATCTTGGCTCACTGCAACCTCCGCCCCCTGGGTTCAAGCAATTCTCCTGCCTCAGCCTCCCAGGTAGCTGGGATTACAGGCGCGTGTTACCACACCCAGCTAATTTTGTATTTTTAGTAGAGCAGGGTTTCACCATATTGGCCAAGCTGGTCTCGAACTCCTGACCTCAGGTGATCCACCTGCCTCAGCCTCCCAAAGCACTGGGATTACAGGAATGGGCCACCGTGCCCAGCCAGTATATGTACAACTTAAAAAGTGATAAAATGAACACCTCCCTGAACAACCATTCAGCGTAAAAAATAGAATATCAGCAACACAGGCAGGCTTCCCCAGCCGCTTCCTCTCCCCCCACTGGAAGGCTAACCACAATCCTAGTTTTTTGTAATCGTTCCTTTGTGCCTACATGTGCATCCCTGGACAATACTATATGATTTGGTTTTGCCTATTTTTGAACTTTAAAGAAATGGAATCATACATTTCAGCTTTTTAAATTTTTACATTATTTTTATAATCCATGCATATTATATGTATAGTTGTAGTTCATTCATTTTCACTGCTGTACAGGTTTTTGTTTTGAGACAGAGTTTCGCTCTCGTTGCCCAGGCTGGAGTGTAGTGGCACGACCTCAGCTCACTGCAACCTCCGCCTCCCAGGTTCAAGCGATTCTCCCTTCTCAGCCTCCTGAGTAGCTGGGATTATAGGTGCACGCTACCACACCTGGCTAATTTCTTTTAGTAGAGATGGGGTTTCACCATGTTGGTCAGGCTGGTCCTGAACTCCTGAACTCAGGTAATCCATCTGCCTCAGCCTCCCAAAGTGCTGGGATTACAGGTGTGAGCCACCGCGCCCAGTCTATATAGTATTCTGTTGGATAAATACACCACAGTTTTATGTATACATTCTACCGCTAACGGATATTTGGACTATTGCCAGTTTTTATTGCTATTATGACCAGTGCTCCTGTGAACATTATCATGCATAGCTCCTGCTGCAGATGTAATGATTTCTCTAGACATAGGATGGGTAGATTGTAAGGAAAGTGCATGTTTAATTTTATTAAAGCAGGAAAAAAGATATTACACTTTCATTAAATGAAGTCTTATGCAGCCCTCTCTCCATCTTCTAACCAAACAGCTCCACAAGCTAGTTATTCTTTTCTAATGTCATATAATGAAATTCTAGAGCCTGGCCTTAAAAATGTTTTTTATAATTAACTAAAAGAGTCAGGCCGGGCGCGGTGGCTCAAGCCTGTAATCCCAGCACTTTGGGAGGCCGAGACCGGCGGATCACGAGGTCAGGAGATCGAGACTATCCTGGCTAACATGGTGAAACCCCGTCTCTACTAAAAAATACAAAAAACTAGCTGGGCGAGGTGGCGGGCGCCTGTAGTCCCAGCTACTCGGGAGGCTGAGGCAGGAGAATGGCGTAAACCCGTGAGGCGGAGCTTGCAGTGAGCTGAGATCCGGCCACTGCACTCCAGCCTGGGCGACAGAGCGAGACTCCGTCTCAAAAAAAAAAAAAAAAAAAAAAGAGTCAAAGAAATCAAAACTGGTGCCCAACTCCCACGCAGCCACTGGGAAAGATAACACTCAGCATCACAAAAGTAGTTCAAAGAATCTGATTAATTTGGTTAAGAACTTCCAAACAACACTATCTTTTTCCATGAAGAGTGGATATGTGTGTGAATATTCATCACTATTTCCAACTCTGTTTGAGCAATAGGGTCTTGTTAGACTCCTACAACTCTAGGAAATAAATTAAATAGATAAATAAAAATATTTGTGCAAATAACCACCATGCAAAAATAACCTCCAAAAGGAACCTCTGCCTGCTTGTCTTGATAATTTGCTGTCTTGGTTATAATGTTGTACATGACATCTTCATATTCCTAAAAGTTATACGTACTTGAAAGACAGATCAGGCCAGGCGTGGTGGCCTATGCCTGTAATCCCAGCACTTTGGAGGCTGAGGAGGATGGATCATGAGGTCAGGAGTTTGAGACCAGCCTGGCCAACATGGTGAAACCCTGTCTTTAACAAAAAATACAAAAAGAAAGTTAGCTGGGCATGGTAGCGCACACCTGTAGTCCCAGCTACTCAAGAGGCTGAGGCTGGAGAATCGCCTGAACCCACAAGGCGGAGGTTGCAATGAGCCGAGATCACACCACTGTACTCCAGCCTGGGCAATAGAGTGAGACTCCATCAAAAGAGAGAGAGAGAGAGAAAGAAAGAGACAGAGGGAGGGAGGGAGGGAGGGAGGGAGGGGAGGGGAGGGGAGGGGAGGGAGGAAGGAAAAAGAGAGGGAAGGAGGAAAGAAAGAAAAGATCACAAGAGGACTGTGCACCTCTACATGCACGATGAAAAAATCAAAGCCCCTGACACCCTGCTAGATATATTATTTAAAAGATCATCTGATAATTCCTGCTTCATAGCATCCATCAAAACTATTTTCCGAAGTGGCTGTAACACTTGACGGTCCCACCAGCCGAAAAATGTAGTCCCCATTACTCCATATCCTCGCCACTTGATGCTGACCAAGTCTTTAATGTTTGCCAATCTGGTAGGTATTAAATTGGCATCTAGCTGTGCTTCTGATTTACATTTTCCTGATTATTAATAAGGTTTAAAGTCTTTATACGTTTCTAGGCATTTAAGTTTTCTTTTTCTGTGAAATGTTTATCTTATCTTTTGCCATTTATTTATTTATTTTTGAGACAGGATTACAGGCATGAGCCACCGCACCTGGCCTCATGTGATATTTAATTAAGAAAAAGTCTCGCCAAGACTGGAGTGCAGTGGTGCGATCTCGGCTCACTGCAGTCTCTGCCTCCCGGGTTCAAGCGATTCTCCTGCCTCAGCCTCCGGAGTAACTGGAACTGCAGACGCCTGCCACCATGCCTGGCTAATTGTTGTATTTTCAGTAGAGACAGGGTTTCACCATGTTGGCCAGGCTGGTCTCCAACTCCTGACCTCAAGTGATCCACCTTGCTTGCACCCAAGAGGCGGAGATCGCGCCACTGCACTCCAGCCTGGGTGACAGAGACTCCGTCTCAAAAAAAAAAAAAAAAAAAAAAAAAAACCCATGTGCAGATTTTTGTGTGAACTCAAGTTTTCATCTCATTTGGGTAAATACCAAGGAGTATGATTGACGGATCGTATAGTAAAATTTAAACACAAATTTACCATATTAAACTGAACATGTTTTATAAGAAACTGCCAGAATGTCTTCCAAAGTAGCTATACCATTTTGCATTCCCAGAATGCAAAATCGATGAATGACAGTTCCTATTGCTCTGCAGGCTTGCCGGCATTTGGTGTTCTCAATGTTTTGGATTTTATTCATTCTAATAAGTGAGTAGTGGGTTTATTTGGCAATTCCTAAGGACATATGATACTGAGCATCTTTTTATACGCTTATTTGCCATCTGTTTATCTTCTTTAACAAGGTGTCTATTCAGATCTTTTGCCTACTTTTTAATTGGGCTGTTTGTTTTCCTGTTGAGTTTCAAGAGTTATTTGTATATTTTGGCACAAGTTCTTTATCAGATATGTGTTTTGCAAATATTTTCTCCAAGTCTGTGGTTGTAATTGACTTTTATAGGCAGAGTTGTATCTAACAATCTTGCTAAGCTGTCTTGTTAGTTCTAGGAGCATATCTGATATTCTTTGGAGTTTTCTACTTAGTTGTATCATCTGCAGATAATGACAATTCTGCTTCTCCCTCCCAAATCCATATAACTTTTAAAAAATTTTGTGCATGCCTTTGACTAAGACCTCCCCAAACAATGTTGATTTTTTTTTGTTTTGGTTTTTTTTTTTTTTTTTTGCAGAGGGCGGGGACAGTCTCCCTCGGGTTGCCCAGGATGGAGTACAGTGGCACAATCGTGGTGGTTCACTGCAACCTCCCCCTCCCGGGTTCAAGCGATTCTCCTGCCTCAGCCTCCTCACTGGGATTACAAGTACATACCACCACGCCCGGCTAATTATTGTATTTTTAGTAGAGACGAGGTTTCACCATGTTGGCCAGTCTATTCGCGAACTCCTGATCTCAGGTGATCCGCCCTCCTTGGCCTCCCAAAGTGCTGGGATTACAGGCATGAGCCACCGCGCCCAGCCTACCTTGACCTTAAAAGGAATATTTTCAGCATTTCAAGTTTTTGTCAAATGTTGCCTCATGTATTTTGAATCTCTGTTACTGGGTGCCTACACATTTATAATTATGTCTTCTTGATAAATTCACCATTTACTTATTATGAAAATCTTCTTTATCCTTGGTTATATTTCTTGTTGTTTTTTGTTTGAGAAGGAGTCTTGCTCTGTCACCCAGACTAGAGTACAGTGGCGTGATCTTGGCTCACTGCAACCTCTGAGGCCTGGGTTCAAGCAATTCTTCTGCCTCAGCCTCCTAAGTAGCTGGGATGACAGGCATGTGCCACCACACCTGGCTAATTTTTGTATTTTAGTAGAGAGAGGGTTTCATCATGTTGTCTAGCCTGGTCTCAAACTCCTGAGCTCAAGTATTCTGCCCACCCTGGCCTCCCAAAGTGCTGGGATTACAGGCGTGAGCCACCATGCCTGGCTTATATTTCTTGTTCTGAACTCAACTTTGATATTTCTATACCGACACTTTCTTATGATTAGTGTTTTTTCAGTTTTTTCATTATTTTTAATTTGTGTACATCATTATATATAAAGTGGGTTTTTTTAATACAGCATATTTTGATCTTACATTTTTATTTCAATATAACAATCTCTGCTTTTTGGTTTTGCTTTTTGGTTGTTTTTTTTTTTTTTTTTTTTTGAGATACAGTTTTACTCTGTCATCCAGGCTGACATGCAGTGGTATAATCTCGGCTCACTGCAACCTCTGCCTCCCAGGTTCAAGCAATTCTCATGCCTCAGCCTCCCAAGTAGCTGGGACCACAGGTGCGGTCCACTAGGCCCAGCTAATTTTTTGTATTTTTAGTAGAGACGTGGTTTCACCATGTTGGCTAGGCTGGTCTCAAACTCTTGACCTCAAGTGATCCACCCACCTCAGCCTCCCAAAGTGCTGGGATTACAGGCATGAGCCACTGCACCTGGCCCAATCTCTGCCTTTTAGTTAGAGTTCTTAGACATTTACATTGAATGCAATTATCAATATGATTGAATCTAACTCTACCAACTCACTATTTTTTTCCAATTTTTCCTATATGTTTTTTGTTCCTCTTTTCTTGCCTTCTGTTAGATTTAGTATGTTGTAGTATTCTATTATGTCTACTTTATTGGTTATATATCTTTGTTGGGTTTTAATGGTTGCTTACAGTTTACAGTATGCATGTCTAGTTTACCGCTATTCAAATATTTTACTATTAATATTTCATGTGTATTGTTAGAGCCTTAAAACGGTACACTTCAATTTCCTCTCTCCCATGCATAGTGTAATTGTCGTCGTATATTTTGCTTCTACTTACGTTATAAACCACACAGTGGTTTATTGCGTGGGGATTTTTGTTTTGGGGATGGCTTGCTTGGCAGTGTGCTTAGAAGCTGCCACTGTGTCAGAGTTGCCTTTCCCTTCCCCACTTTGCTGCTTCAGAAAAGGGCATTTTGGGAGCAAGGAACAGCCTGAAGTTTATCATCTTAGATCACTGGTGTGCAGGACGAATGGTCTGCAGTTCACACAATATGAAAGTCAATACCTGTCTAAGAATGAGAAAACAAATTGAAAGAAATTTCTGGAGTCTCATTCAGGTTATCTTGTTTTGTTTGGAGATAGGGTCAGGGTCTCACGCCCTCACCCACGCTGGAGTGCAGGGGTACAGTCACAGCTCACTGCAGCCTCGACTTCCCAGGCTCAGAGGTGATTCTCCCACCTCAGCCGCCCAAGTAGCTGGGACTACACGTGTGTGCCACCACACCCAGCTAACTTTTTTTTTTTTTTGGAGAGGTGAAGTTTTACCATGTTGCCCAGGCTGGTCTTGAACTCCTGGGCTCAAGCAATCCACCCACCTCAGCCTCCCAAAGTGCTGGGACTATAGGCACGAGCCAACATGCCCAGCCCTTTGTTTCTAGGACCTCTTTAAGCAGTTTACCGGAAATGTGCACATGGAAGGCCTTCCTGATGACCACCTGGCTTCTCTTCCCCACCTGGAACTCTAGGGCCCTGGCCAGTGAGGGCCCTGGAGCTCACACTTCATTAGCTTCATGGAGAACCCCATTTACTGGTGTCATAGAAGACAGGAAATTTCTGATACAGTCCCAGTCCTGACAGGTGAACAAGTACACTTCTCCCCTGTGAATCTGAGTTTCCTGCTACGTTGCTGGTCCCCACAGTGGCTTTCTGCTGGTTCTGCCTAGAGGTGCCCAGGCAGCTTGCAGACTTTTGGCACAGCCTTGGGAAAAGGCCTGATTGGCCCAGGAGGTGGGCCTGGGAGACGGAAGAGAATTAGCCAGTGGTCCACTGAGGCTATTCCCCTACAATTCTTAGCCCTTCCAAAATGTTCCCCAAACTGCATCCCTAAGAATCATCTGGGAAGCTTCTTAAAACACAGGTTCCGATAGGCATTATCTCCCCAAGAGTCTGAGTCAATAGGCCTGGAGGGAGCCCAGGAATATGCTTTTCTTGGAAACGGGGGCTTGGTCCATCTCCCAGGCTGCTAGAGTGCAATGGAATGATCATAGCTCACTATAACCTCAACCTGCTTGACTCAGTCTTCCTAACTCAGCCTCCTGAGTGGCTGAGACCACAAGTGTGCACCACCATGCCCAGCTAATTATTATTATTTTTTAAGGCATAGTCTCACTGTTGCTCAGGCTGATCTCAAACTTGGCCTCAAGTAATCCTCCTGTCTCCGCCTCCCAAAGTGGTGGGATTATGAGCCCCCAGGCCAGGCTAAGCAACTCCCTGGGTGCTTCTGACTGAGATACCTGCCACCCATGCTTAAAGGAACATAAGGAAGGCTGGAGAGGGAGGGGAGTTGCGTTAGCAGACATGGGAAGCTTCTTTCCAGACCATCTACATCTCCCTGTTTGGTTCTTTCATTTCAAATTATCTGGTAAAGCTGTGTGAGCCTCAAAGGACGGAAAACAAGATTTGCTGAGAACCTTTCCCACCTTTACATCACCTCACACAAACCTCACTCAGAAGTGAAAATAACTGGCCTTGGGTAAGGCAAAGAGCCTGGAGATGAACTCAAGTCTTACTTCGAAACCTGTGGTCTTTTTCACGTCTCGGGTACCTTGTAAGAAACAGAAAACATGTTTACTGAGCACTCCTATGAGCCAGGTCGTCTCATGTACATTTTTTTCATGTAGTCCTCGTACTGGTCTATATAGATATCATTATGCATATTTCGGAGATGCAGAATTGAGGCTCGGAGTGACTGAATCAGTCCTCCACAGTCAAACCGCTCACAAGCGGCAAGAATTGCAATTCTCTCAAACCCCAACCTTACTCTGCTGTTCCTGGACTGGAAAGTTGACCTTCTCTCCAGGCCAGGGGAAGAGGTCGGTGTTGCTAGGCCATTAATGCTAATCCCATCCCCCTGCTGTGTCTGGTGTAGAGCTGAGTGTGTTCTGGCCACTGAGGCATGAGTGGAGTCCGCTAGACGGACTCTCAGAGAGGCTTCCCGAGAAGACTGGGCCAGGCGCAGCGGCTCACGCCTGTCTTCCCAGCACTTGGGGAGGCCGAGGCAGGTGGATTGCTTGAGGCCAGGAGTTCAAGACCAGCCTGGCCAACATAGTGAAACCTCATCTCTACCAAAAATACAGGAAAAAAAAAAAAAAAGTGCTAAACACAGTAAGTGCTGGCATGGATGTGAAGATACTGGAGCCTTGTTCACTGTTGGTGGGGATGTAAAAGGGTCCAGCTGCTGTGGAAAACACTATGACAATTTCTCAAAAAATTAAACCGAGCGTTACCATGTGATCCAGCAGTTCCTCACAGCAGGGCCTCCAAGAGATATCTGTCTACCCATGTTCATAGCAGCATTATCCACAATAGCCACAAGGTAGAAGCACCCACCCAAATGTCCATTGAAGAAGGAATGGACCGGCCAGGAGTGGTGGCTCAACGCCTGTCATCCCAGCACTCTGGGAGGCCGAGGCAGGTGGATCACCTAAGGCCAGGAGTTTGAGACCAGCCTGCCCAACATGGTGAAATCCTGTCTCTGCTAAAAATATAAAAATTAACTGGGCACCGTGGTGTGCACCTGTTTCCCCAGCTACTTGGGAGGATAAGGCAGGAGAATTGCTTGAGCCCAGGAGGCAGAGGTTGCAGTGAGCTGAGATCACACCACTGCACTCCAGCCTGAGTGACAGAGCAAGACCCTATCTCAAAAAAGAAAAAAAGAAAAGAATTCAAGTCACATAGTAATTATCAGGAATCCAGTGCTGTGTAAACTAAGGTCTACCTGTACCTGTATAAATAAAAATGTTGGGCTGCTCCAATCTTACCTCTCAACCCGGGGCAGAAGCCTGCCTCACCACCAGGACCTAGCCCTGTGTACGTATGTGCCTTGGAGCACCATGGCAGAGCAAACACTTTGACCAGTTACTGGCAGAGATAAGGCTTCTCCTCTTGGGCTCATCAGTGATAACCCAGAGTACCACCGCCCTCCCCTTTTCCTTCAGAGGCTACAGTTCAAAGTGTCTCCTGAATTATTTTCTCCAAGGAACCCCAGCATCACAGATTGGCCCCTATCACTCCCACACGGGCGACCCCCTCTACCGGCCACTACCACCAGATACTGAGGATACTAGTCTGCTAGAGGCTGACATCCCTCTTCACGAAGACATTGGCGGGTGAGGTGAGATGGGGCTCCCCATCCCCCACGAGCCCTTTCCTTCAGGTCCCCAAGACCACCACGCAAGACTGCTCAGGTGCACCAGGCCCTGGGTCCCATCGTCAGTAGGGAGCCCCAGTCCTGCTAGTCAGAGGCCCTTCTTTCATCCCCAGCCACAAGCTGGCTAGATCCATTTAATTCAGCACGGATACCACTTTTTCTTTTCCTTCAAGATCAGAAGTCTAAATAAACCATATTGAGAAAAGAAAGAAATTCTCATGTACCACGCTGTCTCACTTTGTGGAGTTAATGGGTTCCCAAAATGATGTGGCATAGGCTTTGGTGTCTCTCCCGCTCCATGTGGAATAGAGACAGAGCTGCCTTCAAGCTCTGAGGTTGATGACATTCTCCCTTCGGGAAAAAAGAGTTTTCACAGGAAGGAAGGTTTCCCATTTCCCTGAGGTACTTTCATTGGCTCATGCACTCAATAAGCACACCAACCATGTACCAGAAACTTATATACATGACTTCCTATTTACAAAGGCCTTCTGGCTTCACAGCTTTTCTGATCCGCAAATTGCACTGGACTATTTCAAGAAATATTTCCAAATCGGTTTTGTCAGTAGAAGTTAGTACAACCTCTCTGAGCCTTGTATTCGTATTTCAAAATATAGTTAAGAGCCGGTGCAGTAGCTCATACCTGTAAGCCCAGCACTTTGGGAGGCCGAGAAGGGCAGATCACCCGAGGTCAGGAGTTCAAGATCAGCCTGGCCAACATGGCAAAACCCCTCTACTAAAAATACAAAAATCAGCCAGGCATGATGGCGCACACGTGTAATCCCAGCTACCCGGGAGGCTGAGGCGGGAGAATCACTTGAACCCTGGAGGCGGAGGTTGCAGTGAGCCAAGATGGAGCTATGGCACTCCAGCCTGGACAACTATATATACCTAGTAAGACTCCTTGTCCTGTCAAACTCACAAAACCATATGCAGATCACCCAAGAACTGCCGATGAACACAGCAGTCATGTTGTCATTGTTATAAAGAAAAAGATTGGTTGATTATTTTAAAATGAGATGGGGTCTTGCCATGTTGCCCAAGCTGGTCTTAAACTCCTGGCCTCAAGCAATCCTCCCACCTTGGCCTCCCAAAATGCTGAGATTGCAGGTGTGAGCCACTACACCTGGTCAAAATTTATTGTTAAATAGAAAGAGGGGAAGCAAGATGGAAGGTCCAAGCCACCTGTTAGAGCAGAAGCAGTTCTAGCAACCACATCTCATAGAGCTCAGGGTGCAGAACTGCTGAAGACATCCTCCTTCTTTCTGGCTGGGCACCTCTCAGGGCTTCAACACAATGACAGCCATGAGTTTTACTAACTCAAACTGAACATGGCAATCATGGTGCCTGTCTTACCCAACAGTCTATTCTAATGAAAACTCTGCAGCACCCAGCACACCCTCACTGCCTTTTCAGGAAAGCAGTACTAGGCTTCTCTTAACTAGGGGTTTGGACCAAGGGTAGGGCCCCTGATCCAAAGGCAGCTAGACCCCAGGAAGACACCCACGAAAGTAGCCTGGCTTCACCAATAGCAATATGGTAATTACCAAAGTCAATCAGACCACATCCCTCAGACAGATCTGTCTGGGAGGATACAGAGTGATTATCAACGGGAAGACAGAGGGCAGGCCTGCACAGGGAGCAGGGAGGGAGGCTCAGCCCACAGGGAGGACCCAGCTCCAGCACGCCTCAGGGCTGTGATCTAGCCCCATTTTCAGTACAGTGTTTCCTTATAACAAACACATTTCCCCTAGATTCCTTTTTTTTTTTTTTTTTTTTTTTGAGATGGAGTCTCACACTGTTGCCCAGGCTGGAGTTCAATGGTGTGGTCTCGGTTCACTGCAACCTCCGCCTCCTGGGTTCAAGCGATTCTCCTGCCTCAGCCTCCTGAGTAGCTGGAACTACAGGCCACCATGCCTGGCTAATTTTTGTATTTTTACTAGAGATGGGGTGTCACTATGTTGGCCAAGCTGGTCTCGAACTCCTGACCTTGTGATCCGCCTGCCTCGGCCTCCCAAAGTGCTGGGATTATGGGTGTGAGCCACCACGCTTGGCCTCCCTTTAAGGTAACTTTACCTTAAAGGAATCTGAGGCTAGATAGAAAAGTCTCGAAAAGAGGAAACGAAAAGAGCGTCACTAACACAAAAACTCAACCTGACTCACCTTCTGTGGCCAAGAGACATGTTTCTGGAATATCTACACCAGGAAACACTCAACCACAGATGGCTGAATAATGAGGCCCTACATTTTTGTTGGTTTTTTAAACATTTTTGTTGGTTTTTTCAGCTAGAAAGAAGATGGATATGGGAGGAGGAAAAAGTCCCAAGCTGGTCCTAATGCAGCTCTGTAAGATCAGAGATAAAAGTTGTCACCATGAAATACCGCAAATTCCTAAGCTTGGGGGTGGAGGTGGGGCAGGGAGGGGGCCGTGGCAGAAGGGACCACCTGCCGGCACTCAAGCCCAGCAATCTAATGCGGCCTGGGTGCTCTCTCTGCATCCAAGGACCGTGTTTCTGCTGAATGGGGGCTTTAGTGCGAGACAGCTGTTGGTCCAGCAAATCTAATAGAAGCTACCGCTCTGCTGTTGCCCTGGGAGAGATCCATTCTAATCAACAGCCAGGAGGAACCAATTGAAGGCTGACGGCACAGCGCCAAAAAGGTAAGGCTTTGTGTGGGTACCTAAGAGTGAAACTAGGAAGACAGAGGACACACATGACACCACCCTAATAAATTCTCTCAATAAGTTGAGCATTTACATTATGCTACGTGCTTATACAGCCTGTGTGTGTGTGTGTGTGTGTGTGTGTGTGTGTGTAGAGAGGGGTCCGCACAGACTGAGACACAATCTCGGCCAATTTCCTTAACCTAGTGAAGAGGAAGTACTGTGGAAGGTCACAAGACAGTCGAAACAAAAAGGCATGGCTACATTCAAATTAAGGGTCAGCGAATCAACTGTAGTTTGTCTATTTCCTTTCGGAAAGAAACAAACCCAGAAAACATTAAATAGGTGGAATTTCTTACACATTATTCAACAGTACCTCTATTCTAGGATTTGAGATTTCAGCAACTGGGTATTCTTCTAGCGGTCCCTTCTTTACCAGCCTCTTAGCTTCAACCCCTCCAAGCAGAGAGGGTTCCACTGGGCTGCTACCTATAGAACAGCTTTTGATTCAGGCATCACGGGACACCTCCCCCCACCCGCCCAGTCGCCCAGTCAGCTATAGGCAGGATAACAGGATGGCTTTCCTCCTAAGGATGGGGCTGGCTATGAAGTTTAGTGGCTTTTCTGGTAAAAACGCCTTCCTCTATCACAGACCTATGAAACAATTTTATCTATCTGGGCAACGGCAAGAATAAAGAAGCTAAGAAAAATACAAAATGCACCTAACCAACCCCAAGTTACAGAATTACAGAGAATTCTTCCCTATGGGACACCAGCTCCTGGCCCCAGGTCTCTGGCGTATACCTTGTTTTTTCCATTTTTCATCTTCCTAGGTTCAAGGTTCACCGTTCAAGTATCAGGCATTATGATCCTCCACCTCCCACCCTTCCCCCAGTGATTTTTTTTAAGACAGGGTCTGGCTCTGTTGCCCAGGCTGGAGTGCAGTGGTATGATTGTAGCTCACTGTGCTGAACACTGGGGCTCAAGCCCTCCTCCCACCTCAGCTTCCCAGGTAGCTGGGACTACAGGTGGGCACCACCACACCCAGGTCAATTTTAAAATTTCTTTGTGGAGAGGAGGGCTCCCCATGTTGTCAGGCTGGTCTTGAACGCCTGGCGTCCAACGATCTTCCCACCTTTACCTCCCTAAACGCTGGCCCCTTCCCCAGCATTGACTCTCTAGGTCAAGGGGGAGGGGAAATTCTTGCCTGGAAGGCACCAGGGACTCCAAGGCCACCTCAGCAGAGCACCATCAAGCGGAGAGCTTCCAGGCTCGCAGTTTGGCGTTTTTAGCTTGCTAGTGAAAACGGTAAACTGGGCGGGCGCGGTGGCTCACGCCTATAATCCCAGCACTTTGGGAGGCCGAGGTAGGTGGATCCCCTGAGGTCGGGAGTTCGAGACCAGCCTAACCAACCTGAAGAAACTCCGTCTACTAAAAATACAAAATTAGCGTGGCATGGTGGCGCATGCCTGTAATTCCAGCCACTTGGGAGGCTGAGGCAGGAGCATCGCTTGAACCCGGGAGGCAGAGGTTGTGGTGAGCCGAGATGGCACCATTGCACTCCAGCCTGGGCAACAAGAGCGCAACTCCATCTCAAGAAAGAAAGAAAGGAAAGAAAAAGAAGAAAAGGGTAAGCCAGTGAAAAGCTTGCCAGCTTTGGCCCTGGAGGCAGTGAGGGGAGAGGGAGGTGTGGATGCTAGTCTGGGACCAGCCTGTGGAGAGACCATTATCCCAGTTTAGTAACTACCTGTAAGGTGCGTCGAGCTTTCAGAGTCCTCACAGCACTTTCACTTCTACTGTTTTACTTTCATCCTCCCAAGTCTGTAGAGCCAGAGTATCATTAGCAGGTTTTTATTGATGAGGAAAAGGAAGACGTTAAAGACCCATCCAGGAGCTTCCTGGAGTCCTTTCCCTTTGTTCTTTCAAGTCTAGCACCCGTTTCCAAACTCCCCTGTCCCAGCCCCAGCCCAAGCCACCGTTCCTAAATGCCTGTCAACAAAACATACAAGTAGAGTTGCCCATTTCAAAGTGGGATGTGAAGCTCAGCATCCTGCTTTAAACGGTTTTTTGTTTTGTTTTGTTTTGTGTTTTGACGGGGCGTGGTAGCTCACGCCCGCAATCCCTGCACTTGGGAGGCTTAGGATCGCTTGACGCCAGGAGTTTGAGTCCAGCCTGGGCAACAGTTTTGTTTTTTGTTTTTGTTTTTTTCTGCCTCAAAAAAAAAATTAAAGGCATTGCAGAGATTGAAAAAGCTTTCCCACCTTCTCCCCTGCAGTGTTTAGAAAGAGCCAGTCCGCCCCCGATTGAGCGGGGGAAACCCAGGGCTCCGCGGCACCCGCAGGCTTCAGTTACTGCACCGAGGCCCTCGGGCCAAAGAGAGGCTGCGAGGAGGACGCGGCCGGTTTAGCGCGCTACGAACCTCAAGATCCACGCACATCCCCCCAACATTCCATGTGCTTTCATTCCTACGATGCTGCGTTTACTTTCATTTATTGCTTTTGTTGACCAAAAAAAACAAAACAATGGTGAGCGTGCACAGGGGGCGCAAAGACGGGCCGGCTCCTCGGGGCTGACCGGCGGCGGGGCTGGCGGGCGGGAGCGGCCTGCTCTGCCCGCCCGGGGGCGCTGCTCTGGGGTCGGGCCGCGGCCTCGTGGGCGCCCTGCGCGCGGTCCAGCACCAGCAGCGGGATCTCCTCCAGCCGGTCGGGCCGCTCCTTGCACCGCAGGTAGCGCCGCCTCCACGTCGCCAGCTTCTGGAGCAGCCTCTGCAGGCTCGAGGAGCCCCACAGGCCGCGCTCCGGGGCCGCCTTGCCTGAGCGCGCGAGAGCTTGCCTGAGCTGCTTCCTGCGCGGGCTGCGGAACAGCCGCCGCCAGCACCAGCAGCCCGAGCAGGAGCCGCCGTCGCCGGCCACCACGCGCCGCCCGACCGCCTCTGGCTCCCGGCGCGGAGCGGGGCCCCGCTTCAGCCGCGCCGCCTTCTCCAGCAGCTCATGCTGCGCGCCGCCGCGCCGGGGGCCACCAAGCCGGGAGGCCGCCATGGCCCGCGCAGGCCTCTTCTCGGAGCGCGGGGCCCACGTCTCGGGAGCCGTCGGGCTGGACAACCCCGCTGCCGCCTCCAGGACTCCAAAGGGCCCCTCGCGTCCTCTCCCCTGAATGTGCCCACAGGCCCCCTCTGCGCGCTTGGGTTGCCCAGGAAACCCCAACGGTGACTCCACAATGCCCAGCAGAGCCCTTGCCCTCTGCCGCTGACGGGTCACCAGAATCCAGCGACCCAAGGAATCCCTCAAATAAGTCGGCCAAATTTCGCTGCGAACTGATTTTGAAATATGGCCTCACCTGGACAAGAAGGAATCTTAGAAGTTCCTGGGGTCCAACTCCTGGTTCACGAAGACACACGGCGTCCAGGCGCAGGGGGCTGCGCAGCCTTCCCTGGGTCAAGGCGTGGGTTTCAGCCGCAGGTGTGTGTGGCGCTGGAGATTTGTATTTTGTGAACTGGTTTCAGGTGGTCTGCCCTTTTCTGTTAACAGGGAACCAGAGTTTCAGGAAAGATCTCACAACCTAATTTTCTTCATCTGGCCTCACTCAAAGGCCTCTTTCTTGTAGGATTATGATTGATTTTTTTAAATAATTTTTTTTGTGATTGCAAACATAATATTTTTGAAGAAATTTTTGTAAAATTAATACAAAAAATACTCCTTTTTTCTGCTTTTTTGTATATATTTTCGTA
Source organism: Piliocolobus tephrosceles (assembly GCF_002776525.5). Lineage (NCBI taxonomy): Eukaryota > Metazoa > Chordata > Mammalia > Primates > Cercopithecidae > Piliocolobus > Piliocolobus tephrosceles. The sequence goes on along the minus strand of NC_045434.1, from coordinate 3,879,413 downwards.
CTTGTTAATTTTCTGCAATTTAAGGCAAAGTTAAATAAAAATAGCTGCTCTGGGGGCTGGTCGTGGCGGCTCATGCCTGTAATCTCCACAATTTGGGAGGCTGAGGTGGGCGGATCATTTGATCCCAGGAGTTCGAGACTACCCTTGGCAACATGGAGAAACCCTGTCTCTGCAAAAAATGCAAAAAAATTTCAGGGCATGGGAAAAAAAAAAATGCTACTCTGGGCACAGCCCTGGAGGGACGGGCAGGGCAGTATCCAAAGCTGTTCTGGCAGCTGACGCCGTGGGGCCCCTCCCCATGGAGAGTGAGTGGGATGAAGGGTTCAGGCTATGCACTAAAATACAATGCAAATATTGAAAATAAATTTTTTAAAAAAATGAAATTGTTGCCCTCCTACCAAATGGGAAATTAATTTTATCACTGAATAGACACGCAGAAACTGGACTTCAAGGCTGTCCATCTCAGTGTTCTGGCAAAAAAGCATGAAATTGAGCCATTCCTTGCAAAGACCAGGAAATCCAGCATTTCCTACAAGAATGGGGAGTGCTTGGAAAAGAAGAGCTGGCAGAGTATCTCCAGACGCTGACAAGCTTGTAGGACGTATGCAGGGCTGTTCATGAGGCCAACCAGAGAGGCCCAACTGTGAGTCCTGTCCCTGTCCTTCGGGAGAGGCCCTGCAGCAGACCCTGGGCCAGCCCTGGGAGGAACACATCTACTCAGGTGTGTCCTTTCTGTATTCCATTTTATGGTCCTTAAGTGACTACATCATCTAGTCCAGACCAACACACTGTGCCCTAAGCAAGGTAGAAGATTTGGGGACAAGCCTGTGCCCATATTGTTTTCTTGTTTCATTCTTCACAAGGATGAAAATGACTTCACACTCCTTAAGTTTGCCCCTACCTCTCTTATTTTCTCCTTAACAACTCATGCACAGAGCAGTGGTGCTGAGGGGCTCTGCTGCTGGCCCTGTTGCGGATGGGCAGGGCCCCTGAGGAGGGTAGATGGAGAGGCAGAGGCCCAGAGGGAGGGTCTGGATGACCTAACCCAGCCTTGAAGTTGCCTGTGTACTCAGCTCTTCCCTGTGTACTCAACACCCTCCCAAGACCATCTGGGCCTGACCTTTCCATCTTGCTTTGAGGGTCTGCTCTGGGACCCCCACAAGTGAACTCTGTTGAGGATGCCCACGACGTGAAACGGGTTCTGGAATCTTGGGTCCTCCATGGTCATCCCCACATGTGTCTCCTGCCTTTCTCCTGAGAGACTCCACTCCCAGTAGCAGGGATCCACCTCTGCCCGTTAGAACAGGAAGCTAGGCAGACATGAGCAGGGCAGGAGACCTCCCCTGCCAGGAATGTCAGACAACCATCAGGTGATGGTCAGGTGGTTGTTACTCTGTCTTTCTAACATCATAATTGGTCACAGCAGGCATCAGGAAAAGGCAGGCTCCCAATAGGTAGAAAACCCCTAACGCTGGTGATGAGCAGCTTCCCAATAAGTTCTCAGGAGTTGGGCGAGTAGATTCAAGTATGTGCACTAAGAGGCAAAGTGGCGGAGTTTAACTGGTATATGACCTAGGAACACTCAGCTGACTCAAATGAGTATGCGCACCACTTCAGTAAACACATTGTGCATGCGGCCGCTGCTCTCAAGTGCGATATGCAGCCCAGCACACGCGCAGACAGCCCACCTCAAGGGAGGAATTGGGAGAAGGAACACAAACCCCCAGAAGCGTGCCAACACAGAAAATCCCAAGGCAAAGGCTGAACAGTGCACTTGGATCGCTCAGGTCGCCCATTTGGCCCTCTTCACCTGTGCTTTACTTCCTTTAGTTCCTGCTCCAATACTATCTTTTCTTTCCCGTTCTATCACCCAGGCTGGAGCGCAATGGTGCGATCTCAGCTCACTGCACCCCCCACCTCTGGGTTCAAGTGATTCTCCTGCCTCAGTCTCCTGAGTAGCTGAGATTATAGGCACACGCCACCACGCCCAGCTCATTTTTGTTTTTTTAGTAGAGATGGGGTTTCACCATGTTGGCCAGGATGGTCTCAAACTCCTGATCTCCAGTGATCCACCCGCCTCGGCCTCCCAAAGTGCTGGGATTACAGGCGTGAGTCACCGCATCCAACTCTACCATCTTCAACTGAAACAAAGATAGAAAGGTATAGCTGAGGCCAGGAAAGAGAAAGTGACTAGGATAAAAAGGGTAAAAGAGGGTGATTTGTTACGTAGATTAAATCAGTGCCTTCTCCAATATCAGAGTCTCCAGTGATTCAGAGTCATCTTTCTCTTTCTAGTACCAGGAGGGAGACACTCTTACAAATGGAGATTATTTATTTATTTATTTATTTATGAGACGTGGTCTCGCTCCGTCGCCCAGGCTGGAGTGCAGTCTCGCGATCTCGGCTCACTGCAACCTCTGCCTCCTGGGTTCAAGCCTTTCTCCCGCCTCAGCCTCCCAAGTAACTGGAATTACAAGCACACACCACCACACCCGGCTAATTTTTGTATTTTCAGTAGAGACAGGGTTTCACCATATTGGCCAGGCTGGTCTGGAACTCCAGACCTCAGGTGATCCACCCGCCTCAGCCTCCCAACGTGCTGAGATTACAGGCGTGAGGCACCAAGCCCGGCTGTATTTTTTTTTTTTTTTTAACAAATGTAAATTTCTCTTACAAAAGGGTAACCACTCTTGTTTTCAGAGCTTCTCCTGTCTCTGCTGTTTCTCAAAACAACCAGCTCAAAATAATCCTTATACCTGAGAAAACAAAAACAGCTCAGAGATGTCTGAGCTACGTGAATTGTGCGGGCCCAGATTCACAAGGCTACAAGACTTCAGTTGTGGACCCTTTGCATCCCAGGCTCCTACACATGCCTGGGGGCAATTATTTAATTTTGTTCCTGACTAGCCTCACCCTTTATCTTCATGTTCTTGGAATTTGTGATACAAAGAACAATGTATGGCCAACCAATAGCTTAATGTTATAGTATTTATTTATTTTTTCTTGAGACGGAGGAGTTTTGTTCTTATTGCCCAGGCTGGAGTGCAGTGGTGTGATCTCGGCTCACTGCAACCTCCGCCTCCCGGGTTCAAGGGATTCTCCTGCCTCAGCCTCCCGAGTAGCTGGGACTACAGGCGCCCGCCACTATGCCTGACTAATTTTTTTTTTTTTTGTATTTTTAGTAGAAATGGGGTTTCACCATGTTGGTCAGGCTGGTCTTGAACTCCTGACCTCGTGATCTGCCTGCCTCGGCCTCCCAAAGTGCTGGGATTACAGGCATGAGTCATGGCACCCAGCCAACTGTAGTGCAAATTCTTGGTAACAATTTAGGAACTGCCTCTGCTTTCTCTTTATTTTTTATTCTTTCTGTTGAGACAGAATCTTGCTCTGTCACCCAGGCTGGAGTACAGTGGCATAGCCTTGGCTCACTGCAACCTCCGCCTCCCGGGTTCAAGCCATTCTCCTGCCTCAGCCTCCCGAGTAACTGGGAATACAGGCGCCTGCCACCACACTTGGCTAATTTTTGTATTTTTAGTAGAGGCAGGTTTCACCGTGTTGGCCAAACTGGTCTCAAACTCCTGACCTCAAATGATCCACCCAACTCGGCCTTCCAAAGTGTTAAGATTACAGGTGCGAGCCACTGCATCTGGCCTTCTTTCCATTTAAAAACCCACTTGTAACTGCTGCTAATTAGAGTGTATATTCAGGGCAACTTGAATCTATGCTCCCCGATTGCAGTTCTCAAGCTTGGCCCAAATAAACTCTCTACCTATATTAGTTTTGCCTCTGCTTTTTCCTTTTAAGTTGACATATCCAGTGTAGCTGGCAGGATCCAGAGTGACTATCCCCTCACCTCCTCCCCACTGAGAAAGGAGAAAGGAAAAATCCGGCCAGGCAGGCAGTTACGGTGCTTCCTCAGTTGAATCCTTTCACAGAACAGCCTGCAGGCACAGATAAGGGAACTTGCCAAGGGGGCCTTGCCTAAGACATGCCCACAGCTGCACAGATAAGAAAGGGTACACAGGTGACTTGCCCAGACATGCCCGCAGTGGAAATTTCCATCGCCTGACACATGTGCCATAAGGGGAACAAAGCAATATGGAGTAACTCAAGCTAAGGGCCCACATTCACATTAGGAGGATGGGGCAAAGCTACCAGAAATTGGCACCATATGCAAATGAGATGCCCAGCCCTCATCGGTTTCCTATAAAAGCCTCTGCATTCAACTGTAAAAACAGCAACCCTCCTCTGGTTCCCGTCTCTGCAGCAGAGAGCTTTCTTCTTCCACTTACTAAACGTTTGCTCCAACCTCACCCTTTGTATCCACACTCCTTAATTTCTTGGTCCTGAGACAAAGGACTCCAAGTGATACCTCACAACAAGAGGCTGCTTACATTGTGGTGCATTGGCGACACTAACGCCACCACTGTTTCTGAAAATGGCCATTGATACTAGCATGAACTCTCGGTCCTCAGGAGTCCTATTGTAAATGCCCAATGGGTTCACCTTGCCTGCTGCCTAGACAGAGCCGATTTATCAAATCCAGGGGAATTACAATAGAGAAAGAGTTATTCAAGCAAAGCCAGCTGTGCCGGAGACTGGAGTTTTATTATTACTCAAATCAGTCTCCCCTGAGCGTTTGGGAGTCCGAGTTTTTAAGGCTAATTTGGTGGGTTGAGGGGAGCCAGTGGGTCAGGAGTGCTGATTGTTTGGGTTGGACATGAAGCCATCAGGAGTTGAAGCTGTCCTCTTGTGCTGAGTCAGTTCCTGGGTGGGGGGTGGGACCACAAGATCAGATGAGCCAATGTATTGACCTGGGTGGTACCAGCTGGGTGGTGTCTGCAAAATATCTCAAACCCTGTTCTTAGATTTTACGACAGTGATGTTACCTCCAGGAGCAATCTGGGGAGGGTCAAAATCCTGTAGCCTTCAGCTGCATGACTCCTAGACCATCATTTCCAATCTTTTGATTGGTTTGTTGGTCCTACAAAGGCAGAGTCCCCAGGGAAGAAGGCGGTTTGTTTCCAGAAAGGGCTATCTTCGTTTTAAACTATAAGTTCCCCTCGGCCGGGCACGGTGGCTCACACCTGTCATCTCAGCACTTTGGGAGGCCAAGGCAGGCAGATTACCAAAGGTCGGGAGTTTGAGACCAGCCTGACCAACATGGTGAAACCCTGTCTCTACCAAAAATACAAAAATTAGCCAGGCATGGTGGCTAACACCTGTAATCCCAGCTACTTGGGAGGCTGAGGCAGGAGAATCACTTGAACCCAGGAGGCAGAGGTTGCAGTGAGCCGAGATCACGCCACTGCACTCCAGCCTGGGTGACAAGAGTGACACAATGTCTCAAAAAAAAAAAAAAAAGTTCCACTCCAAGTTAGTTCAGCCTACACCCAGGAATGAACAAGGACAGCTTGGAGGTTAGAAACAAGATGGAGTTGGTTGGGTGAGATCTCTCACCATCTCAGTTACAATTTTGCAATGGCGGGTTTCACTATTGGGTGTTTCTGGTGAGTTCTCCTGAATTCAAACTTCTCACTCTTTGGTTGAAGGTCTAGACTTTACCAGAGCTGTCTTGCAAATGCTTTCTTGTCTTTGAGCCTGAGGGCCTCAGTCTCTGTCTTCGCACAGGAAATTTGGGTACAGAGCTATGCAGAGAACTGCCTTTATTCTACCTCTGCCTCACAGCAGAGGTTCAAATCAAAGGATTGGCAGTTAGCCACCAGTGGTTTTGTTTTACACAATATGCTTTTTTCTTTCTTTCCTTCTTTTTGAGACAGTCTCACTCTGTCATCCAGGCCGGAGTGCAGCGGTGCGATCTTGGCTCACTGCGACCTCCACCTCCTGGGTTCAAGCAATTATCATGCCTCAGCCTCCCACGTAGCTGGAATTACAGGTGCATACTACCATGCCCAACTTATTTTTGTATTTTTAGTAGAGATGGTGTTTTGCCATGTTGGTTAGGCTGGTCTTAAGTTCCTGACCTCAAATGATCTGCCTGCCTTGGCCTCCCAAAGTGCTGGGATTACAGGCGTGAGCCACCACATCTGGCCTACACAGCATGCTTCTAAGATTACAGCTGTTTTCTATCACTTGAAAATTCTGACTTAGCCTTTCATTTCTGACCAGTTATTCCTAACTGAAAGTATACCCACTTTTTGCTCTCCCAGACAGGTATGAGGGTCCAATCCCCCATAACTTGAGCACTCTGCTGCCACCTGGCAGGTATAGTCACATTTTGACCCTAACCACATCCCTGACCTTGGTCACTTTTGAAAAGTTCATTGGCCAGGTGCGGTGGCTCATACCTGTAATCCCAGCACTGGGAGGCGGAGGCGGGCGGATCACGAAGTCAGGAGATCGAGACCATCCTGGCTAACACGGTGAAACCCCGTCTCTACTAAAAATACCAAAAATTAACTGGGCGCCTGTAGTCCCAGCTACTCAGGAGTCTGAGGCAGGAGAGTGGCGTGAACCCGAGAGGTGGAACTTGCAGGGAGCCGAGATCACGACACTGCACTTCAGCCTGGGCGAGAGAGTGAGACTCCTTCTCAAAAAAAAAAAAAAGAATATTTCATCTTTCATCAATTATGGGAAATTAAGCTTCAAAATCTAAGTGCTCTTCTTAGAGATATCAGCTGGATTTATCTACTGCACTGATGGAAATTCTCTTGTAAAAAGCTGGGTAAGTGAAACCATCTAACCCAGGAGAGCCACAAGCAGCAGTAGCCAAAAGAGAGATTCTCTGAATGTCTAAAATAATTCATCTGCATACATAATTGGGGAAAAAACAAAAAAAGCACTGGTTTTAGACCCAAACCAACCGAATGGGAGACGTCCTTTATGTCTGTCCTTGCCAAAATCTGATAATAAGATATTTGAAAATATTATTTTTGGTTTTTTTCCATCTTTGAGGCAGGGTCTTGCTCTGTTGCCCAGGCTGGAGTGCAGTGGGCCATTCTCAGCTCACTGCAGCCTGAACTCTTGAGCTCAAGCAATCCTCCCACCTCAGCCTCCTGAGTGTCAGGCCTCCGAGCCCAAGCTAAGCCATCACATCCCCAGTGACCTGCAGGTACACATCCAGATGGCCTGAAGCAACTGAAGAGCCACAGAAGTGAAAATAGCCTTAACTGATGACCTTCCACCTCACCCTAACTCATCAATGTACTTTGTAATCTCCCCCACCCTTAAGAAGTTTCTTTATAATTCTCCCCACCCTTGAGAATATACTTTGTGAGATCCACCCCCTGCCCCCAAAACATTGCTCTTAACTCCACCACTTATCCTAAAACCTATAAGAACTAATGATAATCCGCTACCCTTTGCTGACTCCTTTTTCAGACTCAGCTGGCCTGCACGCAGGTGAAATAAACAGCCGTGTTGCTCACACAAAGCCTGTTTAGTGGTCTCTTCACACAGACGCGTGAGACACTGAGTATCTGGGACTACAGGTGTGCACCCCCACACTCAGCTAATTTTTTTATTTTTTGGAGAGACTGCGTCTCACTATGTTGCCCAGGCTGGTCTTGAACTCCTGGCCTCAAGTGATCCTCCCAGCTCAGCCTCCCAAAGTCCTGGGACTGTAGGCATGAGCCACCACACCTGGCTTTTAGAGCATAATTAAAAGCTGACATTTGGGCTATCATTTTTTAGACAAAGACAAAAAATCTCTCCTGCTTTTTTCCTCCTTTGGATCTTTGGGAATTTTCTTAGTTGACTGAAACCCCTTTTTAAATGTATTTGATTCCTCGGTTGCTTCCTACCTTGTTGGCATAATTTTTACTGAAAAAAGTGTAAAATTTGATGGCCGTTCAGAAAGCTTAGAATCTCCCCAAACTGCCTCTGTTAACACTTGTTCTTCTATTTCTTTGCACTTGAAACCAGCACTGCAAAGTTAGAACTGAGACAGCGAAAGCAATCTAACCTTGCCAACTCCGTCTTGCTTTTAACCTCCAAACTGTCCTTGTTCGTGCCTGGGGGCAGAGGGAACTAACTTTGGAGGAACCTAGTTTATAGTTTAACTTTGAAACAAAGACGATAACAGCACTTTCCCAAAACAAACTCCCTTCTTGCCTGGGGACTAGACTGCCTTTGTAGAAAAAACAAATTAGCCAAAAGATTAGAAATTAGGAGTCATGCAGCTGGAGGCCGCCAGATTCTGAACCTCCCCTAATTGTTCCCGTTGACAACATCACTATTGTAAAATCTAAGATCAGCGCTTGAGGTATTTGGCAGCCCCTGCATCTGATGGATCAGCTGGCACCACCCAAATTAACAAACTGGCTCATGCGAACTTGTGTCCTCCAACCAGAAACTGACTCAGTGCGAGATTCAACTCCATATGATTTCATCTCTGGCCCAACGAGGCAGCACTCCCGACTCACTGCCCGCCCCTACCCACCAAATTATCCTTAAAAACTCTCATTATCCTTAAAAACTCTCATCCCCGAATTCTCGGTAAGACTGATTTGAGTAATAATAAAACTCCAGGCTGAGCGCCGTGGCTCACGCCTGTAATCCCAGCACTGTGGGAGGCCAAGGCAGGCAGATCACCTGAGGTCGGGAGTTCAAGACCAGCCTGACCAACATGGAGAAACCCTGTCTCTACTAAAAATACAAAATTAGCCAGTCGTGGTGGCACATGCCTGTAATCCCAGCTACTTGGGAGGCTGAGGCAGGAGAATCTGTTGAACCTGGGAGGCGGAGGTTGCGATGAGCCGAGATCGCGCCACTGCACTCCAGCCTGGGCAGCAAGAGTGAAACTCTGTCTCAAAAACAAAAACAAAAACAAAAAAAAAAAATGTACTTTCCTTTCCCCTTTATTATTATTATTTTCATTTTTGAGACAGAGTTTCATTCTTGTTGCCCAGGCTGGAGTGCAATGGTGCAATCTTGGCTCACTGCAGCTTCCACCTCCCGGTTTCAAGCAGTTCTCCTGCTTCAGCGTCCCGAGTAGAGTAGCTGGGATTACAGGTGCCTGCCACCACACCTGGCTACTGTTTTTTCTTTTTCTTTTCTTTCTTTCTTTCTTTTTTTTTTTTTCTTTTTTTGGATTTTTAGTAGAGCTGGGGGTTTCACCATGTTGGCCAGGCTGGTCTCGAACTCCTGGCCTCAGGTGATGAGCTCGCCTCAGCATCCCAAAGTGCCGGGATTACAGGCATAAGCCACCGCGCCCGGCCCGTAAATTCTTATCTTAAGGTGGAATGCCAATATAAGAAAGGAAGTATAGGACAAAGCTGAAGGTTTCCAAGCTGTTGAAGGTTTATGAAAGATTAATCTCATGAAAAGAATTTTGTTTGGCTGGGCGTGGTGTCTCACACCTGTAATCCCATCACTTTGGGAGGCCAAGGAGGGTGGATTACCTGAGGTCAGGAGTTCGAGAGCAGGCTGACCAACATGGTGAAACCCCGTCTCTACTAAAAATACAAAAATTAGCCAGGCATGGTGGCACACGCCTCTAGTCCCAGCTACTCAAGAGGTTGAGGCAGGAGAATTGCTTGAACCTGGGAGGCAGAAGTTGCAGAGAGCCAAGATCGTACCACTGTACTCCAGCCTGGTTAACAGAGCAAGACCCTGTCTCCAAAAAAAAAAAAAATTGGTTCACGGAAATCTGATACTGTGTGGTCAATACTGACTGAGATTAGATGAATTAATTTGTTTATTAGGTTTTATTAATATTAGCTTCAGGACTGAACTCAGTAACTCACACCTGTAATGCCAGCACTTTGGGAGGCCAATATGGGAGGCTCCCTTGAGGCTAGGAGTTTGAGACCAGCCTGGGCAACATAGTGAGCCCCTGTCTCTACTAAAATTATATATATGTAAAAATTAGCCAGGCTTGGTGATGCACAACTATGGTCCCAGCTGCTCGAAAGGCTGATGATACTGGAGGATCACCTGAGCCTGGGAGGTCAAGGCTGCAGTGAGCCAAATTCACACCACTGCACTCCAGCCTGGGCAACAGAGTGAGACCCTTTCTCAAAAACATAATTAGCTTTAGCATGAATAATATACTGACACAAAGATAGAATTTGGTTTTCTCTTTGAACATGATTTTCATATGATATTAATAAAAGACAGGTTGATGCGGTGGCTCACGCCTGGAATCCCAGCACTTTGGGAGGCCAAGGCAGGTGGATCACTGGAGGTCAGGAGTTTGAGACCAGCCTGGCCAACTTGGTGAGACCCCATCTCTATTAAAAATACAAAAATTAGCCAGGCATGGTGGCAGGTGCCTGTCGTTCCAGCTACTTGGGAGGCTGAGGCAGGAGAATCACTTGAACCTGGGAGGTGGAGGTTGCAGTGAGCCAAGATCACGCCACTGCACTCCAGCCTGGGTGACAGAGGGAGACTCCATCTCCGAAAAAAAGAAAGAGAGAGAGAGAGATAATAGGCCAGGCGTGGGGCTGACACCTGTAATCCCAGCACTTTAGGAGGCCAAGGCAGGTGGGTCACCTGAGGTCAGGAGTTCAAGACCTGCCTGGCTAACATGGCAAAACCCCATCTCTACTAAAAATACAAAATGTAGCCAGGAGTGGTGGTGTGTGCCTGTAATCCCAGCTACTCGGGAGACTGAAGCAGGAGAACCTTTTGAACCCGGGAGTCGGAGGTTGCAGTGGGCCGAGATCACGCCACTGAACTCCAGCCTGGGTGACAGAGTAAGACTCTGTCTCAAAAAAAAGGCCGGGGGTGGGTAATAAAAGATTTTTGTTCACCTTTTGCATAAATTGCAAAACAAAAAGAGGGAAAGACAGATTCTAGTAGTCTCATGCTATCTTTATTGGGTTTTTTGTTATTGTTATTTAAATCAACAATTTTTATTGTTGTTTTAAATAAACATTGTTGATTAACTGTTTTTCTTAAATTTTTTTTATTTCCATAGGTTATTGGGGAACAGATGGTGTTGGGTTACATGAGTAAGTTCTTTTTTTTTTTTTTTTTTTTTGAGGCGGAGTCTCGCTCTGTCCCCCGGACTGGAGTGCAGTGGCCGGATCTCAGCTCACTGCAAGCTCCGCCTCCCGGGTTCACGCCATTCTCCTGCCTCAGCCTCCCGAGTAGCTGGGACTACAGGCGCCCGCCACCTCACCCGGCTAGTTTTTTTTGTATTTTTAGTAGAGACGAGGTTTCACCGTGTTAGCCAGGATGGTCTCGATCTCCTGACCTCGTGATCCGCCCGTCTCGGCCTCCCAAAGTGCTGGGATTACAGGCTTGAGCCACCGCGCCCAGCCTGAGTAAGTTCTTTAATAGTGATCTGTGAGATTTTGGTGCACCCGTCACCCAGGTAGCATACACTGAACCTAATTTGTAATCCTTTATCCCTCACGCCCTTCCCACCCTGTCCCCCAGGTCCCCAAGGTCTTTTCATTGTTTGGAAAGCTGAGTCTCCTCTCTATCATACAGAAAAATCATACAGAAAATATTGTCAAATAAAAAATGGTGTTTAACTTTCTTTGAGTTATATTTGTATAAATACATTATTGATATGTGTCCCAAAATTATATGAGATTCCTAAAATTCTGATATGTCTTGATATATATTGGCTGACATAATTATGGTCAAAAATTTTTTTTTTTTTTTTTGAGATGGCGTTTCGCTCTTGTTGCCCAGGTTGGAGTGTAGTGGTGCGGTCTCGGCTCACTGCAACTTCTGCCTCCTGGGTTCAAGCGATTCTCCTGCCTAGCCTCCCAAGTAGCTGGGATTACAGGTGCCCGCCACCATGCCCAGCTAATTTTTGTATTTTTAGTAGAGACGGGGTTTCACCATGTTGGCCAGGCTGGTCTTGAACTCCTGACCTCACGTATCTGCCCCCCTTGGCCTCCCAAAGTGCTGGCATTATAGGCTTCAGCCTGTAAAATAATAATAGGTCATTTAGCCCAAGTGATAATTCAGTTTAGGCACCCAGCCTAAATTGTTGTATGTCATAGAAATAACCAAATTCCTTGTCAATTGCATCTTTAACCATGACTTCTCTTTTGTCAGCCACAGACAATTGTTATTTTACTTTGATTCTTCTCAAAAAACAGTTTAAATGCACTAAAAGGACACTGACAAGTATTCTTCGATATGGGCTTCTTTTTTCTTTTTTCCTTTTTTTTAGACGGAATCTCCCTCTGTCGCCAGGCTAGAGTGCAGTGACATGATCTTGGCTTACTGCAGCCACTGCCTCCCGGGTTCAAGCGATTCTCCTGCCTCAGCCTCCCAAGTAGCTAGGAGTACAGGTGCGCACCACCACACCCGGCTAATTTTTGTATTTTTAGTGGAGACAGGGTTTCACCATGTTGTCTAGGATGGTGTTGATCTCTTCACCTCATGATCTGCCCGTCTCGGCCTCCCAGAGCGCTGGGTTACGGGTGTGAGCCACCATGCCCGGCCGGATATGGGTTTCTGATCACTTTGGAGATCGTATCACTGGACTAAGTAAAAACTTTCAGAACTCTAATAAACTGATGTGTTCACGAAGATTGCTAACCCAACATCAAGCAGAATAAGAATTCATTGCGTGGGACTGACCTGATAGAGGCCTGGAATGATTTTTATGACTTTGTGTTAAAAACATTGCTGATTCTTTTTATATTTGTTTTCCAGAGTCAATAAAACTTTTTTCTTTTGAGCTATTTATAGCTTATAGCAATTAGGTAAAACATAACCTTGAGGACAAAATTGAAACAATTGTCTTTCTCTCTACCTCATTTCTCTAAAATCTGGAAACTACGAGTATTGTATTTTATGGCAATCTAGTTATTTGTAGAAGTTCAATAAGAATCTGTTTTATGTAACAGGACCCAGTCGAGACACTAGTTATTTTACCAAGGCTTTCATTCTCATAGCATATTTTCAGATATAATGAGACTGCTTTGAGGAATTGAGATTTTGACTTTAGAAAGCCAATTAAAATCCCCTTTGAAAAACTGGCCTGGTACCTTGTGTACACGGTTCCCTTTCAAGGTTTCTGATCTTGCAGCAAGTAAAGAATGTTACTTTCAGGCCGGGCGCAGTGGCTCAAGCCTGTAATCCCAGTACTTTGGGAGGCCGAGACGGGCAGATCACGAGGTCAGGAGATCGAGACCATCCTGGCTAACACGGTGAAACCCCGTCTCTACTAAAAATACAAAAAAACTAGCCGGGCGAGGTGGCGGGCGCCTGTAGTCCCAGCTACTCTGGAGGCTGAGGCAGGAGAATGGCGTAAACCCGGGAGGTGGAGCTTGCAGTGAGCTGAGATCCGGCCACTGCACTCTGCACTCTAGCCCGGGCAACAGAGCAAGACTCCGTCTCAAAAAAAAAAAAAAAAAAAAAAAAAAAAGAATGTTACTTTCTGGCCTGGTGCAGTAACTCATGTCTGTAATCCCAGCACTTTGGGAGACTGAAGCGGGCAGATCACTTGAGGTCAGGAGTTCAAGACCAGCCTGGCCAACATGGCAAAGTCCTGTCTCTACTAAAAATACGAAAATTAGCTGGGTGTGATGGCGCATGCCTGTAATCGCAGCTACTCAGAAGGCTGAGGCACAAGAATTGCTGGAACCTAGGAGGTGTAGGTTGCAGTGAGCTAAGATCACACCACTGCATTCCAGCCTGAGTAACAGACTGAGACTCTGTCTCAAAAAAAAAAAAAAAAAAAAGTCACTTTCTGATTGGCCCAAGAATATCCAGATGTTTTGGAGACCTTGAGAAGAGAGGAGCTCACCCAGCTGGTACAGGTATTACAGGTACAGTCTAACGGTGAATCCTTGGCTTGGTTTCTTAGCCTTGAGGCTTTTAAGAGTCTAATTTGAAATTCCTCATGAAAGGTTCAGCAAAGCCAATCTAAAGCAGCCTACATGGCTGATCACTATTCTTGTACTTTATGCAAATAATCAGCCCAAATATAATACTAAAACTTATTTTGCAAGTAAATTAGTCCTAGTAAGATTTATGTTGGCAAAAATGGGTACTGCAGAGCGGGAAGAGTTATGTTTCAGAAGAAAACCATAGCACACCTGTTATTCGATGCGAACCCTCCCATGGTTTTGAGTTTTTATTATTTTCCTTTTGGACTGAATCTCCAATTGAATCGGTTTTTTCCTGTGTATCTCTCGTTGTTTTACTTCTTCTGAGAAAACCAAAAGTATAATTCTGAGGACTGGAGATGATTCAACAAGCGACATCAGTTGTATAAATTAGAGGCTGGACTGAAGACTGTTCCGGAATAAACCTTCCCAGGGCTGCATTACGAAGGATGTCGATCACTCTCGCCTAAGCAGAGATCGGTCATCAGTGCTTTCATGGGAAGGTTTTTGATCAACAGTGGGGAGATGAGGAAAGAAAAGCAGCTCGGAGCAGTCCGAGCGATGTCAGGTATGCAGGCCGCGAAAGACGGGATACAGACTGCGGTCCTGCTGCCCACACATCCATGCCTAGGGGTAGTTGTTTAAAGCCATTTTGTTCCTAACTAGCTGCTTTACCCTTTATCTTCATGTTCCTGGAATTTGTGATACAAAGAACAACGTATAATCAATCAATAGTTTATGTTGTTTTAATGTAAATTCTTGATAAACAACTCAGAAACCACCTCTTCTTTGTCTTTAAAACTTCACTTGTAACTGCTGCTCATCAGACTGTATGTTCAGGGCAACTTGAATCCACACTGCCCGGCTGCCACCCCCAAGCTTGGCCCAAACAATCTCTCTACTTATATTAATTATGCCTCAACTTCTTCCTTTCAGGTCACCATGTCAAAGAGGCATATTTTGGGGTGGCATATTCTGATCTACACAATCATCCGGGCAGGAGTGTGTTCAGTTCCCATCACCTCTGAGCGCACCCGAACTGTCTTTTGCTTGTCCCCTCACCTTGGCGTGATGGCATAGGAGCTGGCCCTTCCCCCACTCCATTCATTGCCCTTTAAGAATTACTGTAGGCTGGGCACGGTGGCTCACGCCTGTAATACCAGCACTTTAGGAGGCCGAGATAGGCGGATCACAAGGTCAGGAGATCAAGACCATCTTGGCTAAAACGGTGAAACTCCGTCTCTACTAAAAATACAAAAAATTAGCCAGGCGTGGTGGAGGGCCCCTGTAGTCCCAGCTACTCAGGAGGCTGAGGCAGGAGAATGGCGTGAACCCGGGAGGCGGAGCTTGCAGTGAGCCAAAGCCGAGATCATACCACTGCACTCCAGCCTGGGCGACAGAGTGACACTCCCTCTCAAAAAAAAAAAAAAAAAAAGAATTATTGTATGTGGCAGGGCACGGTGGCTCATGCCTGTAATCCCAGCACTTTGAGAGGCTGAAGTGGGTGGATCACCTGAGGTGAGGCGTTCGAAACCAGCCTGGCCAACATGGCGTAACTATATCTCTACTAAAAATACAAAAATTAGCCAGGCGTTGTGGTGGGTGCCTGTAATCCCAGCTACTCGGGAGGCTGAGGCAGGAGAATTGCTAGAACCCAGGAAGCAGAGATTGCAGTGAGCCAAGATCACACCACTGCACTCCCGCCTGGGCGACAGAGCGAGACTCCGTCAAAAGAAAGAAAGAAAGAGAGAAAGAGAAGAAAGAGAGGAAAGAGAGGAGAGGAAAGAAAAGAAAAGAAAAGAAAGAAAGAATTGCTGTGTGTTTTATTTGCTCCTTCTCTCTTCTCCACTGGGTGCTTCCTCCTTCTATGTATGTAGGCTGCCGACACTTCCAGCCTCCTGGTATAAGGCACAAGGCCAGGCCTACAGATAGATTCGGAGGGTAGAAACTACAAGCCCTAACTCAGGTTATTACTTATATAGATGGTGAAAGGAAAAGCAGGCAAAGACGCTAGCTCCCTATGGCCCTCATACCAGGCAATGCTGAAGCAAAAGGGGTCAGGTGACGGCAGTGCCAGTGGTGGGACATGCTGTTGCTGGAGAGCTACTGCCATGCGGCCACTAGTTTACCACCTGCACCTGTGCCCTACGTGAGGGAGGGAAAGGGAGGAAGGCCCATACCTCACCAGAACCTGTTGAACTAAAAGGAAAGGGCTGAGGCATAAAATAGAACGTAAAGTGGTTACGTGAGCCAAAGTGTGGAGAGCTGCCCGGGACACGCTTGCAGACTGCCTTGGGGAGTGCACCATTAGGCTTTGTTACAAGCAGGCATTTATTTATTTATTTATTTATTTATTTATTTATTTATTTATTCATATTGTTGTTGTTGTCGTTGTTGTTGTTTTGAGACAGAGTCTCACTCTGTTGCCCTGGCTGGAATGCGGCAGCATGATCTTTGCTCACTGCAACCTGTCTCCCGGGTTCAGTTCAAGCGATTATCGTGCCTCAGCCTCCCAAGTAGCTGGGATTACAGGAGTGCGCCACCAGGCCCGGCCAGTTTTTGTATTTTTAGTAGACATGGGGCTTCACCATGTTGACCAGGTTGGTCTTGAACTCCTGACCTCAAGAGATCTGCCCGCCACGGCCTCCCAAAGTGCTGGGAGGACAGGGGTGAGCCACCGAGCGCAGCCTACATTGTTTTGTGGTTGTTTTTATCTTTTTAATTTAGTTTTTTATTTTTCTTTCTTCTTTCTTTGTTTTTCTCCTTTTTTAGTTTTCTTTGTGTTTTTTTCACAAGTAGGTTTTTAAAGGCAAAAGGCACAAGGAGTGGGCTGATACAAGGTTGTTTGCCAGCACTCACTGGAGGGCGGGGATGACACTGGATGCTGATTGGCTCTACGTTGCTGAGCTATAGCATTTGAGGGAGGGTGCCAGTGTCGGGCATTTTATGGCTACTTGGCATCAGTGAATCTAGAGCCCACATAGCAAGTGGCTTCAAGAGGAAATTATTTAGCTCAAGGAGGAGTGAGAGGCAACTTCTGCCACATTTTAAATGTATCTCTGGGCCTGATCTTTTAAAGCACCTTTTAAAGGTGCTCACATTCCTCAGATTAAAAGTTTCTTTTTCTTTCTTAAACCTGAGAAGTGATGGGAAATGATCTCGTGCCATCCTCTCAGGAAGGTAGGAGTCAGGTAGAAAACGGTCTTGCAGCTTCTCACAAGCCTCCCATGACCCCATGCTCCCAGAGTATCACAGGCTGATCAAATTAAATCCAGACTCACCTTCCACTGCAATTCAAGCCTGGCTTCTGTGGCCTCTGTGGGTATGAACCAGGTCCCCAGGGCACTATTCCCTTGCACAAACCACTCCACACGTTTCCTGAACCTTTCTCTGGCTGTAATGGGCTGAACTGTGCACCTCCTTCGCCAATTCATATGTTGAAATAGTAACCCCCAAAGCCTCAGAATGGGGCTATATTTTGAGATAGGGTTTTGAAAGAGTTAATTAAGTTAAAATGAGGTCGTAAGGGTGTTCTCCAATCCAATACTACTGCTGTCCTTATAAGAAGAGGGGATTAGGGCCAGGCACAGGGGCCCACGCCTGTAATCCCAGCACTTTGGGAGGCTGAGGCTGGTGGATCACTTGAGGTCAGGAATTGGAGACCAGCCTGGCCAACATGGTGAAACCCCATCTGTACTAAAAATACAAAATTAGCCAGGCGTGGTGGTGTATGCCTGTAGTCCCAGCTACTCCAGAGGCTGAGGATGGCTTGAACCTGGGAGGCAGAGGTTGCAGTGAGCCGAGATCACACCACTGCACTCCAGCGTGGGCGACAGAGACAGCACTCACAGAGGGACAACCAGGTGAGGATGTAGCAAGAAGGCAGCCATCTACAAGCCAAGGAGAGAAGCTTCGGAAAAAAACAACCCTGCTGGCATCTTGACACTGGACTTCCAGCCTCCAGAATTATGAGAAAATAACGTCAGTTGTTTAAGGCACTTATTTGTGGTACTTTGTGATGGGGGCTTCCGCAAATTAATACACTGACAGACTGGCATTTAACTGCATTTCATTTTGTCTCTCTTATTGCTAGGTCATTCCATCCTCACGGCACCAAGAGGCACCTCCTCAGCAGCCCAGCACCCAGCCTCCTCCATGCAAAGATGCCCTTCTATGATTGTCTCTGTGTAGCTCCTGCCAGGCCTGTGCATCTGCAGATGCTCTCAGGCCACCCAGGGTCCCTTAGTGAAGGTTGGGGCAGCCGCAGACAGATCCTCAGGTCTGGCCTAGAGATGTGAATTTTCAGACATCTGTTGCCATCCACAGCTGCTCAGGCTAGTCTCAGAGCACCCTAGGTCTGGGCTTGCAGGTAAAATACAGGATGCCCTGCTGAAGTTCAATGTTAGATAAACAAGAAATAATGTTCTAATACAAGTAAGTCCTAAATGATGTTGCACAGACATGTGTGTGTGTGTGTGTGTGTATATGTATATATAATTTTTTTTGAGACAAGGGCTCACTCTGTTGCCCAGGCTGGAGTGCAGTGGCACCATCTTGACTCACTGCAACCTCTGCCTCCTGGGTTCAAGTGACTCTTGTGCCTCAGCCTCCGAGTAGCTGAGACTACAGGCGTGCGCCACCACAACTGGCTACTTTTTGTATTTTTGGTAGAGACGGAGTTTTACCATGTTGACCAGGCTGGTCTTGAACTCCTGGCCTCAAGTGCTCCACCTCCCTTGGCCGCCCAAGTGCTGGGATTACAGGCGTGAGCCATTGCTCCCGGCCAGCATACTTAAAAAGTATTTGTTTACCTGAAATTCCAATTTAACTGAGCACCCTGTATTTTTAGTTGTTACCCTACCAGGGCCGTGAGGAGAGTCGGAGAGCCCCTCCTCAATAAGGCACTTTGCGGGGTGGGGGTTTTCCGCACATCCCTCAGAAGATCTCCTGGACCAAGAGCTGCCCAGAAGCTGGAGAGCTCTCCACGTTCCCTAACCCTGAGCAGCGGCGGCCTCGTCTCAGGCCACCCCGTCCTAGCTCAAGAACTCAGCACAGCGCGGAGACCCGGAGTTTCCAAAACGGAGAAAAGTTCACCTTATAAAATAGCGTGCTGTGAGAACTTCCATTCCTCCTCCCCAGGATTCTAAAGAAGCGGCAGCGGCCGGGCGCGGTGGCTCAAGCTGTAATCCCAGCACTTTGGGAGGCTGAGATGGGCGGATCACAAGGTCAGGAGATCGAGACCATCCTGGCTAACACGGTGAAACCCCGTCTCTACTAAAAAAAAACTACAAAAAACTAGCCGGGCGAGGTGGCGGCGCCTGTAGTCCCAGCTACTGGGAGGCTGAGGCAGGAGAATGGCGTGAACCCCGGAGGCGGAGCTTGCAGTGAGCTGAGATCTGGCCACAGCACTCCAGCCTGGGTGACAGAGCGAGACTCCATCTCAGGGAAAAAAAAAAAAAAAAAAAAAAAAGAAGAAGCGGCAGCAGATTTGGCCACAGCTCATGGTACCCCAAATCCAGGAAAACAAACAAACAAAAAAAGGCAGAATAGTACAACTGAGAACTAAGCTTTGGGTCATACAGACCCGATTCTGAATGAGCAGTATGGCCTTGTGAGTGGTGGACCCACTCTAAACTCCAGCTGTCCCATCAGAACACGGGATTCCTATTCCTACCGTTCTTATGGTGTCACTGTGAGGAGTGAATGAGACGGGACACGTAAGGGCTGAAGACTGCGCCTAGCACCAAGCCAATGCTCGATCATGGGTGGCTGCCACCGCCGTGGAATCCCCTCCGTTTTTGCCCTGCTCACATCTGCTCCAAACACTCCCCAGCCTGTGTGGGTTCTCACACGTGAGCCCCAGCAGTGCCTTCGCTTCTGAAAGCCTAGAGGTAATGGCTTGCTGGGCGAGCTCAAACTCCTGGAAACTCTCCCAGGAAAACTTGGGATGCGAAGATGTACCCTAGAAGGGAACAGATGGCTTCTGTTTTTGTGTGTGGTATGGACGGCAAAAGGTCAGCGAGCTCTGTAGGAGACAGCACGGTGCCAAGGGGACCCATGTCACCTTCTTCACCTCTGCCTTGCTCACCTCTGCCCCGTCTCAGACACCTGCTGACATATGACCAGGTGCGGATGGAGCAGTGCCAGCCACACCCTGGGATGAGGAGATCAAGCTGGTGCTCAGCCCCAGCAAGGTGGGGTCAGTGACATCCCTATATGTGAATGGGGACACATTTGTAAGCAGAGACATGAAGTGAGAGAATGAGATCACCCACAGCGACATCTGCCACCACCCAGGTGACTGGGCCAAAAGTTGGCTGTGGAATTGGAACAAAATACATTGTGTTTAGATTGTGTTTAGATATTGACTCCATTCTAATATATCGACTTTGCAAGGTCAACATTTCAAAATTGTTCTTTATTACGAGAACCAAATGTTTTCTCCAGATATTTTGAAATAAACTTTTGATGAAATAAATGCATCCTAGGAAAGGCCTTGCTCCCATAACAGGAAAGTAAATTCTATATCCAAGGACATTGGGTAACTACAGCGTTGAATGTTCATATGCTGTGATAATGATGACTGTGAGGGAACCGGATTCTGTCTCCTTTACTGTGTGCAGGTAGATCCTTTCATCGGTATGTCAAGGCCACTGAAATGTTACAAATGTAGCTCGATGTCAGACGGGGGACAGGGTCTTTGCTTGGAAGCCTCCCAAATCCAGGGCCTGTGGAAAGCCAAAGCATTCCCTCTGAGATTGCGACGAATCTTTTGTCTCCTAATTCTCCCTTCTTTTTCCTTTTTCTTTTCTTTTCTTTTTTTTTTTTTTTTTTTGAGGCAGAGTTTCGTTCTTGTTGCCCAGGCTGGAGTGCAGTGGTGCAAACTCGGCTCACCGCAACCTCCGCCTCCCAGGTTCAAACGATTCTCCTGCCTCAGCCTCCCAGGTAGCTGGGATTACAGGCACCCGCCCCCACGCCCAGCTAATTTTGTACTTTTAGTAGAGACGGGGTTTCACAATGTTGGTCAGGCTGGTCTCGAACTCCTGACCTCAAGTGATGCACCTGCCTCCACCTCCCAAATGCTGGGATTACAGGCATGAGCCACCATGCCCAGCCTCTTTTTTCTTTTTTTTGTTTTGAGATGGAGTCTCACTCTGTCACCCAGGCTGGAATGCAGTGGGCAATCTTGGCTCACTGCAACCTCTACCTCCCAAGTTCAAGCGATCCTCCTGTCTCAGCCTCCCGAGTAACTGAGATTACAGGCACGCCACCATGACTGGCTAATTTTTTTGTATATTTACTAGAGATGAGGGTTCCCCATGTTGGCTAGGCTGGTCTCGAACACCTGACCTCAAATCATCCCCCTGCCTCAGCCTCCCAAAGTACTGGGTTTACAGGCATAAGCCACAGTGCCTGGCCCTCATTCCCTTTCTGTGTGATAGCTCCACCTCCTCTCTGACTTTCACAGGACGCTCTCCCACAGGAAGCAGGAAACGTTTTGAAATTCATAGACTGTCATCAAGATTTTGGAGGGAGTAGCTGGGCAGTGGCTGGCTCATGCCTACAATCCCAACATTTTGAGAGGCCAAGGCAAGAGGATCACTTGAGCCTAGGAGTTTGAGACCAGCCTGGGCAACATAGCAAGACCCTGTCTCTATTTTAAAAAAAGGATTTTGGAAGTCTCAATGGATAAGGGGCTCACACCACAAAAATATAAACCATTTCCCAAAGAACAACCAACACGGTTCCCAAGGTATTCTCTACCTCTGTGGAGCCTTGGAGGCCAAACCCCAGCCTCTCTCACTCTTCCTATCTCCTTTTTTTTTTTGAGATGGAGTCTTGCTCTGTCGCCCAGGCTGGAGTGCAGTGGCATGATCTTGGCTCACTGCAAGCTCCGCCTCCCAGGTTCACGCCATTCTCCTTCCTCAGCCTACGGAGTAGCTGGAATTACAGGGGCCCACCACCACGCCCGGCTAATTTTTGTATTTTTAATAGAGATGGGGTTTCACCATGTTGGCCATGCTGGTCTCAAACTACTGACCTCATGATCCACCTGCCTCAGCCTCCCAAAGTGCTAGGATTACGGGCGTGAGCCACTGCACCCGGTCTCCTATCTCCATTTTTTAAAGAGATGAGGTCATGCTCTGTCACCCAGGCTGGAGTGCAGTGGTGCAATCCTAGCTCACTGCAGCCTTAAACTCCTGGGCTCAAGCGATCCTCCTGCCTCAGCCTCCCAAGTAGCTAGGACTACAGGTGCATACCACCACACCTGGCTAACTTGTTTTTGTTTTTCTTTTTTTTTTTTGAGACAGGGTCTCGCTCTGTCACCCAGGCTGGAGTGCAATGGCGTGATCTTGGCTCACTACAACTTCTGCCTCCCAGGTTCAAGCGATTCTCCTGCCTCAGCCTCCCAAGTAGCTGGGACTACAGGCACACACCACAATGCCTGGCTAATTTTTGTATTTTTAGTAGACATGGGGTTTCACCATGTTGGCCAGGCTAGTTTCAAACTCCTGACCTCGTGATCTGCCTGCCTCGGCCTCCCAAAATGCTGGGATTACAGGCATGAGCTACCGTGCATGGCCAATGTTTTATTTTTTATTTTTTGTAGAGAAGGGGTCTCACTATGTTGCCCAGACTGGTTTATTTTTTATTTTTTGTAGCGACAGGGCTCACTGTGTTGTCCAGGCTGGTCTCAAACTCCTGGGCTCAAGTGCTCCTCCTGCCTCAGCCTCCCAAAGCATTGGGATTGAAGGTGTGAGCCACTGCACCTGGCCACCAACTTCTTTTAATCCTGCTACTTCTCTTTTCTCCTCTTTCAGGATTAAAATAAAATTAGTCCTTTTCCCTTGTTCATGGCAAAGGAGTTTTCCCTTTCTACGGATTTTTTTGACACTTGTAGGCTGACTTCAGGATTTTACCTCCCTGAAGCATGCTTGATATTTTCGTAGAGATACATATTTCTACCTAAGAAGGATTCTTTTGCACCTCCTTACATTAAGCATGTTTCTATTGTTATAATATAGACCTTACAGGATTACCTCCCGGTAAGATCACAGGGGGTGGGTGGATGAATGAGGAAGGGGGGACACATTGTTGAGTCAGCATCGTTAGAATTACCAGCACCACAACCACCATCATCACTTCCATTCATTAACTCTTGGTGGTGGTTTTTGGTTTTATTTTTTGAGACGAAATCTTGCTCCTGTCCCCCAGGCTGGAGTGCAGTGGTACGATCTCGGCTCACTGCAACCTCTGCTTCCCAGGTTCAAGCGATTCCCCTGCCTCAGCCTCTGGAGTAGTGGGGACTACAGGTGCCCGCCACCACGCCTTGCTAACTTTTTGTATTTTAGTAGAGGTGGGATTTCACCATGTTGGCCAGGATGGTCTCAATCTCCTGACCTCATGATCCACCTGCCTTGGCCTCCCAAAGTGCTGGCATTACAGGCGTGAGCCACCATGCCTGGCCAACTCTTGCAGTTTTAAGTAATGTAAGGGCATTGCGTACATGATCTCATTTCAGCCTCACAACAGGCCTATGAGATAGGTAGAAACTCCCATTTCACAAGTGAGGGCACTAAACAACCAATTGCCACTTAATTCTCTACAGCTGAGCAGAGGTGACAGGCTAGCCTGGAAAGGCTTGTGGATAGAACCCTGCCTCGTGGATCAACTGGGAATTTGACTTGCCCTCCTGGATGGACAACTAGAAACCACCAGGCAGGGGTGGGTAGAAGGAAGTCTGGAAGATTTCAGTCAGGCACAGATATGGGATTTTTGTTTGTTTGTTTTTGGGTTTTCTTTCTTTTTCTTTTTTTTTTTTTTTTTTTTGAGATGGCGTCTCACTCTGTTGCCCAGGCTGGAGTGCAGTGCCACCATCTCACTGCAACCTCCACCTCCTATGTTCAAGCGATTCTCCTGCCTCGGCCTTCTGAGTAGCTGGGACTACAGGCGCCCGCCACTACCCCCAGCTAATTTTTTGTATTTTTAGTAGAGACGGGCTTTCACCATGTTGGCCAGGCTGGTCTCAAACTCCTGACCTCATGATTCGCCCACCTCGGCCTCCCAAAGTGCTGGGATTACAGGCGTGAGCCACGGCGCCCAGCCAGATGTGGGATTTTTATGAGAGAAGGCTTTGATACTGTTCTTATGGAAGGATTAGATGCACAATTAGATGCTGTCGTGTGTTGGGAAATAAGAAGGCCCTGGGCATGTGGAAATAGGGAGCTGGAAGGGAAGGGACCCAGATGAAGCTGCACCAGGTTCCTGGGAACAGAAAATCGTTCCTTTAAACCAGGGAGTGCAAAAGAACAGGCTCTGTTGCTTGCTAATCACACTAGCTATTGTAGATCATGAACCTCCAGTTTGTAAACATAGTGTTGTATACTCTGAGTTCTTTCTGTGGCTTATTCAATTTTTTTTTCTGGCTTTGTAATTCTCTTAGATGATGGCAGTCTACTACCTTTGTGATTAACAAGATATACAAAGGGATTTTTTTTATAGTCACTGGGACAGTTCTTTCTCTTCTTTTTTTTTTTTTGACAGAGTCTTGCTCTGTCACCCAGGCTGGAGTGCAGTGGTATGATCTCGGCTCACTGCAATCTCCACCTCCCAGTTTCAAGCAATTCTCCTACCTCAGCCTCCCGAGGAGCTGGGATTCCAAGTGTCTACCACCACAGCTGGCTAATTTTGTATTCTTAGTAGAGACGGCGTTTCGCCATATTGATGAGGCTGGCCTTGAACTCCTGACCTATGGTGGTCTGCCCACCTCGGCCTCCCAAAGTGCTGGGATTAGAGGCATGAGCCACCGTGCCGGGTCATCTTTTTAACAGTATTATTTAGAAAATTTCAATAGTTTGGGGGGTACAGGTGGGTTTTGGGTTACATGGATGAGTTCTACAGTGTGAATTCTGAGATGTTGGTCCCTCTGCACCTGAGCAGTGTACCCTGAACGCAATGTGTGTCTCTTAACCCTCAACCCCCTCCTCACCTCCCCCTTGCCCAAGTCCCCAAAGTTCGTTATAGGGACAAAGTTTTAAATGCAAACTGTACAGCTCGTATCCAGATAAGGTAATGGGAGAGCAAATCTAGAGAGAGTTTCTGAAAGAAAGAGAAAATTCAGAGGGGAGGAGGCTGGAAAGACACAGCCGCCCTCCACTGCCTCTGCCCTTTGCCCTGAGTTCTCCTCCCAGAACTTTGAGGTCATAACAACCAATACAACAAGTGGGCCCTGTCAGTTTACTGATTTAGATAAATTGGCTGTGAAATGGGAAGTCTGAATACGGACTTGGTATTAGATGCTACTGTATTACAGTTCTCAAGAGGGACAGAACTAATAGGATATATATACACACACACACCATATATATGTATGTAAATAGATATAAATATATATGTAAATATATAAAAATATATAAATATATATCTATATAAGAGGAGCTTATTAAGTATTAACTCACATGATCACAAGGTCCCACGGTAGGCCATCTGCAGGCTGAGGAGCAAGGAAGCCAGTCCGAGTCACAAAACTGAAGAACTTGGAGTGTGATGTTCAAGGGCAGGAAGCATCCAGCCTGGGAGAAAGATGTAGGCTGCAAGGCTAGGCCACTCTAGTCCAAGGACAGCCGTGAGGCTCTTGGTATAGCTGTGACTACGAAGCAGCAAAGCAGGCGGTGACACAGCCCACACAACACCAAGGCCCTTGGTGCCTTTTGTGGATAACTAGGCCAGAGCCTTTTCTGTCAAAGTCAAGTGGAGAATTCGGGCAATGCGCCATGTGAGTCTGTCGGCAAAATCTCAAAGTTCTTGAGGTGTGCGCTGAAGGGGTCCCACCCTGAGGTTGCTGGGCAGAAAATCCAGGTGATTGAAATAAACTGGGGCTGAGCCCTCAATGGCTAGGATAAGTGGTTCGTTCCAGTCTCTGCTTTGTTCAAAAGGGACTTGGGCCAAAGGCTGCATTTATTTTGGCAAATGTTTTATTTAAGAAAGCTCAACATATTTATTTCAGTCAACACATTCCTTACTGAACACTCAACAGTCAACACAGCCTCAGAAAAGAATATGTGGGTAAGTAATGTTGTATCTGAAAAGAAAGAAAAGCTTCAATCTCTGTGGTTTAGATAACGGCAGCTAAAATGTTAGAACCAGGTTTTCAGAACTTTCCCACCAATGGAGATGGGGCTAGATGGTGGATTTTGGAAGAGGCAGCCTAGTGATGGCTTCCTTTTGCAGCTCAGTGCCTGTTCATCTCCCTAGAACTGCCCCAGGCCTTCAGCCTGCCTATTAAATGACCCCCCTCCTCTCAGGCCAGAAGGTAGAACCCAAACTGTGTCAGAGAAATTCTGTCCCCCAGGGCCAGGCTTGGTAGCTTCTGCCTGTAATCCCAGCACTTTGGGAGGTCAAGATGGGAGGATTGCTTGAGGCCAGGAGTTTGAGACCAGCCTGGGCAATATAGTGAGACCCTGTCTCTATTTTTTTTTAAAAAAGATTTTAAAAAAGAAAAAATGTTGTCGCCCCGGAGCTTGGAATAGGGACAGAGATTCTGGCTAGGTAAGTGTGGGTGCAGGAGCTGGAAAGTTGTGTTGATTCAGGGGTGAAGGCACTGTCGTGCCCACCATTGTGCCTGCCACTGTACCCAAACTGTATAGATGTGGTGGGTTATATGTAAAATGCAGAGGTATCTATCCCTTCAAGACACTCACACTGTTTCAAGCAAGAAATATGAAATATTCATTTTATTGAACAGAACAGACTATGATTTTTTTTTTGAGACAAGAGCTCATTCTGTCTCCTAGGCTGAAGTACAGTGGCATAATCATAGCTCACTGAAATCTCAAACTCCTGGGCTCATGCAATCCTCCCCCCTCAGCTGCTGCCCAAGTAGCTGGGACTACAGGTGCATACTACTATGCCCTGCTAATTAAAAAAAAAAAAATTTTTTTTTTTTTTTTAAGAGATGAGGTCTCACTATTTTGCCCAGGCTGGTCTGGAACTCCTGGGCTCAAGTGGTCCTCCCACCTCAGCCTTCCAAAGTGCTTGGTGTTACAGGTGTGAGCCACCACGCCCAGCTGAGACTAAGATTTTTCAGCTCACATGTGAACCAGTTTCTCAAGGTCATTTGGGAACTCACTAGAAAATCCAACTGGAACT
Organism: Piliocolobus tephrosceles; assembly: GCF_002776525.5. Taxonomy (NCBI): domain Eukaryota; kingdom Metazoa; phylum Chordata; class Mammalia; order Primates; family Cercopithecidae; genus Piliocolobus; species Piliocolobus tephrosceles. The sequence continues at coordinate 3,852,501 of NC_045434.1, read as the reverse complement.
TGAATTTCTCCAATCCAAGGTTGCTTACACCCTATGAATGAGAACCGCGTCCTCCCTGAGGAGTACCACACATAACATCGCCTCAATCACCAGATAATGTGAATTTAAATGTCCCACAGTGCTAAGTGCCAAGCGGTATTGTCACGTGAACGATCTAGAGGCTTATCAAAACAGCCGGCATTCAGCAGAGAATTGCCAGCCCTGAAATCACTGTACCCAGCAGACCTTTAGAATTATGTATATTTTAGGTGATGAATGTTATCTTCAGCTCTATTTTTAGCTTTCCCAGCCTACAAAAGCATTTGCAAGAACAGAGAAAATCTCTGTGACAAAATCTATTAAGTGTGAATTGCTCACCTGGTATCTCAGAGACAGAAACAGCACAAGTTCTCAGGTTGCACTTTTAAAAACATTTCTGGAAAGTAACACAAATAGATTTTTAAATTTTTACCTCTTCATAGTAGAATACTTAACACCCTTTGTAACTGGAACATTCCTCAAGGTCTGCAAATTAAATCATTAGCACTGCGTCTTTTCAGGCAGGAAGCTGCTGAGAAGCTGAAAAAATAAGACTTGGTTTTCTTTGACATCCAGATTTTAAAACTACCACAAGAATTGTTTCCACAAAAAAAGTGTGGGGTTGGTACCTGGAATTTCCATAAGGAATGCAAAGCGTTCATATTTCCATGCAACGTGACGGCCTCCATCTCACAGCCGGACACTTTACGTGGGAGTCTCCTTAAACGCAACATTACCTTCCACTCCAGCAACATTGACAGAGATAATCCATCCGCAGAAGTCAACCACTGAGAGGTCAGAATTCAGGGAAATAAACTACAATTAGAAGGTTCCCTGAGGGTCAGGCATGGTGGCTCACACCTGTAATCCTAGCACTTTGGGAGGCCAAGGCGGGTGGATTACCTGAGGTCAGGAGTTTGAGACCAGCCTGGCCAACATGGTGAAACCCGCCTCTACTAAAAATACAAAAAATTAACTGGGACTGAGGGTGGGGGCCTGTAATCCCAGCTACTAGGAGGCTGAGGCAGGAGAATCACTTGAACCCAGGAGGCAGAGATTGCAGTGAGCCAAGAACGTGCCACTGCACTCCAGCCTGGGCAACAAGAGCGAGAAGCTCCTAAGATGCAGGCTGGACACGGTGGCTCACACCTGAAATCCCAGCACTTTGGGAGGTAACGTGGGCCAATCACTTAAGTCAGGAGTTTGAGACCAGCCTGATCAACAAGGTGAAACCTCATCTCGGCCGGGCGCGGTGGCTCAAGCCTGTAATCCCAGCACTTTGGGAGGCCGAGACGGGCGGATCACGAGGTCAGGAGATCGAGACCATCCTGGCTAACACGGTGAAACCCCGTCTCTACTAAAAATACAAAAACTAGCTGGGCGAGGTGGCGGGCGCCTGTAGTCTCAGCTACTCAGGAGGCTGAGGCAGGAGAATGGCGTAAACCCGGGAGGAGGAGCTTGCAGTGAGCTGAGATCCGGCCACTGCACTCCAGTCCGGGCGACAGAGCAAGACTCTGCCTCAAAAAAAAAAAAGAAACCTCATCTCTACTAAAAATACAAAATTAGCCGGGCGTGGTGGCGCCTGTAATCCCAGCTACTCAGGAGGATGAGGCAGGAGAATCGCTTGAACTCCGGAGGCGGAGGTTGCAGTGAGCGGAGATCACACCACTGCACTCCAGCCTGGGTAACAAGAGTGAAACTCGGTCTCAAAACAAAAAGAAAAAAGAAGAAGAAGAAGATAACCTGAGAAGCAAAAGGAACTGGGGGGTCCTATAGGATATTTGCCGCTGGCTGCTGTAGGGCCTGAGAAATGTGGCCTGTCCCCCATGGTGCACCCCCCCAGAGGCCCGGGCTGCCGCCCCAGACCCTCAGGTGCCCACGTGCGCTGCTGTGGGATAACGGCTTCACAGTGCGTCTTGAGGATCTCTTTCCACGTAGCTTATGAAGACAGCCAGTCTCCGGAGCATAGGTGAGGACACACTCCACGAGCTGTTCCAAGTTGCCAGATGTCGATTGTTACCGTCACGTCTGACCCTGGGGCCGGTCTCACGGGGCTCACTAGGGAAGCTAGAGCCCTGGTGAGGCCACAAACCACACCCATCCAACCAGCCTCCACGTCAGGGCATGCCACGGGTCACAGCGGGCATCCGGCAGGGAAACTGGCTCCAGCGGTGGGTCGGGGGGGGGGGGCCCACACCCACAGAAGGAGCCGCAGAGGACTTGTTTTCACGCCCAGGCTCTGACACTTGCTAGGAGAATGTTTCTTCCCGTACTGGATCTCAGTGTCTTCATTTGTAAAACCAAGATTGTTATGATGTCAGCTTCAAGGGGTGAGAACTAAATGGGAGGTATGAAAGTACTTTGTGAAGTGCAGTGAGAAGTGAGGTATTATTATGAGTTCATGAGGAAACTGAGGCTCATCGTAATAGACTAGCACCCAGCACATAGCCCTATATAAAGGGAGGACTTAATAAATATTGGAGGAAAGGGAGAATTATTATGATTATTTCTTTTTTTTTTTTTTTTTGAGATGGAGTTTAGCTCTTGATGCCCAGGCTGGAGTGCAGTGATGCCATCTCGGCTCACTGCAACCTCCCCTGCACTGGGTTCAAGTGATTCTCCTGCCTCAGCCTCCCGAGTAGCTGGGACCACAGGCGCCCGCCACCATGCCCAGCTAACTTTTGTATTTTTTTTTTTTTTTTTTTTAGTAGAGACGGGGTTTTGCCACGTTGGACAGGCTGGTCTCGAACTCCTGACCTCAGGTGATCCGCCTGCCTCAGCCTCGCAGAGTGCCAGAGTGTAATCCTCACTCCCAGGATTACAGGGGTGAGCCACCACACCTGGCCATATTATGATATTTCTAAGTGTGCTGATCCCCCGTCCCGCCACCCCGCAGCGGCAGACCACAGTGTGCAGGGGGGGGAAAGAGGGCGCTCCCTGCTGGGAGCTGGAAATTCCTGGGGGTGGTCTTTTGAGGTATGTAGGAGCCAGGAGACCATGGTCAGCCTTCTACAGGCATCAGATGCTTTCTTTCCTTAAAAAAAAAAAAAAAAAAAGTAACAATCTGATCGGGCTTTAGTTTCCAGGCAACCGTGTTCCATTGAGTCCCATGTTTTGGCAGGTCTTTGATGCATGAGTCATATTTATGGTGAACGGCAGCAACCTCATGCCGAGGAACACAGCTTAGACCCACACTGATGAGACCTTAGCAGATTTCTTAACCTGCTCTGTGCCACGGACCCCTTTGCTAGTCTGGTGAAGTTTATGAACCTCTTCTAAGAATAATGTTTCTAGATACATTAAAAGTAAAATGTATAGAATTATAAAGGAAACAAATCATATCAAATATTTTATTTTTATTCTTTTGTTTTTATTTTTTGAGACAAGGTCTTGCTCTGTCACCCAGGCTGGCACAAGCCTAGCTTATCATAACCTCAAATTCTTGAGCTCAAAGAATCCTCCTGCATAGGCCAGGCGTGGTGGCTCACGCCTGTAATCCCAGCAGTTTGGAAGGCCAAGGCGGGCAGATCACGAGGTCAGGAGATCGAGACCATCTGGCTAACACTGTGAAACCCCGTCTCTACTAAAAACTACAAAAAATTAACTGGGCGTGGTGGTGGGTGCCTGTAGTCCCAGCTACTCGGGAGGCGGAGGCAGGAGAATGGCATCAACCCAGGAGGCGGAGCTTGCAGTGAGCCGAGATCACACCACTGCACTCCAGCCTGGGCAACAGAGCAAGACTGTCTCAAAAAAAAAAAAAAAAAAAAAAATCCACCTGCCTCAACCTCTTGAGTAGTAACACTGCAAGTGTCTAACACCATGGCTACCTAATTTTTTATTTTCATTTTTAATTAAAAAAAATTTTTTTTGTGGGCACATAGTATGTATATATATTTATGGAATGCATGAGATATTTTGGGACAGGCATGCAATGCATAATAATCACATCGGGGTAAATGGGGTATCCCTTTGTGTTAAAAACAATCTAATTATACCCTCCCTCCCTTCCTTCCTCTCTCTCTCTCTTTTCTTTCTTTCTTTTTTGAGACAGAGTCTCACTCTGTTACCCAGGCTGGAGTGCTGTGGCATGATCTCAGCTCACTGCAACCTCTACCTCCTGGGTTCAAGTAATTCTCATGCCTCAGCCTCCCAAATAGCTGGGATTACAGGCGCATACCACCATAACTGGCTACTTTTTATATTTTTAGTAGAGATGGGGTTTCACCATGTTGGCCAGGCTGGTCTCAAACTCTTGGCCTCAAGTGATCCAACTGCCTCAGCCTCCCAAAGTGCTGGGATTAGATACCCTAATTTTAGTTATTTTTAAATGCAAAATACCCTCTTAGTATTTTTAAATTATTGTTGACTATAGTCACCCTGTTGTGCTATCAAATACTAGATCTTATTCATTCTTTCTATTATTTTTGTACCCATTAACCATCCCCACCTTTCCCAGCCTCTGGTAACCATCCTTCTGCTCTCTATCTCCATGAATTCAATTGTTTTAATTTTTCTCTCTCACAAATGACTGAGAATATGTGAACTTTGTCTTTCTGTCCCTGTCTTATTTCACTGAACATAGTTACCTCCAGCTCCATCCATGTTGTTGAAATGACAGGATCTCATTCTTTTTCATGGCTGAATAATACCCCACTGAGTATATGTACCACATTTTCTGTATCCATTCATCTGTTGATGGATGGTTGCTTCTGAATCTTGGTTTGCTTCTGAATCATGGCAATTGTGAATAACTGCTGCAATAAACATGGGAGTGGATATTTCTTCGATATACTGAATTCCTTTCTTTTGTGTGTATACCTAGCACTGGGTTTGCTGGATTGTGTGGCAGCTCTATTTTGTTTTTGTGAGGAGCCTCCACACAGTTCTCCATAGTGGTTGTGCTAATTTCCATTCCCACCAATAGTGTTTGAGGGTTCCCTTTTCTCCACATCCTTGCCCGCGTGTTATTGTCTATCTTCTGGATAAAAGCTTCTGTAACTGGGATGAGATATCTCATTGTAGTGCTAATTTGGATATCTCTGACGAACAATGATGTTGAGCACCTTTTCGTATGCCTGTTTGCCATTTGTATGTCTTCTTTTGAGAAATGTCTATTCAGATCTTTTACCCATTTTCAAAATTGGATTACTGGATATTTTCCTATGAGGTTTTTTGTTTGTTTGTTTGTTTGTTTTGGGGGGGTGTTTTATTTTGTTTGGTTTGGTTTCAAGGCAAGGTCTCTATCTGTCACCCAGACTGGAGTGCAGTGGTTGCGATCTCTGCTCACTGCAACCTCTGCCTCCCAGGCTCAAGCAATCCTCCCACATCAGCCTCCTGAGTAGCTGGGACTACAGGCACATGCCACCATGCCTTGCTAATTTTTGTATTTTTTGTCGAGATGGGATTTTGTCATGTTGCCCAGACTGGTCTCAACCTCCTGGACTCAAGCCATCCACCCACCTCAGCTTCCCAAAGTGCTGAGATTACAGGTATGAGCCACCACACCCGGCCTTTCCTACAGGGTTGTTTGAGCTCCTTATATATTCTGGTTATTATTATATTTTTTCTTTTTTTTTTTTTTCAGATGGAGTCTTGCTCTGTTGCCCAGGCTGGAGCGCAGTGGCGTGATCTCGGCTCACTGCAACCTCTGCCTCTCAGGTTCAAGCGATTCTCCTGCCTTAGCCTCCCGAGTAGTTGGGACTACAGACGCCCATTGCCACACCCAGCTAATTTTTGTGGTTATTAATCCCTTGTTAGATGGATAATCTGCAAACGTTTTCTCCCATTTGGTAGATTGTCTCTTCACTTTCTTGATTGTTTTCTTTGCCCGGTTCAATGTCCTAGAGAGTTTCCCCATCGTTTTCTTGTAGCAGTTTCATAGTTTGAAGTCTAAAATATAAATATTTAATCCATTTTGTTTCTTTTTCTTTTAGATACAGAGTATCACTCTGTCACTCAGGCTGGAGTGCAGTGGCACAATCTTGGCTCACTGCAACCTCCACCTCCTGGGCCCAAGTGATCCTCCTGCCTCAGCCTCCTAAGTAGCTGGGGCTACAGCTGTGTGCCACCACACCTGGCTAATTTTTAAAAATTTGTTATTGAATTCAGTTTGCTAGTTTATTTTTATTTTTATTTTTTGGTGGGGGGGGTGGGGGGAGCGGTGCAGAGTCTTGCTCTGTCACCCAGGCTGGAGTGCAGTGGTGCAATCTCGGATCTCGGCTCACTGCAGCCTCTGCCTCCCCAGTTCAAGCGATTCTCCTGCCTCAGCCTCCTGAATAGCTGGGATTACAGTCATGCGCTACCACATCGAGCTAATTTTTGTATTTTTAGTAGAGATAGGGTTTCACCATTTTGAGCAGGTTAGTCTTGAACTCCTGACCTCAGGTGATCTGCCCACTTCAGCCTTTCAAAGTGCTGGGATTACAGGCATGAGTCACTGCACCCAGTCTTGCTAGTGCTTTGATGAGGATTTTTGCATCAATTTTCATTAGGGATACTGGCCTGTAGTTTCCTTTTTTCTTTTTCTTTCTTTTTTTTTTTTTAATGTGTCTTTGTTTTTGGCAGCAAGATAATACTAGCCTCATAGAATGAGTTTGGAAGTATTCTCTACTTTTCAGAATAGTTTGAGTAGGATTGGTAATATTTTTCCTTAAATGTTTGGTAGAATTCAGGTCCCAGGCTTTTGTTTGCTGGGAGACATTTTATTGCAGCTTTAGTCTCATTACTGGTTTTTGTTCTGTTCATGGTTTGAATTTCTTCATGGTTCAATCTTGGTGTGTCTGGAACGTATCCATTTCTTCTAGATTTTCCAATTTATTGACACACAGTTGCTCATAGTAGCCTCTAATGATCCTTTGAATTTCTGTGGTATCAGTTGTAATGTCTCCTTTTTAATTTCTGATTTCATTTATTTGTATCTTCTCTCTTCTTTCTTAGTCTGGCTAAAGGTTGGTTATTTTTGTTTATCTTGTCAAAAAAAAAAAAAAGCTTTTCATTTCATGGATCTTTTGTATTGTTTTCTTCATTTCAATTTTATTTATTTCTGTTTTTTTTGTTTGTTTGTTTGTTTTTTGATACAGTCTCACTTTGTTGCCCAGGATGGAGTGTATTGACACACTCATGGCTCACTGCAGCCTCAACCTCCCAGGCTCAAGCAATACACCCATCTCAGCCCCTCAATTATCTGGGACTACAGACATGTGCCATCATGCTCGGCTTAGTGTTTTTGACTTGTGTGTGTGTGTGTGTGTGTGTGTGTAAACAGGGTCTCAGTATGTTGCCCTGGCTGGTCTCGAGTTCCTGGGCTCAAGCCATCCTTCTGCCTCTGCCTCCCAAAGTGCAGGGATTACAGGCATGAGCCCCTGTACCTTGCCTACTGTGATCTTTATTACATTTTTTCTTCTACTAATTTTGAGTTTGGTTTGCTTTTGCTTTTTTAATTTTTTAAGCTGCATCGTTAGGTTGTTCAAGTTTTTCCTCTTTTTTATATAGGCACTTCCCTGTTAGTACTGTTTTTGCTATATCCATGGGTTTTGGTATGTTGTGTTTCCATTATCATTTGTTTCAATAAATTTTTTGATTCCTTTCTTAATTTCTTCCTTGGCCCACTGGTCATTCAGGATCATACTGTTTAATTTCCATATATTTGTATAGTTTCTAAAATTTCTCTTGTCATTGACTTCTAGTTTTACTTCATTGTGGACAGAGAAAATACGTGATATTCTTTCAATTCTTTCAATTTTTTTTTTTTTGGCATGGAGTCTCACTCTGTCACCAGGCTAGAGTGCAGTGGTGCGATCTCAGCTCACTGCCACCTCTGCCCCCCTGGTTCAAGTGATTCTGCTGCCTCAGCCTCCCGAGTAGCTGGGACTACGCGTACCACCATGCCCGGCTAATTTTTGTATTTTTTAGTAGAGACAGGGTTTCACCATGTTGTCCAGGATGGTCTCCATCTCTTGACCTCGTGATCTGCCCACCTCGGCTTCCCAAAGTACTGGGATTACAGGTGTGAGCCACCGCACCTGGCCTATTATTTCAATTCTTAAAAAATGTTTTTAAGACTTGTTTTGTGAGCTAACATATGGTCTACCCTTGAGAATAATCCATGTGCACAGGAGAAGAATGTGTAGTCTTCAGCTGTTGGATAAAATATTCTTTAAATAACAATTAGGTCTGTTCAGTCTACAGTGCAGATAAGGGCCAATGTTTCTTTGTTGATTTTATGTCTGGATTATTTGTCCCAGGCTGCATGTGTGGTATTGAAGTTTCCATCTATTATTGGGACATATCTCTCTCCTTAGCTGTAATAATATTTGGTTTATATATATCTGGGTGCTCTAGTGTTAGATGCATATATATTTATAATTGTTATATTTTCTTGCTGAATTGATCCCTTTATCATTATATAATGATTCTTTGCCTCTTTCTATAGTCTTGTCTTGAAATCTACTTTGTGTCATATAAGTATAGCTACTCTTATTCTTTTTTAGTTTACATTTGCATGGAATATCTTTTCTATACTTTTCAGTCTCTGATTATCTTTACTGGTGAAGTATGTTTCTCGTAAGCAACAGATGACTGGGTCTTATTTTTAATCCATTTAGACACTCTGTCTTTTCACTGGAGAGTTGAGTCATTTACAATCAATGTATTGATAAGTAAGATTTTCTCCTGCCATTTTGTTATTTGTTTTCTGGTTGTTTTGTTCTTTTATCTTCCTTCTTTCCTTCCTTTTAATGAAAGCAATTTTCTCTGGTAGTATGATTTAACTTTTGCTTTTTATTTTTTGTGTATCTATTTTTTTTGTTTTGTTTTGAGTTTTTTGTTGTTTGTTTTGCTTTGTTTTTGAGACTGGGTCTCATTCTGTCACTCCAGCTGGAGTACAGTGGTGCAACCAGAGCTCACAGCAACCTCATACCCCTAGGCTCAAGTGATCCACTCACCTCATTTTCCCAAGGAGCTGGGACTGCAGGTGCAGGCCACCATTCCCAGCTAATTTTTGTATTTTTTGTAGAGATGGGGTTTTGCCATGTTGCCCAAGCTGGCCTCAAACTCCTGGGCTCAAGCAATCTGCCCACATTGGTCTCTCAAAGTGCTGAGATTACAGGCTTGAACCACCATGCCCAGCTGGCTTTTTGATTTGAGGTTACCATGAGGCTTGCATATACTATCTTATAACCCATTATTTTAAACTGATAACAACATTGGTTGCATAAACAAACAAGCAAAAAGAAAACTAATAAAAAACGTTACCCTTTAACTCTGTCTCATTGCTTTTCAACTTTTTATTGTTTCTATTTATATCTTATTGTGCAGTCTACATCTTGAAAAGTAGTCATTATTTTTGTTCATCTTTTAGTATTTCTATTTAAGATATGAGTACTTTACACACCACAGTTTCAGTGTTGTACTATTCCATTTTTCAGTGAGTTTTGTACCTTCAGATTATTGCTTATTGCTCATTAACATCCTTTTCTTTCAGATTAAAGGACTCCCTTTAGCGTTCCTTGTAGGATAGGTTTGATGTTGATAAAATCACTCAGCCTTTGCTTGTCTGGGCACATCTTTATTTCTCCTTCACGTTTGAAGGATATTTTCATCAGATATACTATTCTAGGATAAAAGTCTTTTATCCTTCGGCACTTTATTTTTATTTTTTGAGATGGAGTTTCACTCTTGTTGCCCAGGCTGGAGTGCAATGGCTTGATCTCAACTCACTACAACCTCCGCCTCCCAGGTTCAAGCGATTCTCCTGCCTCAGCTTTCCAAGTAGCTGGGATTACAGGCATGTGTCACCACGCCCAGCTAGTTTTGTATTTTTAGTAGACATGGGGTTTCTCCATGTTGGTCAGGCTGGTCTCTAACTCCTGACCTCAGGTGATCCGCCTGCCTTGGCCTCCCAAGTGCTGGGATTACAGGCGTGAGCCACTGCATCCAGCCTGTTCAGCACTTTAAATACGTCATGCCACTCTCTCCTGGCCTATAAGGTTTCCACTCAAAAGTCTGCTGCCAGATGTATTGGAGCTCCATTGTATGTTGTTTGTTTCTTTTCTCTTACTGCCTTTAGATCCTTTCTTTATTCTTGACCCTTTGGGAGTTTGGTGATTAAATGCCTTGAGGTCGTCTTCTTTGGTGTTCTATAACCTTCTTGTACTTGGATATCGATATCTTTCTCTAGGTTTAGGAAGTTCTCTGTTTTTATCCCTTCGAATTAACTTTCTACCCCATCTCTCTCTCTGCCTCCTCTTTAAGGCCAATAAATCTTGGACTTGCCCTTTCAAAGCTATTTTCTAGGTCCTTTTAAGTGTGCTTCATTGTTTTTTAGTCTTTTTAAATTTTGTTTCCTCTGCCTGTGTATTTTCAAATAGCCTGTGTTCGAGCTCACTAATCCTTTCTTCTGCTTGATTAATTCTATTAAAGGACTCTAATGCATTCTTTAGTATGCCAATTGCATTTTTCCAGTCCAGAATCTCTGCTTGATTCTTTTTAATTATTTCAATTATTTGTTAAATTTATCTGATAGAATCTGAATCCCTTCTCTGTGTTCTCTTGAATTTCTTTGAGTTTCCTCAAAATAGCCGTTTTGAATTCTGTGTCCAAAAAGTCAAATATCTTCAGGATCAGCTTCTTCAGGATCGGTCTCTGGTTCCTTATTTAGTTCATTTGTTGAGGGCATGTTTTCGTGCAGGGTCGTGATGCCTGCGGATGTTCATTGGTATTGGGCATTGAAGAGTTAGTATTTATTATAATCTTCACAGTCTGGGCTTCTTTGTACCTGCCCTTCTTAGAAAGGCTTTGTGCATATTAGATGGGACTTGAGTGTTGTGATCTAAGCTTTTGGTCACTCCAGCCATATCTGCCTTAGGGTCTCCCCAAGCCCAGTAACACTGTGGTTACTCTCTGAGGTACTGCCTTGGTGGTGCTGGATAAGATCTGGAAGAATTATCTAGATTACCATGCAGAGACTGTTCTTCTCATTCCTTGCTTTTATCTTAAACAGAGTCTCTGTCTGTCTGTGCTGAGCTGCCTGGAGCTGGGGAAGTGGTGACACAACACCCCTGTGGCCACCACTGTGACTGCACTGGGCCTCACCTGCGGCCTCTGCTATAACCACTGCCTGGCTACTAACGGTGTTTGCTCAAGGCCCTCAGGCTCTACAATCAGTAGGCGGTGAAGCCAGGCTTGTGTCCTTCCCCTCAGAGTGACAAGTTCCCCCAGGCCCTAGGTGGGTCCAGAGACGCTATCTGGGAACCAGGACCTGGAGCCAGAAACCTTAGGAATCTTCCTGGTGTTCGATCCTGCTGTAGCTGTGCGGGCACTCAAACTACAAGCCAAAGTCCTTCCCACTCTTCTCTCCCCTCTCCACAGGCAGAGGATTGTCTCCCCGTGGCCACCACCACCGTGGACCCGGGGGAGTACAGCCAGGCTGCCACCTGAAGGGGTGGCCTGCCCCTCCACACCTGTGGGTGTTTCTCGTTAGGTGGGACGAGAGACTTGAGAAAAGGAAATAATACACAGAGACAAAGTATAGAGAAAGAAAAGCGGGGCCCAGGGGACCGGCGCTCAGCTTACAGAGGACCCACCCCGGCACCGGCCTCTGAGTTCCCTTAGTATTTATTGAGAATTATCTTTACCATTAAAAGGATAAGGGAGTGGCTGGACAATAGGATCATTGTAGGGAGGAAATCGGCAGTGAGACATATGAAAAAATCCTTGTAACATGAATAAGTTTAAAGGAAAATGCTGTGCCTTGAGATGTATATGCGACATCTCCATAAACCTTTTAGCAGTATTGCTCCAGCAAGCCCCACCTTATTCCTAAAGGCGTTTTCTCCTTACTCAGTAAACAAGACACACAATGGGTATTACCCGGAGATGTGCCAATCCCAGGGAGGGGCAGGATTTTTAACCATCAAGCTTCTTTCAGGTACTTGTTTAACAAAGACACCTCCTGCACAGCCCAATATCCTTTTAACCTTAAATCACCTTCGCACATGTCTCTTGCAAGGACAGAGTTGGGGGTAGGGTCACAGATTAACAGCATCTCAAATACAGAACCAAATGGAGTCTCTTATGTCTACTTCCTTCTATATAGACACAGTAACAGGCTGATCTCTTTCTTTTCCCCACAGCCACCGATGTTCACTTACGGCCTAGGGCTCTTCAGAACGCTGCCAGGCCTAGAACTCATCCTTCGTGGATGTGGGCTCCCCTCTGGCCTAGGGCAGGTCCAGCAATGCCATCCAAGTGCCAAGGCCTAGAATTAGGGGCCCCAAGAGTCCACTTGGTGCTGTGTACCCCACTGTGGCTGAGCTGGTACCTAGGCTGAGTTCTGCCTGGTTTTGACAAAGTCCGCTTTACCCTTGCCTCTCCTTTTCTCAAGCAAAGATAGTCCCTCTTTGTAGCCAGCACAGCTAGAACTGTGCTGGGTCATGCCTGAAGCCAGCACATCTCAGAGTCTCACCCAAGGCCCACGACGTACTCCCTGGGTATTGCTGCTGATTATACAGGGCCTAAGGGCCCTGTAGTCGGCAGGTGATGCAGTCTGCCGGGACAGGGTCCTTCCCATCAAGGCAGCAGGTTCCCTTCTGGCCCAGGGTATGTCTAGAAACATAGTCCAGGAGCTAGGGCCTGGAATGGAGGCCTCGTGACTGCCTGGTGCCCTGTGCCACTGTGGCTGAGCTGGTTTCTAAGTTCCCTCTCCTCAAGCAGGAGGAAGACGTCTCTTTCAGAGCTGTGAACTGTGCTGCCTGAGGCTGGGGGGTAAGTGGCACAAGCTCTCCCTTAGCTGCCCAGGCTTGTGTCTCAGGAGGCCAGGTGCCCCCAGGTCCACTGGTTCCAAGCCCAGTGCAGCACTAGGACTTGCCTAGGAGTTGTACTCCTTGTGGCCTAGACGGCCTTTCAACTTTATTTAGGATCCCAGAGCACTTTAGCCCATGGTGGCGAGGTTTGCCAAAAGCCGGCTTTCCACCACTGGGATGGGCAAGTTCCCTCGGCTAGGGCTGATCGAAATGCTCCCTCTATTGCTGGCTGAGTTCTGCCTGGTTTTACTTTCTGCTCTGAGGGGGCAGCACTGAGTTCCAGTGCAAAGTCCCCCAGTCACTGCGCTCTCCCTCCCCCAAGCACACAGGCTCTCTCTGTGCCACATGGCCACTGTTGGGAGACTGGAGAGAGGTGGAGTCAGCAATTCAAGACTATCTTTCCTACCCTCTTCAGTATCTCCTTCAGCAATAGGAAGTTAAAACCAGGTACTGTGATTGCTCACCTTATTTTTGATTCTTATGAAGGTGTGTGTGTGTGTGGATATTTGATGTTCCTGCAGGGAGGACAATTGTTAGGCTTCTATTCAGCCATTTTGCTCTGCCTCCCTCCCATTTTCTTTCTTTCTTTCTTTCTTTCTTTCTCTTTCTTTCTATTTCTCTTTCTCTCTCTCTCTTTATTTCTCTTCCTCTCTCTCTCTTTTCTTTTTTTCTTCTTTCTTTTCTTTTCTTTCTTTTTTTGAGACAGGGTCTCACTCTGTTGTCCAGGCTGGAGTGCAGTGGTGCAATCATCACTTCAGCAATCTTTCCACCTCAGCCTCCCAAGTAGCTAGGATTATAGGCATGTGCCATCACACCCAGCTAATCTTTTCAGTTCTTGTAGAAATGGGATCTCACTGTGTTGTTCAGTCTGGTCTCAAACTCCCGGCCTCAATTGATCCTCCCACCTTGCCCTCCCAATGTGCTGGGATTACAGATGTGAGCCACCTCACTTGGCCAAAGTATTTTTAAAATTTCTGATCAATCATATATTTGTGAGAAATTAACACACTCAATAACAACATAAAGCGGGAGGTCTAGTTTCACTATTAAAATTGCTAAGTAGTAAGAGTGCAGAAGATAGTTCATGCTCTCTGAAACAACTATAACATGATATAAAAATGTCTGTGGTTTCCATTGATGGTGACTAAGTCACTGGGACTGATAATGCTACATGGTTTATTGCCTGGATTTGTAATAATGCTCAATTTTAGTTAAAGGTTAGTGAATTTCCTATCTAACTCCATGGATCTCTTGCAATCTATTCATAGTCCTCAGGTTAAGAAGCCCTTCCTTAGAGTAAACAATTCAAGGTTCTAAATAACTTAGGAAAGATTCCCCTGCAGGCATGATGCAAGGCAAATTCACTTACCATTTATTGCTGGGTCATTGGTAACCCTTCATCCCTTGCCTAAGCAGAGCCTCAGGAGGCTGTACCAGTGGTGGCATGTATAGATGTGCTGGTAGGAATTAACGCAGAAGATGAGAGAATGACAACAGGAGAGGAAGGGAGGGATGCAGGGGGACACGCAAACATCCAAACTAAAAAGCAGCTTTAGCCTTCACCTCCCGCCACTGCCCTCTGATTCCGAGCAGGGTTTGGAATCCAGACAGGGGCTGCCTCCCTCAAGTCGTTCCCCCTTTCCTCCATTCCTGTGACCAATTAGAGATCAGTGATGCTTAAGATTTTTGCAGATTCACTTTTTTTTTTTTTTTTTTGAAATGAAGTTTCATTCTTGTTGCCCAGGCCGGAGGGCAATAAGTGCAATCTTGGCTCACTGCAACCTCCACCTCCCAGATTCAAGCGATTCTCCTGCCTCAGCCTCCCAAGTAGCTGGGATTATAGGCGTGCACCACCACACCCGGCTAAATTTTGTATTTTTAGTAGAGACAGGGTTTCTCCATGTTGGTCAGGACGATCTTGAACTCCCGACCTCAGGTGATCTGCCCACCTCGGCCTCCCAAAGTGCTGGGATCATAGGCGTGAACCACCATGCCCAGCCAACAGATCCACCTTTTAATCTCCCTTCCCGTTGCCCCTCCTAGTCCCAAACATCCACACGTCAGTCTGAGGGCTTGGCTGTAGCAGATGGTCTCCCTTTCCCCCTCCAGTGTATCCTGTACGCAGCTGTCAGGCAAGGCTTCTTGATGTGGTTTTCTGTGTGTCACTTTCTACTCAAGGAACCAGCTGGGGAATCTTCGTTATCACTGGTCCCACAGTCCACGTCTCTGGCTTTCAGCACCCTAATTTCACTCCATTCTCCCAACCAGGTTTATTTCTCATCAGTACTCACTCCCTCTTGCCATGCTCATGACTTTGTGGATGCTGTGCCCTTACCCTGAACTGTTCTCCTCCCACCAGGCAGCCAAACCAAATTCAACCCACCCCTCACACCCACCTGGAGATCGTTTTCCCCTGGCTCAGCTGAGCCGACCTGGCACTTTTCTTAACCCCCAGTGCATGGACATTACCACATAGCCTGGCACTGAAGTATTTTCCAACTATTTCATGCTTCATAATTATCTCTCCATGGACTCTAAATGCCTTGAGGGTAGGAATCATCTTCTGTTCTGTTCTCCTATATATCTCCCTGGGCCTAGACTAATGCTGAGCAATAGAAATCATGTTATCACTCAAGTTATAATGAGAAGAGGAAAGTTTTTATTTTGTTAGATCTCTTTGGGAAAGTGCTATATGTGCTTGGAAGAAACACACTGACAAGCTTACTGAGGATAAGGAGGAGGCCTCCCAGGGCATTCTCAAGCAACGAAAGATGTTTGCTGAATTATTTGCCAGAAGATCAGGAGAGTACTTTAAGGAGCTTCTGAGAAAAAGGAAAAGCAAAAAAAGAATGAGAAATGAGACAGGAATGCTGTACATTGTATTAAAATGAGATGCCCCTACCCCCAAACCCTCAGTTTTTTTTTTTTTTTTTTTTTTTGAGACGGAGTCTCGCTCTGTCGCCCAGGCTGGAGTGCAGTGGCGTGATCTCGGCTCACTGCAAGCTCCGCCTCCCAGGTTCACATCATTTTCCTGCCTCAGTCTCCCGAGTAGCTGGGACTACAGGCGCCCGCCACCACGCCCGGCTACTTTTTTTGTATTTTTAGTATAGACAGGGTTTCACCATGCTGGCCAGGATGGTCTCAATCTCCTGACCTCGTGATCTGCCCTCCTCAGCCTCCCAAAGTGCTGGGATTATAGGCGGGAACCACCACGCCTGGCAACCCTCAGTAAAATTCTATTAAAACTCAAAAACCAGCTGTCTAGGTAGACTTTTGGTGGGAACCAGTGAAGGGGCCAATATTTCTATGGAGGGTAATGTGAGGTTTTGAGATAGATGCAAACAGGAGCCAGGTGGACACAGAGGCCTTGACTAGCATTCGGATTATATTCCAATATATGATTGATCGATGGGCCCGCGTGGAGAATTATCATTGATCAATTGGCCAGTGTGGAAATGCTTGTGGTGGCTCACTGACCCCAGATGTATATTTCTCCTGCCTCTCTCATCTCACTACTATCTATTTGAGGAAGTATTAAAGTGAAGGCCACATCGGACTCCATAGGATAACAGGTAGCCACAAAGCCTTTATTCATAAAATCCACTTCAGGCTGGGTGTGGTGGCTTATGCCTGTAATCCCAGCACTCTGGGAGGCCAAAGCAGGCAGATCATGAGGTCAGGGGTTTGAGACCAGCTTGGCCAACATAGTAAAACCTTGTCTCTACTGAAAATACAAAAATTAGCCAGGCATGGTGGCATGCGCCTGTAGTCCCAGCTACTCAGGAGACTGAGGCAAGAGAATCACTTGAACTCAGGAGGCAGAGGTTGCAGTGAGCCAACTCAGGAGGCAGAGGTTGCCATTGAGCTCCAGCCTGGGTGACAGAGTGAGACTCCATCTCAAAATAAAAAATAAGAATAAAAATAAATAATAAAATCCACTTCAAAAACATTTTTTTAAAACTGTGTGTGTTTGATTCTTAACTCACCTCAAGGTTAGGTGAGTTATCCATTCAGTGAGCATACATCTGGCTATTAGCTTGGGTTTAGGTGGTTGCTTCAAGTATACTCAGGGTGGAGGTGGAATTTGGCACCTGCTGGTTGAGTCATTTATAATTGTCCACATTTGAGGAGGTATGAATTATGCCATCTCAACTAGATTTAAAATGGAATGCATGGTCTTCTAGATGCTTTGATTCCACCAATATTATCATCCTGGAGAAAATAAACATTTCATTTATAAGACATGACAGATGCTTGGTAAGCACTCCAGCTACTGTAGGTGCTCAGTTCAAGTCTGTTAATGAAGGCAGACTTTGTTCATTACATTAAGTAAAAATGCAAAAGCAAGCAGGGTATGTATGAGTGTTCTCCAGAGAAACAGAATAGGGAATGGATGTAGATATAGATGTCTTAGTCCATTTTTTGTTGCTTGTAACAGAATACCTAAAACTGGGTAATTTTTTTTATTTGTATTTATTTATTTTTTAGATGAAGTTTTGCTCTTGTCGCCCAGACTGGAGTGCAGTGGTGCGATCTCGGCTCACAGCAACCTCGGCCTCCTAGGTTCAAGCAATTCTCCTGCCTCAGCCTCCCAAGTAGCTGGGACTACAGGTGCCCACCACCACATCTGGCTAATCCATTCGTGAAGGCAGAGTTCTCATGACCCGATCACCTCTTAAAGTCCCCACTTCTCAATACTGCCACACTGGGGGCTTAAATTTCAATGTAAGTTTCAGAAGGGACAAATATTCAATCCATAGCAATAGATATATGAAGAGAGGTATTATAAGGAATTGGCTCACACAGTTATGGAGGTCGAGGAGTTACAGCTGGCAAGCTGGAGACTCAGGAGAGTTGATAGTGACGTTTTTTGTTTTTGGTTTTTTGGGGGGTTTTTTTTGAGACGGAGCCTCACTCTGTTGCCCAGGCTGGAGTGCAATGGCATGATCTCAGCTCACTGCAACCTCTGCCTCCTGGGTTCAAGTGATTCTCCTGCCTCAGCCTCCCAAGTAGCTGGCATTACAGGCACGTGCCACCACACCTGGCTAATTTTTGTATTTTTAGTAGAGACAGGGGTTTCACCATGTTGGCCACACTGGTCTTGAACTCATGAACTCAAGTGATCCACCCACCTCAGCCTCCCAAAGTGCTGGGATTACAGGCGTCAGCCACCACGCCCGGCCGATGATGAAGATTTAATCTAATGTTTGGTAGGCTCAAGACCCAGGAAGAGCTGAGGTTTTAGTCTGAGTCCAAAGGCAGGAAAAACAGTCAATCAGGCAGGAGGAATTTTTTGACTCTTGGGAGGAGCAGCCTTTAGCTATATTTAGGCCTTCTGTTGATCGGTGAGGCCCACAATCTGCTTTACTCAGTCCACCAATTCAACTCTTAATCGCATCCACACACACTCTTACAGACACACAGAATACAGTTGAACCAAACGTCTGGGCACTCTGTGGCCCAGTCAAATTGGCAAATAAAATTAACCAGCACAAGGTACAACATTGAATTCCAATTATATAAAATATAAACTCAGACAAAATTAATATATTCCATAACAATTAAAATCAGGAAAGTGTCTGCTCTAGAGAGAAAGAGAAGGGGCTTGAAGGGGCTTCTGGTTATTGGTAATGTCTTATTTCTTGATTTGATGTTGGTTATACAGGTATGTTCACCTTGTAAAAATGTATTGAATTTATTGAACTATCCGTTAGGGATTTATGCCCTTTTCTGAATGTATACTAAGCTTCAATTCATCATTATTTGTTTATTTATTGAGACAGAGTCTTGCTCTGTCACCCAGGCTGGAGTTCAGTGGTGCAATCTCGGCTCACTGCAACCTCCACCTCCCGAGTTCAAGTGATTCTGCTGCCTCAACCTCCCGAGTAGCTGGAATTACAGGTGTGTACTACAATGCCCAGCTAATTTTTATAATTTTAGTAGAGATGGGTGTTAGGAACAGGCCCCCAAATCTGGCCATAAACTGGCCCCAAAACTGAGCATAAACAAAATCCCTGCAGCACTGTGACATGTTTGTGATGGCCATGATGCCCAGCTAAAGGGTGTGGGTTTACCAGAATGAGGGCAAGGAACACATGGCCCGCCCAGGGTGGGGAAACCCCCTTAAAGGCGTTCTTAAACCACAAACAATAGCATGAGCAATCTGTGCCTTAAGGACATGCTCCTGCTGCAGATAACTAGCCAGACCCATCCCTTTATTTCAGCCCATCCCTTTGTTTCCCATAAGGAATACTTTTAGTAAATCTATAATCAATAGAAACAATGCTTATCACTGGCTTGCTGTCAATAAATATGTGGGTACATCTCTGTTCGGGGCTG
The DNA here is from genome assembly GCF_002776525.5 of Piliocolobus tephrosceles. Lineage (NCBI taxonomy): Eukaryota > Metazoa > Chordata > Mammalia > Primates > Cercopithecidae > Piliocolobus > Piliocolobus tephrosceles. The sequence continues at coordinate 3,833,344 of NC_045434.1, read as the reverse complement.
TCAGCTCTGAAGGCTGTGAGACCCCTGATTTCCCACTCCACACCCTATATTTCTGCGTGTCTTTGATTCCTCTAGTGCTGCTGGGTTAGGTTAATTCCTCTAGTGCTGCTGCTAGGGTCTCCACAACTGAGCTGGTCTCAGCAGACGGGTTTCAAAGTGTTGCCCAGGCTGGTCTCAAACTCCTGGCCTCAACCAATCCGCCCACCTTAGTCTCCCAAAGTGCTGAGATTACATTTTACTGGGGATGACGGGAGTGGGCATGTGGAATGTCTTAGGAGATAACATTGTTTTAAATTCCTTCCAACAAGCTTATGTATTCTTGGCTAGAATTCTTCAGCCTCTCAGAATCTCTGGATAGGAAGCTGGATCATGGATCCTGTCCAGGTTCCATTACGTTAAAGCTCAGTTAGTTCAAGGGGCATCTCTTTTGCCTCAAGAGAAGTTCCTGACAGAAAGGACAACAGTGAGCTCTGGCTATGGGACCTGCACTGCCAAAAGTACAGGAGCCCATTCCAATCACAGCAGGTGCCACAGCTATCAATCGAGGAAAAGATGACCTAGGGGAGGTCACATCACACAAGAAACTTGCAGCCAATTGGTTCCTTCCATTTTTGTTGCTGTTGTGCTTTCTCAGTCTCCTTCTGAACATTGTTGCTTTGAAATTTCTGGGCAGCAAGAAACTGATGTAAGACCTGATTCCTATCTGTTTCTGTGGGAAAATCACAGCCCCAAAGGGAGTTTGGGTTGATTTTTTTTAAAGACATATTGTCCAAAGGATTTTTTTTCTTCCTAATTTTTTCAAATGCATACTCTTTGAGACCCAAATCCACTGGCACCCAGTGAAGTAGACATTCACTGGTTAGGTTAACCAAGGCAGAGAACTGATCTAAATGATTTGGGCTCCAAATTAAAATTTTGGTCTGAATCCAGTGCCTTGTTAAAATTCTTCAGATTCAGCTTAGCCTTGCATTTGGTAGAACATTTATTTAAGCATTGTGTCATATGATGGGAAAAGGTTGACATGGTTTAGGATTCTGGCTCAGCCGCCTACTTGCTGAGTAACCATTGGTAGATGATTTAACCTCTTTGAGGCTGTTTTCTCAAACTCAGCATTGTGGGATGAATTAAAATGCGTATATGAGGCTGGGCATGGTGGCTCATGACTGTAATCTTGCACTTTGGAAGGCTAAGGCGAAAGGATTTCTTGAGCCCAAGATTTCAAAACCAGCCTAGGCAACATAGCGAGACACCATCTCTACAAAAAAGTATTAATAAAAAATTAGCTGGGGCCAGGCGTTGTGGCTCACACCTGTAATCCCAGCACTGTGGGAGGTCGAGGTGGGCGGATCACGAACTCAGGAGTTCAAGATCAGCCTGGCCAATGTGGCGAAACCCCATCTCTACTAAAAAGTACAAAAATTGGCAGGCATGGTGGCACACACCTGTAATCCCAGCTACTTGGGAGGCTGAGGCGGGAGAATCACTGGAACCCTGGAAGCGAAGGTTGCAGTGAGCCAAGATTGTGCCACTGCACTCCAGCCTGAGCAACAGAGTGAGACTCCATCTCAAAAAAAAAAAAATTAGCCAGGCATGTTGGTGCACGCCTGTAGTCTCAGCTAATTGGGAGCATGAGGTGGGAAGATTGCTTTAGCCCAGGAGGTTGAGGTGGCAGTCAGCCAGGTTTGCACCATGGCACTCTAGCCTGGGCAACAAAGCGAGACTCTGTCTCAAAAAATAAATAAATAAATAACATACATGCAAAATGCCTAAACCACTGTAGTTACTCAGGTACATAATATACATTCGTCATTATCATCATTTCAATATCCTATGAAGTCAGTGTAGACCTGGCCTAATGCAGTCAAAGTGGTTGAACTCAAAAAGCACATAAACGCCTTTATTCCGTGGGAAGTGTGTAGCTTTACAGCCTGCAGGAAATATTTAAATAGAATCTAGACAACGTTCAAATCATCAACAGGTTTTGAATCTCCCAGATTAGAATATTTGTGATTATGTGAGCTTGACATCAACGAAGTGGAATAAAGAAAATGTTCATTTATCTTTTTCTGAGACATGGTCTCACCTGTTGCCCAAGCTGGAGTGCAATGGCACAATTACTGCAGCCTCGACCTCCAGGCTCAAGTGATCCTCCCACCTCAGCCTCCTGAGTATCTGGGACCACAGGCACACACCACTATGCCCAGCTAATTTTTGTGTATTTTGTAGAGATGGGGTCTTCCTCTGTTGCCCAGGCTGGTCTCAAACTCCTGGGCTCAAGTGATCCTCCCACCTCAGCCTCCCAAAGCACAGGCATAAGCCCCCACACCCAGCCATTCTAATAACTTTAGTGTGTCTGGCTTGATGTTTATACTATATTTGATTGATCTTTTTGATGACATGAGTTGGTGGTAGAAAAGACTATTTACTTGTGTTTTGATGAACTGGTAGTTTTTTTAATTTTGAAAAATATAATTCACAATAACATAATTCAAAACTATCTAATAAATGTGTTTTAGAATGGCTATTGATAGTGAAGAAATCTTATGGGTTGGGGTATTTCACACTGATTTATTTTTATGCTGACCTTAGAAAAATTTCTGGGCCGGACGTGGTGGCTGAAGCCTGTAATCCCAGCACTTTGGGAGGCCGAGACGGGCGGATCACGAGGTCAGGAGATCGAGACCATCCTGGCTAACATGGTGAAACCCCGTCTCTACTAAAAAAAATACAAAAAACTAGCCGGGCGAGGTGGCGGGCGCCTGTAGTCCCAGCTACTTGGGAGGCTGAGGCAGGAGAATGGCGTAAACCCAGGAGGCAGAGCTTGCAGTGAGCTGAGATCCAGCCATTGCACTCCAGCCCGGGTGACAGAGCGAGACTCCGTCTCAAAAAAAAAAGAAAAGAAAAGAAAAATTTCTGGACCAGGAGTGGTGGCTCACGCCTGTAATCCCAGCACTTTGGGAGGCCCAGGCGGGTGGATCACTTGAGGCCAGGAGTTTGAGACCAGCCTGGCCAATATGGTGAAACCCCATCTCTACTAAAAATACAAAAATTAGCTGGGTATGGTGGCACATGCCTGTAATTTCAGCTACTCAGGAGGCTGAGGCAGGAGAATCGCTTGAACCTGGGAGGTAGAGGTTACAGTGAGCCAAGATCGCGTGCCACTGCACTCTAGCCTGGGCAACAGAGCAAAATTCCATCTCAAAAAATATATATATAATTTCTGGCCAGGTGCAGTGACTTAACCCTGTAATCCCAGCACTTTTAGAGGCTGAGGCAAGGGGATTGCTTGAAGGCAAGACCAGCCTGGGCAACAAAGCAACACCACTGTCTCCACAAAAAAATCAATCAATCAATCAATCAATCAGCCAGGTGGGGTGGTGTGTGCCTGTAGTCCTAGCTACTCAGGAGGCTAAAGCAGGAGGATTGCTTGAGCCTGGGAGTTTGAGGTTACAGTGAGCTATGATCACACCACCTCACTCCAGCCTGGGTGCCAGAGTGAGACCTAGTTTCTTAAAAAAAAATAATAATTGGGCACGGTGGCTCATGCTTGTAATCCCAGCACTTTGGGAGGCCAAGGCAGGTGGGCCACGAGGTCAGGAGTTCAAGACCAGCCTGGCCTACATAGTGAAATCCTGTCTCTCCTAAAAACACAAAAAATTAGCCAGGCGTGGTGGCGGTCCACCCGTAATCCCAGCTACTCGGGAGGCTGAGGCAGGAGAATCACTTGAACCTGGGAGGTGGAGGTTGCAGTGAGCAGAGATTGTGCCACTGCACTCCAGCCTGGGTAACAAGAGTGAAACTCAGTCTCAAATAAAATAATAATAACAAAAGAAATTAATTTCCTTCACAGTAGTTTACCAAGTGTGACAGCAAAAGTACTGAGGTTAACAAGCATTTTGGAAATGTGATTTCTGAAAAAAGTAATGAGAATTTTTTTTCCTTTGCAGGTGGAGAGAAACTTTTTTTGTGTGAAATTATCATGTCAGATAAACCCAAGGTATAAGCTGAAATAAAAATAATTATGTAATCTCTCTTCTTCATCTTATCTCCTTTTTAAGGAATATAAACTATTGGTAATACACTAGTGAGAACTCTAATAAGTGAGTCATAGCCTGTGAATCATGGCAATGCATCAGAAGGCTCTGATTGGAAAACTGAATTATAGTTCTCTTCCTGCACTAAAATAATCGCCTCTCCCACAGGGGCTCCAAGAAAAACATGGTTCCCAGCAATGAACTTTCACTTCTCCTCTTTATTTTTTCCTGGTTTGATTTTTATGGGAATCTGGTCTCGGATGGCTGGCTCCTCTAAGACTTACATTATTTAGAGTCGTCTTCCATACAGGCTGTAATTCTTGCTGTCTCTCTCTTTCTTGTACTTATTTGCTGTTATTTCTACAAAGATAAGACATAACAGGTAACCTGTTTTTACAGCATACAGTTTACAAAGCACTTTCATAAATATCTCATTTGAGCATCTTAGCAGCTTTATGGAAAAACATCAATTATTACTCATTTCTACAGATCGGGAAATCTAGGCCCAAGAGAGGTAAGCGACTTGCCAAAGTACATGCCTCTTGATATCAGGTCAAGTACATGAAATCCCTCTTCAGTTTGGTGGACAGCACCCTGCATGGTTATCACAGCAGGAAGATGGAGGGTGGGTGGTAAATGCTAACACAGTGAGAGCACTAGACTTTTTCATGGCAAAGAGCACAGTAACTTCCAGAGATGTTTGTACCATGCAGGAGACAGCATGGCTGACTCCCAGGCAGGGTTAGGAGCTGCCCAGGTCTCTAAGTCCCCAGGGAGGAACAGCTTTGGAGGACACCCGTGCAAACTGAGGATTCCAGCAGACACAAGCAGCTCACCTCAGCTGCTCTAACGGGTGGTGACCGGTGGGGTTAACCCTATCTATCCTGCCCCCCAAAACACACCCTTCTCAGCCACCTATCCTGGGACAGGACACACCGCTCTTGGCTCCCCACCCACAAGTGTCCAGCATCACACAAACCCTGCCAAGTCCTGGGAATTCGAGGAAAGGGAAAGCTAGTTTTCTAGGCATAGTGTCCTTCAGTGGGGCTGGGCTTCCAGCCTGGCTGTGCTTCAGGGCTGCACACTCACACACTCACACACTCACACAGATGGTCTCCTTGAGTAATGACTCGTTCACTCAAGAACCAGCCATCAGTGGCCTGTGGTTACAGAGTGGAAGACACAGTGAAGCAGGGGGAATTATAGACGGGGTGCTCAACGTAACCAGATTGTTTTGCCCCCTCTCCTTTCTCTCATCTGTCCTTCTTGTCCTTTATGCCCCAATGGCACCTGTGAGGTCCCTTCCCCAAGCAAAGCTGCTGGCGCCTGCACACAGCACGACGCTCACTAGAGGCTCTCCAGGAGGACGGCCGTGCTCACAGGAGCACCAGTCAGTGTAGCCTGAGCAACGCTGGCTGCCCAGGCCCAGAACCTCCTCCCTTCCCTCTCAGCCACCCACACTCATACCCTTAACCTCATCATTATCCAGACCTACAGCCCCCACACCCGCTCTCCAGTCACTCCTGACCATGTCCTCTATCTGTCCAGCTCACTCCCTCAGCACCCCAATTCCAGCAACCCTATGAGTCCACCAAGACCTACAGTCCTGCCCTGTAGAGACCTCACCGCCTTCTCACTGTCCCCCAGCCCCCACGTCCTCCCCTCCCTCGTGATCCAATCACTATGGTCATTCATCTGCTTAGACCCCCTGACTTCCTCACCTCTCTCTCGCTTTGAGGCTCTCTCCTGATGAAACCACAACCCTGGTTAAATGGAGCTCTCCAGCCACCCTGGGCCTGCACTGGCCCATGGCTGGAGAACAAACTCAGTCAGCCTCTGTTCACCCTTTACATTGCCGATAAAAATCCAGTGGGCCCTGAAGGATGCGCCACAAACACATTTTACTTCTCTTGTCTTTTCTCTCTCCCACTCTCCCAGGTGATGATTTCATACCTTCTCTTCTCTCCCTACACCTTCAACACCTCCTTCCCCTCCTCCCTTTCAGCAACTTTGCTTCCTATGTCACCAAGAACATCGCAGCCATCAGAAAAGAGCTCCTACGTACGCGCTGTCACCAGCGTGTCCACCCACCCCCCGTGTCTGTGTCCGAGTACTCAACCTTCTCCCCGCGGCGTGGGTGAGCTGCCCGGCCCCCGCCAGCCCCTCCGTGGGATGGGATCCCAGCTCCTCCGGCCCACTCGCAAACACCGCTCCTGCAGCTGTCTTCTCTCTCCTGCACCTCCACGTTTTCCTTCTACATTGAAAGAAAGGAATAAACACATTCCTTCAGGAATAAACAATCAGCCTTCTACATTGAAAGAAAGGAATAAACAATCAGCTCATAAACACACTGCATTTCTCCCATCTTAAGGAGAAAAAAAACAAAGCTCTCTTCACTTCACTCCCCTCCAGCTTCCACTCCGTTTCTCTACTTTACGACAAAACTCCTTGAAAGCATGGAGCGTGCCCTTCCTCCACCGCCTCCGATCTCTCTCCTCAGGGCCTCGCTCGAATTCACCACAACTAGGCTTTTGCCCCGACCATGCCACTAAACAGGTGTGCAAGTCACTGGTGAATTCCACGGTCACCTGTCAGCCCTCTTCTTGCTTGACCCGTTGGTGACAGGACATGCAACTGACGCATCTCCTCCTTGAACCGCTTTCTTCTCTCGGCTTCCAGGATGCTGCCCACTCCCGGTTCTCCTCCTGCCTTTCTAGACACCCTGTCTCAAGCACTTTTGTTGGTTTTGTTGGTGGTGGTGGTGGTTTTGAGACAAGGTCTTGCCTTGTCACCCAGGGTGGAGTGCAGTGGCCCAGTCAAAGCTCACTGCAGCCTTGACCTCCTGGGCTCCAGTGATCCTCCCACTTCAGCCTCCCAAGTAGCTGGGACCACAGGTGCCCACGACCACCCCCGGCTAATTTTTAAATATTTAATAGAGATGAGGTCTCACTATGTTGCCCAAGCTGGCCTCAAGCTGTCCTCTCACCTCAGCCTCATAAAGTGCTGGGATTACAGGCACGAGCCACCGCACCTGGCCTTGTTGGTTTTTTCCTATCCTCCTATCCTTGATCTTCAATTGTCAGTGTGCTCCAGGGCTCAGTCCTCGGCCGTTCTCTTGCATAACTATACTCAACGCTGAGGAAATCTCAGCTTGTCTTATGGCTTTAAATACTGTGTATCTGATAGGTGTAGACGGATATGATGGATATAATGATGATTCTCTAATTTTTTTTGGAGACGGAGTTTTGCTCTGTCGCCCAGGCTGGAGTGCAGTGGCGTGATCTTGGCTCACTGCAACCTCTGCCTCCCAGATTCAAGTGATTCTCCTGCCTCAGCCTCCCAAGTAGCCCAAGTAACTGGGATTACAGGCAACTGCCACCATGCCCGGCTAATTTTTGTATTTTTGTAGAGACGGGGTTTCACCATGTTGGCCAGGCTGGTCTCGAACTCCTGACCTCAAGTGATTCGCCTGCCTCGACCTCCCAAAGTGCTGGGATTATAGGCATGACCCACTGCTCCTGGCCTGATTCTCTAATTTTTATCTTCAGGGAGACCCTTTCCCCTGAGCTCCACACACACCTACCCACTGCCATTAGACACTGGGTGTCTCCAGCCTCACGGAGCTCCCAGCTCTCCACTCAGCCGGCCTTTTGGCAGTCTCCCCATTTCAGTTCAAGGCAACTTTATTCCCCATTTCAGTTCAAAGCAACTTTATTCTTCTAGTTGCTCAGACCAAAGACATTCCTCAACTTGCATTCTCTCACCCCACGCAGCCAGCTCATTAGGAAGTCTTGTTGGCAATACCTTCAAAATACATCCAAACCTAATTCCTTTCCATCTTCCCCACTGCCACCGTCATTCCTCACCTGGGTTACTTCAGTAGTGTCCTAACAGGCCCCACGGCTCTGTCCTCGCCCCGCTGCAACCTACTCTCAGCAGTTTTCAGAACGATCTGATTCAATTCTGTCACTCCCCTCCTTGAAAGCCTTCTCTAAAGGCATTTTCAGTTAGAGAAAAGCCAAAGACCTTATAGACCTTAACGTGGGCCTGCAGCCCCTACCTGACTCCACCTCTTATCTCTCCACGCTCTTCCCTGCTGGCCCCCACCCCCTCTGCTGCAGCCACATTGACCCCACCTTGAGCACAGACCAGGCTTTAGGGCTGGTCCTTTCCACTCTCTCTGCCTGGGCTGCTCTGCCCCCAGACACGCCACTCTAAAAAGGCTCTCCCTTCTCCAGCATTTCTTATTCACCCCGCCTGCTATTTTTTTCTCCTTAGCACTACCGCCATCAAACATACTATATGCGGCTGGGCACAGTGACTCACGCCTGTAATCCCAGCACTTTGGGAGGTCGAGACACACAGATCACTTCAGGTCAGGAGTTCAAGACCAGCCTGGCCAACATGGTGAAATCCCTACTAAAATGGTGAAAGTCTCTACTAAAAATACAACAATTAGCCAGGCGTGGTGGCAGGTGCCTGTAATCCCAACTATTTGGGTGGCTGAGGCAGGAGAATCGCTTGAACCTGGGAGGTGGAAGTTGCAGTGAGCCAAGATCGTGCCATTGCACTACAGCCTGGGCGACAGAGGAAGATTTTGCCTCAAATAAATAAATAAATAAATACCATATGCTGTACTTAACTAATCTTGTTAATTGTCTGTCTCCCCTCTAAAATGCCACTGGGAGTGGGGATTTTTCTCTGTTTGGGTCACTGCCAGGTCCCGATGTCCACGGGCGTTCACAGCAGCCACATGGCGAGTGATCGCAAATGTGTACAGTTTCATGGACAGGAAGGTCTAGTCTGAAGCAAGTGGAATGATACCATAGCCTGACTATCTTAGTAGTCACCCATGACGATGGTTTTCAGAGCCCTCACCCTCACGTACTGCAGAGAAACGACTGCAGTCCGGCCCCTCTCCGACTTCCCTTCCTTCAAGCCACCGCAGAAACAGCAAGGCAGTGAAGAGTGGGCCGAGGGAGCCAGCAGGGCCCGGGCTGACCTCAGCCTCTGACACTTCAGATTTTCATGCTAGGAAAAACATTTCATCTCGCTAAACCTCAGTTTTTTTTTTTTTTGAGACCCAGTCTCTTATCCAGGCTGGAGTGCAGTGGCGTGATCTCGGCTCACTGCAACCTCCACCTCCTGGGTTCAAGCTATTCTCCTGCCTCAGCCTTCTAAGTAGCTGGGATTACAGGCATGTGCCACCACACCCGGCTAATTTTTGCATTTTTAGTAGAGATGGGATTTCACCTTGTTGGCGGAGCTGGACTCAAACTCCTGACCTCAAGTAATCCACCTGCCTCAGCCTCCCAAAGTGCTGGGATTACAGGTGTGAGCCACCGTGCCTGGCCTAAACCTCAGTTTCTTAACCAGTAAAATGAGAATAATGCTACCTGCTTCACAGGACTACTGAAGGCTTAAATGAAACAGTATGTGTAAAGTGCTTAGCAGAGTGCCTAACACAGAGCAGGCACTTGGAGAATGGAGATCCTTTTTTATTAGTAAGAAAAATTATAGGAGGATGGGTGTGGTGGCTCACACCTGTAATCCCAGTCGCTCCTAAGGCCAAGGTTGGAGGATCGCTTCAGCCCAGGAGTTTGAGACCAGCCTGGACCACATAACTATCCCCCCATCTCTAAAAACAGATGAAAAATTAGCTGGGTGTGGTGACACATGCCTGCAGTCCCAGCTACCGGGGAAGCTGAGGCAGGAAAATGGCTTGAGTTCAGGAGTTTGAGGCTGCAGTGAGCTATAATCACCCCATATAATCATCCTGCACTCCAGGCTGGACGACGCAGCAAGACCTCATCTCTTTAAAAAAGAGAAAACAAAAAAAACTTACAGCAGCTGTAGGTTCTCAGCTCTTGACTTGGGAAGAATTTCACTGACGATTTAAAAGCAGTTTGTTGATGATTGCAAGGACCCAAATTGGTTGCTCGCTGTCTCCATAGAAGCCGACAGGGGAAGAAATGTGCTTGAGCTACAAGGGGCCAAGTCAACCTATGGAAGGAAGTCTTGTGTGATAAGGGGGCGGAGCCACAGGAGCAGGCTTATCCAAAGCAGCTGTGACAGCTCATCAGGACAGATCCTTAAAGACTGGCATAGCCCAGGCTAGGCATGGGCTCAAGTCTGTAATCCCAGCACTTCGGAAGGCCGAGGCAGGCGGATCACCTGAGGTCGGAGTTCGAGACTAGCCAGGCCAACATGGCGAAACCCCATCTCTATTAAAAATACAAAAATCAGCTGGGCATGGTGGCACATGCCTGTCATCCCAGCTACTTGGGAGGCTGAGGCAGGAGAATCGCTGGAACCTGGGAGGTGGAGGTGGCAGTGAGCCAAGATCACACCACTGCACTCCAGCCTGGGTGACAGAGCGAGATTGTCTCAAAAAAAAAAAAGGGGGGGTGGCATATCCTGGTGTGTCCAGTCATAGAGTCCCTGCAGCTTCTGGGTGAGAAGTCTGTGATGGAAACAGCCACAAAAATGGCGCTTTCATATGGATGCCTCAAACTCCATGGGGAAATGGGGCAGCTGGCCAGACCGCTGGGAACTAACAGGTCTACACTGCAGTGGCAAAATACTGCAAGCCCCACACTGCACTTGTTAATACTCCTCTCTGCCCTTTAAACAAATGTAGATATATTTCAAGTCTTCTGCTTCTCAGCTTGCTTCCACCCTCCTCCTCAGTGCTCATTGATGGGATTCAAGCGCTCAGCCCTGAAAACTGCAGGCTGTGCTCTAATGCCTGGTGAAAGAATCTTAAAGATGAGAAGGAGGGACGTACGCTCTCTTTTCCTGAAGCTAGAAAAAGTAGATGCTCTTCTGCATCATAAACCAACTGTCTTAGTTTGCTTTCTGTTGCGGTGACGGAATGCCACAGACTGGGTAATTTACAAAAGAAAAACAGAGGCTGGGTGCGGTGGTTCGTGCCTGTAATCCCAGCACTTTGGGAGGGCAAGGTGGGAGGACTGCTTGAGCTCAGGAGTTTGAGACCAACCTGGTAACATGACGAAACCCCCTCTCCACAAAAAATACAAACATTAGCTGGGTGTGGAGGCTCTCAGCCCTGGCTGGGTATTACAATCACCTAGTGGTGAGGAGTTGAATCAGTAATTAGTGAGTGAAATCACTAGAAAGTTTGGTCTGGGCTCAGCATGGATAGAATTCAATGAGAATTTCTGAGGATGGGGCCCAGGCACCAGTGTTTTAGTAAAGATGCCCTGATGATTCCAATGTACCACTAAGGCCGAGAACCGCCGGTACAGATGATTCTAATGTAACACTAAGGTCGAGAACCGCCAGTATAGCCCAGATGATTCCAATGTAACACTAAGGCCGAGAACCACTGGTCTAGCCCAGATGATTCCAATGTACCACTAAGACTGAAAAAAAAAAAAAAAAAAAAAACCACTAGTATAGTCCAGATGATTCCAATGTATCACTAAGACTGAAGACCACTGGTATAGCCCAGATGGTTCCAATGTACCACTAAGGCCAAGAACCACTGGTCTAGCCCAGCTAACATATATCCAAGTTATTGCCGCAGAGTTTTACCGCTTCATTTCTCAGGAAAATCCTGACAGATGAAAGAAGGCTTTATATAGCAAGAAAGACAGTATTCAGATCAATCCAAATTCTATGTCATTTGTAACTGTAATCCCTGTTCATACATTATTTCCACAATCCCCAAAACCTTTTTATTTTTGTTGTTAAATTTCTACTTATTAGGATACAGTTTTTAGAAAAACAAAACTCATTATTTTTAAAACACTCCAAATTTTTCTTTGCAAAAAGACCTTTGCCTGGTGGTTAATTTTTTTAAGGGAATTGATACTCTTTCACCTCATTAGCAAAAAGAAATAAAAAAGACTTAAATTTATTTAGATCTCTCAAACTTTTTAAGATGATACCTTTTTTAATGCAACACTGTCCCAAGAGTAGACATGTCTTTGACATGCGAGGCCTCTGGTGTCTATGTTTTCTGTATAGAGCTGTGCTGTCCGATACCATAGCCACTGGCCATATGTGATTCTGGAGTCCCACTCTGTCACCCAGGATGAAGTAGAGTGGTGCGATCTCGGCTCACGGCAACCCCCACCTACCAGGCTCAAGCAATTCTTCTACCTCAGCCTCCCAAGTAGCTGGGACCACAGACTCAAGCCACCACAACGGGCTGTTTTTGTATTTTTGGTAGAGATGGGGTTTCACCACATTGCCCAGGCTTGTCTTGAACTCCTGAACTCAAGTGGTCTTCCTGACTTGGCCTTCCAAAGTTCTGGGATTACAGGCATGAGCCACTGTGCCCAGCCAATATGTGACTCCTTAAATTTAAATGTCTGGGGGCCAAGCGTGGCGGCTCACACCTGTAATCCCAACACTTTGGGGGCCCGAGGCAGAAGGATCACTTGAGTTCAGGAGTTAAAGACAAGCCTGGGCAACATGGTGAAGCCCCACCTTTGGTAAAAAATACAAAAATTAGCTGGGCATGGTGGTGCACACCTGTAGTCCCAGCTACTTGGGAGGCTGAGGCAGGAGAATACTTGATCCCAGGAGACAGAGGTTGCAGTGAGCTGAGATCGATTGTGCCACTGCACTCCAGCCTGGGCAACACAGCAAGACTCTGTCTCAAAAAAAAAAAAAAGAAAAGAAACAAATTAAATGGCTGGCACGGTGGCTCACACCTGTAATCCCATCACTTTGGGAGGCCTAGGCAGGAGGATCACTTGAGCTCAGGAGTTCAAGACCAGCCTGGGCAACATAGTGAGACCCCCATCTCCACAAAAAAAATTGTTTTAATTAGGTGAGTGTGGTGGTGCACACCTGTAGTCCCAGCTACGCCGGGAGCTGAGGTGAGAGGATCACTTGAGCCTGGGAGATGGAGGCTGCAGTGAGTTGTGATGACGCCGCTGCCTCCAGCCTAGGCGACTCAGCAGGCCCTGTCTCTAAATAAACGAAGTTTAAATGAAATAAAATTAAAGGCTGGGTGTGGTGGCTCATGCCTATAATCCCAGCACTTTGGGAGGCCGAGGTGGGCGAATTGCCTGAGGTCGGGAGTTTGAGACCAACCTGGCTAGGATGGTAAAACCCCGTCTCTACTAAAAATACTAAAATTAGCCAGGCGTGGTGGCGGGCACCTATAATCCCAGCTACTCGGGAAGCGGAGGCAGGAGAATCACTTGAACGTGGGAGGCGGAGCTTGCAGTGAGCTGAGATCGCACCAGGGCACTCCAGCCTGGGCGACAGAGCGAGGCTCCGTCTCAAGCCACACCCCCCAACCAAAAAATAAAAAAAAAAAGAAATAAAATTAAAAATGCAGTTCCTCAGAATGACTGGCAGCATTTCAAGTGCTCAGTAGCCGCATATGGCTGGTGACCACCATGTTAGACGATGCAGCTACGGAATATTTCCATCATTGCAGGAAGTTTTATGAGCACTGAATTCAAGAGTGACTTTTAATTGATGCAACCATATATGGTTTTACTCCTGGACTTCAATGGCAAATGGAGGCCCGCCATCATCTGCAGCAGATCCTATGCCAAGGGCAGGAAGTGCCGTTCCACTTACGGTGGAAGGAGGTGGTTTGGGGGTGGGGTGACTCCTCTGGCTACTCCCTGTGAGAACAATCAGCCTCTCAGACCTGAGGGGTAAACAGTTGAGGAGGGAAGTGAAAGTCCTTTCTTTCTGAACTGTGAAGCTCCCCCACCTAGTGCTCGTAATATTATCATTTTATGTACAAATTGGATGCAAGGCTTACCACCCTGTCAGACTACAGATTGCAGTGTGATCAGTTTAACTGCAAAGATTGGCCAGGAGAATAAACTCTCACCGTGGACAGCAAGGAACCAAGTGCTCAGGAGACTCTCCACTCATTCCTCCCTCACTGAGGAAGAGCCCAGAGCGGTGTGGGCGACTGATGTGGAACGGAGCTGCTCTGCGCCGGGCATTGGCACTTCAGAGACATCGGTTGAATTCTATTCGGCAGGAGAGCTGAATGCAGAGCAGCCCACGGCTCACCCCAACAATCGTCAGTGCCAGAAAAATCACCACTGTTGGTGTATTCCTGGCCACTCTGCTGGACGGGTGGCAAGATTCCCAAGCAGTGAAGGGGAAGGCGGCATCCTGCCCTGCTCTGCTTCCTACGTGGGCAGCGCACCTGCTCTGCTTGCAAGTGGCTCAGAAATGCTGGCTCCCAGGTCGTCGGGCTCTTCCCCGGGATGAGGCCTGCTGCCTACACATGTCACAGCAGTGGGCTCTGTGCAAAAGGTGACATGAGAGAAGATAAAATCTCTGCTCCCTCCCATGACAGTCGTGGAGAGTTTCTGCCCTCTGTCAGGAAATCTGACTGTGTGTGTGTGTGTGTGTGTGTGTTCACGTGCACGATTGACACTTCGCTGTGTCAGCATCTCACGGATCCTACGCCTTTTCTGTGAGTTCAACATGAGAATACACCCACATTTCTCTGCTGTCAAAAGTTTTCGAACTGCTCCAGTGTGTTGTTAAGTATTCAGAGAAAAGGAGCCCGGTCCTGGGAGAACGGCTGAGTGGCAGGGATTAGCAGGGAGTACTGAAAAAGAAGACTGAGGTGGCTGAAGGCAATGGCCGCGGCGGAGAGGCCCTCACGCGTGAGCTGCAGGGTGTATGTGCCTTTGGGGATTCAAAGGCGTGAGACCTGCTTTGACTGTGGAGGAAACTGACCACAGATCACTCCTCAACTGAAACATTCATTAGCAGAGCTTGGGAGAAAAGCTGATATCCTCACTCAGGTACGGGCTGTCAGCTTGTCAAAAGGAAAGCTCTACTTAGCCTAGAAGCCCAAACATCTGCCGATGGCTCTAAATGTGCAACATGTGGAATGTCAAGGACTCAGCCAATCCAGATGATAACAGCAGCCCTAAATACCTGATGGGAGAGCAATTAGGCAAGAAAATGATGAAAGGTATCTGGCTGGCAAGGAACAAGCAATACTATCTCTATTTGAAATGACATAATCTCACATACAGAAAATCCTAAGCAATCCACTAAATTATTACTGGAATTAATAAATAGATTCAGTGGCAGGGCACAATGTTAATATACAAAAATCAATTGTATTTCTATATACTAGCAATGGACGGTGCAAATGCAAACTTAAGAAAACAGTTCTATTTATAATTGCATTGAAAAGAATAAAATACTCAGGAATGAAGGTAACAAAGTAAATACAAAACGTGGGCTCTGAAACTTACAACACATTGTTAGAAGGAATCAAAGGCCTGGCGCGGTGGCTCAAGCCTGTAATCCCAGCACTTTGGGAGGCCGAGACGGGCGGATCACGAGGTCAGGAGATCGAGACCATCCTGGCTAACACGGTGAAACCCCGTCTCTACTAAAAACTACAAAAAACTAGCCGGGCGAGGTGGCGGGCGCCTGTAGTCCCAGCTACTCGGGAGGCAGAGGCAGGAGAATGGCGTGAACCCGGGAGGCGGAGCTTGCAGTGAGCACTCCAGCCTGGGTGATAGAGCGAGACTCCGTCTCAAAAAAAAAAAAAAAAAAAATTAAATAAAAAAAAAAGAAGGAATAAAAAATGAACTAAATAAATAGACATCCCACATTATGGATGGGAAGAATCAATATTGTTAACATGGCGATACTCCCCACATTAATCTACAGATTCAATACAATTCCTATCAAAATCTCAGCTGAGATTGTAAAGATAAAAAAATCCCAGCTGACTTTTTTGACGAGCTGATCTTAGAATTCATACGGAAATGCAAGGGACCCAGAATAGCCAAAACAATCTTGAAAAAGAAGAACAGAGTTGGAGGACTCGCACTTCTCGAGTTCAAAACAGTACAGAGTTCAGAAATCAAGACAGTGTGGAACGGACATAAGAACAGACATATGGATGAATGGAATTGAATGGAGTTGAATGGAGTGTTCAGAAACAAATCCTCACTTTTATGGTTCATTGGTTTTTGACAAGAGTGCCAAGACCATTCAATGGGGAAAGAATAATCTTTTCGACAAGTTGTACAAGGACAACTGGATATCCTCTTCTTCACACCATACACAAAAACTCCAAATGGATCATAGGCCTAAATATAAAAGCAAAACCCACAAAACTTATAGGAGAAAACACAGCAGGAAAGCTTCATGCCTTTATGTTAGGCAAAGCCTTCTTAGCTATGACACCAAAAGCACGAGTGACAAAGAAAACAGTAGACAAATTGGACTTCATCAAAGTTAGACATTTTTCTGCTTCAAAAGATGCCATGGAGAAAGTGAAAAGGGCTGGGCACAGTGTCTTCTTACAATGCTCGTTACACAGAGTAATCCCAGCTCTTCTGGAAGCCGAGGCAGGAGGATTGCTTTATACCAGGAGGTTGAGGCTACAGTGGGCCATGATGCTGCCACTGCACTCCAGCCTGGGCAACAGAGCAAGACCCCGACTCAAAAAAAATTAAAAATAAAAGACTGGGTGGGGTGGCTCATGCCTGTAATGCCAACTATTTGGGAAGCCAAAGTGGGTGGATTGCTGGAGCCCTGGTATTCAAGACCAGCCTGGGCCACATGGTGAAATCCTATCTCTTCCAAAAAACAAATACAAAAAGCAGCAGAGCATGATGTCATGCACCTACGGTCCCAGCTACTCTGGAGGCTGAGGCAGGGGAGGATGACTTGAACCCTGGAGGTCAAGGCTGCAGTGAGCTATGATTGTGCCACCGCACTCCAGTCTGGGCAACAGAGAGAGACCCTGTCTCAAAAAAATAAAAAATATATTAAAATAAAAAAGAAAGTGAAAAAGCCAATCCACAGACTGGGAGAAAATATTGGCACATCATATAGCTGATAAAGGACTTGTATCCAAAACATAAAGAATTATTACAACTCAAAAAGAAAAATAACACTACTTCCTGTTCACCAGACTTTAAAAAAAAAAAAAAAAGTAAAAGAAAGACAAACAGCAGAATCTTAAAATAGTCAAAATTCTGAAGAGACGTTTCTCCAAATAAATATACAAGCGGCCAATAAGCACATGAAAAGATGTTCAGTGGCCACAGTGGTGCACCTGCAATCCCAGCTACTCAGGAAGCTGAGGTGGCAGGATCACTTGAGCCTGGGAATTTGAGATCAGCCTGGGCAACATAATGAGATTCCATCTTAAAAAAAAAAAAAAGATACTGAAAAATGCCCCATTAGGAAAATGCAAATTAAAACCACAATGAGCTATCAGTTCACATTCACTCAAAAAGTATAATCAAAAACACAAATAGGCCGGGTGTAGTGGCTCACACCTGTAATCCCAGCACTTTGGGAGGCCGAAGTGGGCAGATCACCTGAGGTCAGGAGTTCGAGACCAGCCTGGCCAGCATGGCGAAACCCCTTCTCTACTAAAACACAAAAATTAGCCGGATGTGGTGGTGGGCACCTGTAATCCCAGTTATTCAGGAGGCTGACACAGGAGAATCGCTTGAACCCTGGAGGGGGAGGTTGCAGTGAACTGAGATGGTGCCACTGCACTTCAGCCTGGTCGACAGAATGAGACACCATCTTGATAAAGAAAAATAAAAAAATTGTGATAACCTGAAAGGATTTGGCACTCAGATTGTTTAGCATCTGTCTAAATTCTTATTCCACTTACATAACCAAGACTGGATACCGTCCATGATGAATTATCAGTGTGTTTACACAAGAAAGTACACAGAATTCCACTCAACTGATCCACACTCAAAGAGAAGACCTTGGCCTTGCATTCAGAGATCAGCAAAAACAATATTCACTTTATGTTTTAGGTTAGAATATTTGATATAGATTTTTTTTTTTAATTCCCACTTTGACTTCCTTCACTCACCAATCATTGATGCTGGTCACATTGGAGAATAGGGCTTCTACTGTAGTCATATTTACTTTAAAAGAGTTTCTGGCTGGGCGCCGTGGCTCACGCCTGTAATCCCAACACTTTGGGAAGCCAAGGCAGGCGGATAACCTGAGGTCAGGAGTTCAAGACCAGCCTGGCCAACATAGTGAAACCCTGTCTCTACTAAAAATACAAAAATGAGCCAGGTGTGGTGGCGCACACCTGTAATCTCAGCACTTTGGGAGGCCAAGGCAGGCAGATCAGGAGGTCAGGAGATCGAGACCATCCTGGCTAACACAGTGAAACCCCGTTAACCAGGCGTGGTGGCAGGCGCCTGTAATCCCAGCTACTAGGGAGGCTGAGGCAGGAGAATCTCTTGAACCCAGGGGGCGGAGGCTGCAGTGAGCCGAGATCACGCCATTACACTTCAGCCTGGACGACAGAGAGAGACTGTCTCAAAAAAAAAAAAAAAAAAGAAAGGTTTTTTTATTTTTGAGATGGAGTCTCACTCTGTCACCCAGGCTGGGGTACAATGGTGTGATCTCGGCTCACTGCAGCCTCCGCCCCCTGGGTTCAAGAGATCCTCCTGCCTCAGCCTCCCAAGTAGCTTGAATTACAGGGATGCACCACCACACCTGGCTAATTTTTGTATTTTTAGTAGAGACAGGGTTTCACTATGTCGGCCAGGCTGGCCTCAAACTCCTGACCTCAGGTGATTCACCCACCTCAGCCTCCCAAAGTGCTGGGAATACAGGCATGAGCCAGCACACCTGACCAGGCCTGGGGTTGAAACAGTGCTAAAGTTATGTTGGTGGTATCATAATTCCCCAGAAATAAACACGAAAACAAGATGGCTAACAACAGAACAGGCCAAACATGATTCTACGATAGGTCTCACAAGGAGGTGACAGGATCCATACAAACCATAGCAACAGAATGATTTCACATGCAGTTTAGGTGATAGGAGATGTAGAACCAGGCAATATTTTAAAATCAATTTTATTTTTATTTATTTATTTGAGACGGGTCTCACCCTGTTGCCCAGGCTGGAGTTCAGAGGCACAATCTCAGCTCACTGCAGCCTGACCTCCTGCCGGACTCAAGCGATCCTCCCACTTCAGCCTCCCCAGTAGCTGGGACTACAGGTGCACACCACCACACCTGGCTAAGTTTTTGTATTTTTTATAGAGACGGGGTTTTGCCATATTGCTCAGGCTAGTCTTGAACTCCTGAGCTCAAGTGATCCACCCACCTTGGCCTCACACAGTGCTAGGATTACAGGTATGAGCCACCGCGTCCAGCCAAACCAGGCAGTATTTATAATTGAAAATGACTCAAACATTTCATGGACAGATGTAAAATCAGAGGGCTGTATGGGAAAGATTTAAAAAGTTTCCAAGGTTTTAAAAAATCCCGAGTAAATAAAGAGGGATACCATGCTCATGAGCTAGAAAATTTCATATCATAAAGATGCCATTTCTCCTCAATTTATTGATGGTCTTTTTTCTTTAATTATTATTTTTTATAGAGACAGGGTCTCACCATGTTGCCCAGACTGGTCTTGAACTCCTGGGCTCTAGTGATCTCCTACCTCAGTTTCCCAAAGTGCTGGGATTATAAACATGAGCCACCACTCCTGGCCAGGGAAGGATTTCTCAAGGTGCAAATAATACAACTATTTAAAAAAAGATTAATAGATATGACAATATTAAAATTAATAATATCTATTCACCAAAGATATCTTAAAGAAGGTGAAAAGACATGTTACTAATTGGGAGAAGGTATTTGCAACAAATAGTAATATGAATTAGTATTAAGAATATGTGGGCTGGGCGCAGTGGCTCACACCTGTAATCCCAGCACTATGGGAGGCCGAGGTGGGTGAATCACCTGAGGTCAGAAGTTCAAGACCAGCCTGACCAACATGGTGAAACCCCATCTCTACTAAATACAAAAAGTTAGCCGGGTGTAGTGGTGTGTGCCTGTAATCCCAGCTACTTGGGAGGCTGAGGCAGGGGAATGACTTGAACCCGGGAGGCAGAGGTTGCAGTGAGCCGAGATTGCATCACTGTACTCCAGCCTGGGCAGCAAAAGCAAAAACTCCGTCTCACAAACAAACAAACAAACAAAACTCCAACAAAATAAAAAACAGCAACAAAACAACAATAAGAAGGACAAATAACTCAGTTTTTAAAAAAATAGGCAAAAGACATGAGTAGGCATTTCAGAGAAGAGACAACACATGCGGCTGATAAACATACAGAGAAATATTCAATCTCATTAGCAGTCAGGGAAATGCAAATCAAGACCACAATGTGATCACATGGTAACTGCATCCAAAGGACAAAAATTATGCCTGACAATGCTAAGTGCTAGAGAGGATGTGGATGGGCAGGCTCAGTAATACACCGCTAGAGGGACCACGCAGAGCCATTCCGGGAAACACTTTCAGATCATCATGTAAAGCTAAGCCGGTTGTTTTTTGTTTTTTGTTTTGAGTCAGAATCTTGCTCTGTTGTCCAGGCTAGAGTGCAGTGGCACAATCTTGGCCCACTGCAAGCTCCGCCTCCTGGGTTCAAGCGATTCTCTTGCCTCAGCCTCCCCAGTAGCTGGGATTTTAGGCGACCGCCACCGCACCTGGCTAATTTTTGTATTTTTAGTGGAGACAGAGTTTCGCCATGTTGGACAGGCTGGTCCCAATCTCCTGACCTCAGGTGATCAGCCCGCCTCAGCCTCCTAAAGTGCTGGGATTTCAGGCGTGAGCCTCTGTGCCCGACCAGCTAAGCAATATCCTGCAATCCAGCATTGCACTTTTAGGTATATGCCCAACGGAGCTCTTGCATTTGTACACACAAGATATGTACCAAAACATATTTATAATAAAATATTATTTTAATTATATTAATTAATACAAGGTTTTAATATAAAACATATTTATAATGGCAACATCATGGAAACAACCCCCCAGAAAAGCTCATTGACAGGAGAGAGGAGAAATATCTTCTGCTGTAGTCACAGAATGGAACAGTATATACCAACGTCATGAGGACATATTTTCCAGTTATTTATTGCTGTGTAACAAACCACCCCAACATTTAACTAGATTAAAATGTAATTGCTTAAACCAGTCATTTTCTTATATATTCTAATTTGTGGGTCAGGAATTCAGGCAGGGCTCAACTGGGCCATTAGTGACCATCTTGAATCTTCTGCAAATATAGGTAAATCTCTAATTTTGAGTAAAAAAAATAGGCACTAAAAGATTATCCACACAGGGCCAGTCACGGTGGCTGATGCCTGTAATCTCAGCACTTGGGGAGGCTGAGGCAGGCGGATCACTTGAAGTCAGGAGTTCAAGACCAGCCGGGGCAACATGGCAAAACCCCGTCTCTACTAAAAACACAAACATTATCTGGGCATGGTGGCACCCGCATGTAGTCTCAGCTAGCTGGGAGGCTGAGGCATGACAATTGTTTGAATCCAGGAGGCAAAGGTTGCAGTGAGCCGAGATCATACCACTGCACTCCAACCTGAGTGACAGAGCGAGACTCAGTCTCAAAATAATAGTATTAATAATAATAATAAAGACTGTTCACACAGGCTGCCCTTTTTATAAAATTAGAAACAACCAGAACAACAACAAAAAAAGTACCTTCTAGGAATACATGTACATGTGACGAAACTCTATAGAAAGGAAAGTAAGGGAATGATGAGTATGATTTCTCCTAAGGTGGTAGGAAGCAGGGAGCCGGGAGAGGGCAGAGGGGAAGGATCGCTAGGTAGTAGTAAGCAAACAGGGACCTGGTTTTGTGTTGAGTGATGTATTCATAGATGTTAAATCATAAATGAAGTAATGAATGAATGAAAAGGAGTTTTGCGTGGGTCAGTGACTAAAGTGTTATGTCCTGAACAAGGATTATGATGAAGCCATTTCTGTGCAGCACTTGAAGCGCATCTTTTTTTTTTTGAAATGGAGTCTCGCTCTGTCACCCAGGCTGGTGTGCAGCGGCGCAATCTCGGCTCACTGCAACCTTTGCCTCCTGGATTCAAGTGATTCTCCTGCCCCAGCCTCCTGAGTAGCTGGGATTACAGGCGCCCGCCACCATGCCTGACTAATTTTTTATTTATTCATTCATTTTTTTTTTTACTGGAGACCGTGTTTCACCATGTTGGGCAGGCTGGTCTTGAACTCCCAACCTCAGGTGATCCACCCGCCTCAGCCTCCCAAAGTGCTGGGATTGCAGGCATGAGCCACCATGCCTGACCTGAAGTGTATCTTTTTTAGAAGGAAGAAGCAGAAAAGCCCAGGGAAGTGAAGTGACTCATCTCCCATCACACAGCTAACTGGAGGCAGAGCTGAGACGAGAAGGCAGGTTTCCTGTCTGTCACTGTCCAGTGCGACTTCCTTTGAGCCACAAGACCTAGCAGAGAACCCGGCTGACAGCAGGATGATGCCAGGTTATGGGATCTGGCTTTCTGTAGTCGTCATTTTTGTACTGTGTGCTCTTCACAGAGCCACAGCTGGGGGAGGGACACTGGGGATTTGCCTCAGGTGCAGAAATTTGGCCAGTGCAAACATTTTAAATCTTAAAAGATTGAGCAACACTCAAAATGTCCTCCCCGCTCAGCGAAGCCTTCCCCAACCTCTCAAACCCAGCTGACCCTTGCTCAGATACTGGAGAGAGACTGAACCCTACACACAAGGTCAAGGGCAGACTGCTGCAGGCCAAGATCCTTTAGACTCTCCCTTCCCCTCCTCTCTCCCAGGCTCATAGCCGTGGCTGGAGAAAAGGTTCTGTGTTCCAGTGTATTTCATTCATGGACGGAATCCCAGTGCCAAGTGCATAAGGAGAGTTTCACTTTCAGCTATGCCAAGAATGTTACCTGCGTGGACTAAGTATCTCATAAGGGGACAGGTAAATAATAGTGTATCCACTGGTGGAATATTGCATAATATTTGCAACTGTGTTTTAAAAATATTCAATGACATGGGAATGCTTCTGATAGACTATGAAGTAAAAACACAAGGTACAAACTAAAACAAATACATTATGATTCCAACTTAAATGTATGGATATGAACACATATATAAAAGTGAACATTTTTTATAATTTTCATTTTATTCTTTTTTTTTTTTTTTTTTTTTTTTTAGACAGGGTTTCACTGTTATCACCCAGGCTGGAGTGCAGCAGTGCAAACATGGCTCACTGCAGCCTCAACTCCCGGGCTCAGGCCATCCTCCCACCTCAGCCTCCCAAGTAGCTGGGATGACAGGTGCACACCATGCCCTGCTCATGTTTTAAATTTTTTTTTTATTTTTTATTTTTTTGAGATGGAGTCTCACTCTGTTGCCCAGGCTGGAGTGCAATGGTGCAATCTCGGCTCACCGCAACCTCCGCCTCCCGGGTTCAAGCAATTCTCCTGCCTCAGCCTCCCAAGTAGCTAGGATTACAGGGGCACACCACCATGCCTGGCTAGTTTTGTATTTTTAGTAGAGATGGGGTTTCACCTTGTTGGTTAGGCTGGTCTCAAACTCCTGACCTCAGGTGATCCACCCACCTCCGTCTCCCAAAGTGCTAGGATTACAGGCATGAGCCACTGCGCCTGGCCCATTTTAAAATTTTTTTGTAGAGACAGGGTCTCACTTTGTTGCCCACGCTCAACTCCTAGCCTCAAACGGTCCTCCTGCCTCAGCCTCCCAAAATGCTGGGATTACAGGCATGAAGCACCACGTCTGGCCTCATTTTATTCTTCATACTTTTCTGTCTGTTAATAATTTTAAATATAATTTAGATAGACAGATATAAATAGTTTTTATTTGTTTGTTTGTTTGTTTTTGAGATAGAGTCTCACTCTGTCATCCAGGCTGCAGTGCAGTGGTGCGATCTCAGCTCACTGCAACCTCTGCCTCCCAGGTTCAAGGGATTATCCTGCCTCAGCCTCCCGGGTAGCTGGGATGACAGGTGCCTGCCACCACGCCCAGCTAATTTTTGTTGTTTTTTTAAGTAGAGATGGGGTTTCACCATGTTGGCCAGGCTGGTCTCAAACTCCTGATCTCAGGTGATCCCCCCCCCCCCACCTCAGCCTCCCCAAGTGCTGGGATTACAGGCATAAGCCACTGCGCCCAGCCTATATTATCTTTACAACGAATTTTAAAACAAACAAGTTTCTTTTCAAAACAGCAATAAATGTTTACAGTTCATTTTCACCTTCTCCAATGTGTACATTTATCTTTGAACCGCAAGAGGGGTATATATGACTATGTCCAACCTAAAACAACACAGCAGAAACCATGGCTACTTCTGAGACCAGTTCGAGCTCCAAGACACCACCGATTCAATACAATCAACTCAAGTGGGGAAGACGCAGCAAATCACGGCAGCATTTACTCCTGGTGTTCGGCAGCAAGAGAAGGGACCTGGCGAAGCCAGGGAGAAGCCAGGGAGCCACCTGGAGGTCTGGTTTCTGGTGACTAGCCCGTTACAAAGTCAGATTTCATCGAGGGGTAGCAACAGCCGGAGCCATCGAGCACATGACCGCCCTGGAGACAAACTGTGTGACAATTTCCCCCTCTTCCCTCCTTCTTCCCAACTCAGTTCACCCTCCACCCTCCACATGAATGAGCAAGACAGGAGGCAGCCAGAATGAGAATATGACTGTTCCTCTTCTGTAGCGTCCTCCCACACACCCTGGCCTCGCCTGCCTCCCATCCCTCCACACCCAACCCCTTCCCGTGTGGTGTCCCTTCTTTTCCCCGGCCCTCTGGGCCCCCCACCCTTAGTTGCTGTCACTCCAACCCACCCACATAGCTTTCTCCCCGTGAAGATGACAACTTCTTGTATCCAATGGGCGACACTGCGATGCCCCCACCCAACCACCCTTCAAAGGAGGATTTATCATCCCAGCTGCTTGAGAACCATGGAACTCTGGGTTCTGCCAGCCTAAGGTGAAAATTCCCCAAGGGAAGGATGGATGTTGGACACGGTCACACACGTCCATCAGTTAGAATCAACTCCTAGAGGTGGGATTTCCGGTCAAATGGTTAGATACGCATGGAAATCGGACGTTGGTTTCAGCAGTTGGCCGCAGGCTGCTAACTGGGTTTGGTTTAGTCTTGACCTTTGGAAGGCTAAAGAGCCTACTTCCATGTCATTTATGTTTATGGCCTCCATGAACTGTGGCTGATCAGTGGTTCTGTGATCGCTCTTCTCTCTTACTAGCATAAAAATGTTGGCCAGGCACAGTGGCTCATGCCTGTAATCCCAGCACTTTGGGAGGCCAAGGCGGGTGGATCACCTGAGGTCAGGAGTTAAAGATCAGCCTGACCAACTTGGTGAAACCCCATCTCTACTAAAAACACAAATGTTAGCTGGGTGCGTTGGCACAACCCTGTAATCCCAGCTTCTCAGGAGGCTGAGACAGGATAATTGCTGGAATCTGGGAGGCAGAGGTTGCAGTGAGCCAAGATCACACCACTGCACTCCAGGCTGGGCAACACAGACAGACTCTGTCTCAAAAAAATAAAAATAAAAATAAAAGTCAGTAATACTCAAAGCATGCCATTTTGATTTAGTATTAATATTTCAATATTCACTTCCTTTTTTTTCTTTTTTTGAGACAAGGTCTCACTCTGTTGCCCAGACTGGAGTGCAATGAGGCCATCATAGCTCACTGCAACCTCAGCTTCCTTAGCTTAAGGGATTCCTCTGCCTCAGCCTCCCAAGTAGCTGGGACTACAGGCACCTGCCATCACACCTGGCTAATTTGTCATTTTTTTTTGTAAAGACAGTGTCTTGCTATGTTCCCCAGGCTGGTCTCGAACTCCCAGCCTCTAGCGATCCTCTCACCTTGGCCTCTCAAAGCGCTGGGATTACAGATGTGTGCTACGTGATCCCCACAAGTCACTGCACCTGGCCTTCAATATTCACTTTCAAATATTCACACCTCGCCTAGGGTGGCCTACAGCCACTGCCCATAAATGCAGGAGTATAAAGGTCTAGCCATCCCAGCCCAACTCAAGAAGACTCTGAAGGGCCATATTTGTGGCAGAGCTCCTCGGGGGCTGGCCGAGGCTGTTGTTGGCCAACGTCACAGCTTAGCTTCTCCCTCTGCCCTCTCCCGTTTCTGCCTTCTCTCTTCTATAGGTGCTGATCACAAGGGCACTCCTCAGTAAACATCCTGCCCATCAAGCTCCATCTCAGAGCCTGCAGCACAGCCCTTGCTATCTGAAAAGTCATTTGGCCTTGATGCTAAGATGCCTTCCACAGGCGTCCAGCCTTTTGGCTTCCCTGGGCCACATTGGAAGAAGAATTGTCTTGGGCCACACATAAAATACACTAACACTGCTGGGCACTGTGGTTCATGCATAATCCCAGCATTTTGGGAGGCCGAGGCAGGTGGATCACCTGAGGTCAGGAGTTTGAGAACAGCCTGGCCAACATGGTGAAACCCCATCTTTACTAAAAAATAAATAAGAAAATTAGCTGGGCATGATGGTGCACACCTGTAGTTCCAGCTACTCAGGAGGCTGAGGTGGGAAGATTGCTGGAACCCGGGAGGTGGAGACTACAGTGAACTGAGATCACACCACTCCACTCCAGACTGGGCGACACAGTGAGACTCTGTCTCCAAAAAAAAGGAAAGGTCCATGCATAATTATAATTTTCCTGATATCTACCACCATAGAGAAGCAAAAAAGTCGTCACATTCAAAGGGTAGACACTGCTTTTTTTGTTTTGTTTTGTTTTGAGATGGAGTCTTGCTCTGTCACCAGGCTGGAGTGCAGTGGCACCATCTCAGCTCACTGCAACCTCCCCATCCAGTGTTCAAGTGATTCTCCTGCCTCAGCCTGCCAAGTAGCTGGGACTACAGGCATGTGCCACCACGCTCAGCTAATTTTTGTATTTTTAGTAGAGACGGGGTTTCACCATGTTGGCCAGCATAGTCTCAATCTCTTAACCTCGTGATCTGCCCACCTTGGCCTCCCAAAGTTCTGGGATTACAGGAGTGAGCCACCGCGCCTGGCCTAGACACTGCTCGTAGACTGTAGAGATGAGGTTTCACCATGTTGGACAGGCTGCTCTTGAACTCCTGGCCTCATGTGATCCACCTGCCTTGGCCTCCCAAAGTGCGGGGATTACAGGCATGAGCCACTGCACCTGGTCCTCTTCACCTTTTAATCTTCATTCTTTTCTTTGGACTGTTTCCAGCTGCAGGATACACTTACTTAAAACCAGCTGGTTGGCCACAGTGGTGCACACCTGTAGACCCAGCTACCAGGATGGCCGAGGCAGGAGGATCACTTGAGCCCAGGAGTTCAAGGCTGTAGTGCGCTGTGGTCACACCTGTGAATACTCACTGCACGCCAGCATGGGCGTGTCTCCAAAAATAAATAAATCAGCTGATCACTCCTTGGAGCATTTAGTAAATTAGGAATTCACCAATGGCAGAAACACGTGTGAGTATACGATGGCGACACCTGGTGGTAGGATATGCAATAACATCGTGAATCTCCCTTAATGGTGGATTCCTGGCTTATTGTTGGAATAAAATGTAATTACATGGAAATTGTAAGAGCCATTCCAAAAAGTTAACAACAAGGAAAAGGTTGTCTGCATGAACATGCATGTGTGTGTGTCTATACTTGTGCATTAAGGACAAACAATGACCCAAGACACAGTTAACGAAGATGAGAGCCTGATCAAGAACCCGGCGTTCACTCTGCTGCTTACTGTTATTCTGACCTCGTGCAAGACACTTAACTGCTTTGGGCTTTGGCTTTCTCATTTTTAGAATAGGAAGATTTAAGAATCCTCACTTAGTTCAATAAATAGTATAAGTGAAAAGTGTTTTGAGAATTGTGTGAATATGGTATACTATGTTAATTATTACACCATTAGCTATTATTATAATAAAGATCTTTGTTGGCAGGACACAGTGGCTCATGCCTGTAATACCAGCACTTTGGGAGGCCAAGGCAGCTGGATCAGTTGAGGTCAAGAGTTCGAGACCAATCTGGCCAACATGATGAAACCCTGCCTCTACTAAAAATACAAAAATCAGCCAGGCGTGGTGGTGTGAGCCTGTAATCCCAGCTACTCGGAGGCTGAGGCAAGAGAATTATTCAAACCTGGGAGGCGGAGGTTGCAGTGAGCTGAGATCCGGCCACTGCACTCCAGCCTGGATGACTGAGCAAGACTCCATCTCAAAAAAAAAAAATAATAATAATAATTGTTACAAAGTTAGTTCTCTGCTACAAATTTCCTATCAAGGAATGTTAATATTGCTTGCAGATGAGACAGCATTAGTCTGGACTTTGAACCTTGTAATAGTCCCTTTTACTCAAGGATAACTGCTTAAAACTGCAATGTGTCCAATCTATGAGGATCAAAACAGCAACCCGGGGCAGGGTTCACAGCCAGGGGCAATTTTGTCTCCAGGGGATATTTAGAAATGTATGGAGACATTTTTGGTCGTCACGACTGGGGGGAAGAGTGCTACTGGTATCTAGTGGGCAGAGTCCAGGGACGTGCTACACATCCCACAAGGCACAGACAGCACCCCCAGCACAAAGAATGATCCCGTCCCACATGCCAAAAGCGCTGAGGTTGAGAAACTGGTCTAGCGTAACAGAAGGGAGAAAGTAGACCTTTTTCCCTACTGTCCTGACCACCAGTAACAGCAACCACAAAGAAAGGACGGTGGGTCACAAATGTGAAATTCTCCAACGTACATGTGCAAAAGAGCTCAAGAAATGTATTAAGTAAGCATCGTAAAATGCCATCGTTATCTACTATGTGTAAACCGTCTCAACATGGGCACAACTGGCCTTGTTCTTCCCTCCTCTTTTTATAAGAAAATGAACCTGACCTGAATAGAACTTTTGCTCTATTCAGACATCAAAATAAAAACTAGTGGTAACTATTAAGTGTGTAGTTACTTGTGGAATTAAGACTAGGAGTTAAAAGGGAGTGAGTGTACTTTGTAATGACCACATGCTCTGATAGTGTATAGTAGTGCCATTTTTTCACTTTTTATTTAATTTTTTTGAGACAAGGTCTCACTTTGTCACCAAGGCTGGAGTGCAGTGGCACAATCACAGTTCACTGTAGCCTCAACCTTCCAGTCTCAAATAATCCTCCCACCTCAGCCTCCCGAGTAGCTGGGACTACAAGTGCATGCCACCATGCCTGGCTTTTTTTTTTTTTTTTTTTTTTTTTTAAGATGAGATCCCATTATGTTATCCAGCTGGTCTCGAGTTCCTGCACTCAAGCAGTCCACCCACCTCAGCCTCCCAAAGTCCTGGGATTACAGGTGTGAGCCACTGCACCCAGCTGAGTACTGCCATTTTAAAAAATGGGACAAGAACATTTACAAATACATTTAAAGGCTGGGTGTGGTGGCTCACACCTGTAATCCCAGCACTCTGGGAGGCCGAGGCGGGTGGATCACCTTGAAGTCAGGAGTTGGAGATCAGCCTGACCAACATGGTGAAACCACGTCTCTACTAAAAATACAAAAATTAACCGGTGTAGTGGTGTGTGCCTGTAATCCCAGCTACTCGGGAGGCTGAGGTGGGAGGATCGTTTGAACCCAGGAGGCGGAGGTTGCACTGAGCTGAGATGGCACCACTGCACTCAAGCCTGGGCGACACAGCGAGACTGTCTCAAAAGAAAACAAAAAACAAAAAAACAAGCACACACATTTAAAATGTTGTGTGGGCAAAGCACACAGAAAAAAGCTTTTGAAGAAACATTTTTAGTTATTATATTAGTGATGGTAATATTAGTACTGCAGCTCTGACACTGTTATGAGTAATGTAGACAAATCAAATGAGCAAGGATGAGGTATTCTGATTCCATTCTAGATTTTGGTTTTGAGAATCATATTTTCAATGTGGAAGAATGTGTATACAGGATTCTTAAGATAGTAGAGGTTAAGTAAAATTCCCTGTTGTTCTGAATCTGAATGTAAAGTATCAGTGTGAATGCATGAGATATTTTCTATTCTCTTCATGTGTGTGTATATGCAAAATCTTCACTGAAAAGGCCCAGAAACAAAGCAACGACCAGCACAGTAGCAATCAGCATCTTTATGCCCAGATTATTGCTCTCAAATACCATTTCCCACTAAAAGAAACAAATGCTTCATGAAGAAATGACTGATTCCCGGTTTGGGGCAGAAAATATACATTTTGACCTTTGTCATATCATCTAGTCCTGTCAGATAGGAACAAAACTACCGAAGACCACTAGGGCCATGTAAAAAGGATTCAGGAGCCAATTGGAAAAGGTATCGACCTACTAAAGATGAGACAATTTATGCTTCAATAATTCCAGGGGACTGAAAATGATCAAGTATGTTTAAATCCATAAGTTCTTAATTATATTCAAAAATTTTTTAATCATCACATTTGGAGGATGTTAGGGAACCAATTCTTTTTTGGGGAGAGGAGGGTGGGGGACCCAATCCTTATCTTAGAAAACTTACAAGAGAAAAGAATTCAGTACTTTTCCCAACTTTCCTACATGGATTGTACCACTGGATAACCTAATGGCAGATGAGAGGAGCCATCTCTTTATGAAAGTATTGCAACTAATAGACAGGCGAGCGCGGTGGCTCACGCCTGTAATCCCAGCACTTTGGGAGGCCGAGGTGGGTGGATCACGAGGTCAGGAGATCGAGACCATCCTACCCAACATGGTGAAACCCCGTTTCTACTACAAATACAAAAATTAGCCAGGTTTGGTGGCACGCGCCTGTAGTCCCAGCTACTCGGGAGGCTGAGGCAGGAGAATTGATTGAACCTGGGAGTCAGAGGTTGCCGTGAGCTGAGATTATGCCACCGCACTCCAGCCTAGCAACAGAGCAAGACTCCATCTCAAAAAAAAAAAAAAAAAAAAAAAGTATTGCAACTAACAAGTGAAAAAAAAAGTGGTAGAATTAGAGTATTACAATTTTGTAATTGCCAACGGATTAATGGCTTTAGGCATTGGGCATCAATGACTGTTAACATAGCAAGAGAGCTGACCAATGTTTTGTGCTTCCTGATTCAAGATCCAATCGTGACTTAGTCTTGCCATAGAGTCTGAACCTAAGTCTCATCATACCTTGGGATCCAGCTGCTACATCATAGGAAGTCCAGAACACGTTGAACTCCACCGAGAATACTTCATCAGCAACATCCAGATTGTGGGAAATTTCACAGGTCAAAGGATTCAGATTCTTCAACAGATAAATTGTCAGGATAAGAAAGAGAGGGGAAACTTGTAGCTTCAGAGACTTAAAATCAGAAGTAATTTTCAAAAAATAGAGATGGGGTCTTGTTATGGTGCCTAGGCTGGTCTCCAGCCTCTGCCTCAGCCTCCCAAAGTGTTGAGATTACAGACATGAGCCACCACGCCCAGCCACGATTTTTTAAGTGGACACCTATAGAGTGCCAGGTGTTCACTATAAATAAATACAACCAAGTGATGGTCTTCATGGTTTCTTGGCGGTGGTGGTGGTTGGGACGTGACAGCGGTGAGGCCCCTGGATGGTCCTCTCAGTGGCTTGCAAAATTCTATTCCTTGACCTGGATGGTAGTTACAAGGGTGTTTGCCTTCATTACGCTATACAATCATTTGTGTATGATTTTCTGTATTTATGTTTTATTTTCCCAAAAAAAGCCTTAAAAGAGTAAAAAGAACGTAGATGGCAGAAATTTGTGGAATCTTCCCCCAGCAACATAAAAACGCGGTGGGTTTTTGTAACTTGGTTTTTACACTTTACAATTAATACTGTAATGAAAAATGCTCGTGTGGGCCACTAGGGTGCACAATTTGTTGCCCGCAGCGTCTACGGCGCTGGCACTGATGAAAGGGGGATGCTAAATGCTCCAGGAATGCCACCCGAGTCTCGGGATTAAGCAAGATTACTCATTGCCCTTTGAGCATGAGCTACATACCTCAGTGCCAATGCTGGTGAGTCGTATTTGGAAAGTCAGGTCCAACATGTAACATGCACATACAGGGTACACGCTGAAAATACTGTAGCTTTATCCTCTTTTAAGATAAGCTTCAATTTATTTGAGTTATTAGAACAAAACCTCATAAACCATGATTTAAAAAAGAACCTCAAAACTTGTTTTAGAGGAAGTCTCGCTCTGTCGCCCAGGCTGGTATGCAATGGCACAATCTTGGCTCACTGCAGCCTCCGCCTCCCGGTTTCAAGCGATTCTCCTGCCTCAGCCTCCCGAGTAGCTGGGATTACAGGCGCCCGCCCCCACGCCTGGCTAATTTTTGTATTTTTAGTAGAGAAGGGGTTTCACCATGTTGGTCAGGCTGGTCTCGAACCCCTGACTTCAAGTGATCCTCCTGCCTTGGCCTCCTAAAGTGCCAGGATTACAGGCGTGAGCCACCGCACTCAGCCCAAAACCCTCAAGACTTAGTGTGTGGAGAATGGAAGGTGAAAAGTTTTCGTGGTGGTCTTTTTTTTTTTTTTTTTTTTTTGAGACGGAGTCTCGCTCTGTCGCCCAGGCTGCAGTGAGTGGCGCGATCTTGGCTCCCTGCAAGCTCCGCCTCCCGGGTTCCCGCCATTCTCCTGCCTCCACCTCCGGAGGGGCCGGGACTACAGGCGCCGCCACCACGCCCGGCTAATTGTTTGGGGTTTTTTTTTTGTATTTTCAGTAGAGACGGGGAGTGTTAGCCAGGCTGGTCTCGATCTCCTGACCTCGTGATCCGCCCGCCTCGGCCTCCCAAAGTGCTGGGAAGACAGGCGTGAGCCACCGCGCCTGGCCCGTGGTGGTCTTCTAACGAGACCATAGCCCACTGGTGAAGGAAGAGAAACGCGTGAGAGCTATTTGGAGCCTCCCTGAAAGGTGTCACTTTGCTGTGGATGGACCGAGAACCACACAGCGACGGGCCAGCCTTCGAGGGCCAACGCGGAGTGAGAGATGGGCTGTGCAGGACCCCGGCTTGCGAGCGGTGGCGAGGCCAGTCACGACTAGTAATCGAAGAGCCGGCTTTCCTTCCTGTGGTGTGGAAAGCGCTGCCGGCCGCAGAACCTTAGTGATAGGAGCTTAGGCGAAGCTCCACAGCCCTGCCCTCCGCTGAGCAAGCAGCTGTCCTGAATCATTAGCTTTCTCAAAGGGGAAGAATACGTGATACAGCTTCTTCCTGTTCATAAATCACAGACCTCAGAGGCTTTGTACTGCTGAGGACACAAAAAGTTTATGAATTGTTCACAGGCTGAGAAAATAAGAAGCTTTCAGGTTTTGTTTTTTCTACAAGGCTGCAATAAATAATAGAGCAGTAAATCCTAACCTTTAGCTCTGATTGCTATTATTTCACTTTGATGCCTTTCCAGCCGGCCCAAAAGTGTGGTGCTGTGACACACACAGTATGTGTGTATATGTGTATGTGTGTGTGTATGTGTGTGTGTATATACACAGTATGTGTATATGTGTATGTGTGTGTGTATGTGTGTGTGTGTATGTGTGTGTGTATGTGTATATGTGTGTATATACACAGTATGTGTATGTATGTGTGTATGTATGTGTGTATGTGTATATGTGTGTATATACACAGTATGTGTGTATGTGTGTGTATGTGTGTATGTGTGTGTGTATGTGTATATGTGTATGTGTGTATGTGTGTGTATGTGTGTATGTGTGTGTATGTGTATATGTGTATGTGTGTGTGTGTATATGTGTGTATATACACAGTATGTGTATATGTGTATGTGTGTGTGTATGTGTGTGTGTATGTGTGTACGTATGTTTATGTGTATATATATTACTGTTTTGTGAGATTTCACGTATGAGTTCATTAGTGGTGCCCTGGAATCACAGATCCTTCCTGCTGCGGTGATGGCGTCTCGGTGGCCCCGAGGTGGACTGCTGCTTGATTGTGAAGAAAGAAAAGAGGCCAGGAGGGACCGCGAGGACCACATGTGGAGAGCTGCAGTGAAAGAATCCTCACTCGATGGACACCATGGCTTTTTGCTAAGCCCTGGTTCTCTCTATGGACCCCATGCCTCATCTCCAGAGCCAAAGCCCAGCCTTTCTCATTCAGGGACACCCACCAGAGCTTTGGGAACACATTTCGTTCTGGGTCTGTTAAGTACCCCCATAGGGTCCGGAAACTGCAGGCTCCTTCTTGCCCCTGCCAGTCTCAGGTCCCAGAGGCCCACTCCTGCGTCTAGGACGCCTTCTCCACCACGTCCTCTCCCAACGCTTATGCAGCAGTTAAGTAAAGGGGCCCTGGCCTCTACAGAACCGAGGCAGCCTCCTAGTTCAGCCACTCTCTTGTGACTCTGGCCAAATTATTTAACCTCCCTAAGCTTCTGTTCTCTCTTCCATTAAATATGGATGATAAGGATAATAATATTGACCTCATAAGGTTGTTGTGAGAGTTAAATAAGAAAAGATATATAAAACTTAGGCTGGGTATGGTGGTTCACGCCTGTAATCCCAGTATTTTGGGAGGCTGAGGCAGGCGGATCACCAGAGGTCGGGAGTTCAAGACCAGCCCAACCATGGTGAAACCCCTAAAATAAAATAAAAATACAAAATTAGCCGGGCATGGTGGTGCATGCCTGTAATCCCATTGCACTATTGCACTGCAGCCTGGGCAACAAGAGCGAAACTCCGTCTCAAAAAAAAAAAAAAAAAAAGATATATAAAACTTAGTGTCATTCCTGGCTTATAAATGGTAAGTACAATGTAGCTCTCACCTTTACTGCGGATTTTAGAAGCGCAGTTCCTTTCAACATGCTGAGGGGCATTGTAGGAGAGACTGCTGTACAGCTGTGAAGAACGTCTCAGAGATGTAGTAGATTCTTAATAAATGCTAATAGATGAATGGATGGATGAGAGAATGTAGTGGTCACTTCCCAATGATGATGATTATGGCAAACATTGATTTTAAGCTCCTAGAAGATAGAAACCATGATTTAATTCTTTCTATTTTTTTCTTTAAGACAGAGTCTCACTCACTGCCCAGGTTGGAGTGCAGTGGTGTGCTCACAGCTCACTGCACCCTCACCCTCCCCGGGCTCCAGTGATCTTCCCACATCGGCCTCCTGAGCAGCTGAGACTACAGGTGCATGCCACCACACTCAGCTCATTTTTCTCTTTTTTTTAAGAGATGGGGTTTTGCCATGTTGCCCAGGCTGGCCTCCAACTCTTGCGCTCAAGAAATCCTCCTGCCTTGGCCTCCTGAAGTGTACAGTCATGTGTCACTTAAGAATGGAGACACATTCTGAAAAAATGCATCATGCTGCGACTTCGTAATTGTGTGAACACCACAGAGTGTACTTACACACACCTAGATGATACAGCCTCCTACCACACACCTAGACTATATGGTACAGCCCATCGTTCCTAGGTTACAAACTATACAGCATGTTACTATACTGACCAAGCAGTTATAACACAATGGGAAGTATCTGTGTATCTAAATGTGTCTGAACATAGAGAAGGCACAGTAAAAATACAGTATTATAATCTTATGGGATTCTAAGATTATAATCTTACCATAATACAATCTTGTATATTTGGTCCATCCTTGACAGAAACATTGTTATGTGGCACGTAACTGGCCACCATAGTGAAACCCCGACTCTGCTAAAAACACAAAAATTAGCCAGGCATGGTGGTGGACGCCTGTAATCTCAGCTACTCGGGAGGCTGAGGCAGGAGAATCGCTTGAATCTGGGAGGCAGAGGTTGCAGTGAGCCAAAATTGCGCCATTGCGCTCCAGCCTGGGCGACAGAATGAGACTCTGTCTCAAGAAAAAATATATATATATACATGTGGCATGTATAGCTCTTTGAACCAAAATAAAGCGAAAAGATGACCCCCAAAAAATAGATTATGAGGCCGGACGTGGTGGCTCACGCCTGTAATCCCAGCACTTCGGGAGGCCAAGGTGGGCAGATCACTTGAGGTCAGGAGTTCAAGACCAATCTGGTCAACACAGCAAAACCCTGTCTCTACTAAAAATATAAAAATTAGCCGGGCGTGGTTGGCGCATGCCTGTAATCCCAGTTACTCGGGAGGCTGAGGCAGGAGAACTGCTTGAACCCGGGAGGCGGAGGTTGCAGTGAGACAAGATCATGCCACTACACTCCAGCCTGGGCGACAGGGCAAGACTCCATCTCCAAAACAAAACAAAACAAAATTATGAAGAGACTATGCTTAGACTAGGGACTGGGATGCAACATAGGTTCAATCTTCCTGGAGTAAATCTTTAATAAAGTACACACACAGAAAAGTGCCCAAATCATAAGTGACCAGCTAGACGACCTTTTACAGCGTGAGCACGCATCTGTGATCAACGCCCACAGCAAGAGCATTGCCGGCGCCCAGCACTGCTGCCCTCCCACTCACTGACCCCGCCTTCCAACTTTTAGGGCATAGATTTTTGTTTTTGAACTGCAGAATTTTTGGTTTTGTTTTTTGAGGGGTTTTTTGTTTGTTTGTTTGTTTGTTTTTTTCTTGAGACAGAGTCTCATTCTGTCGCCCAGGCTGGAGCGCAATGGTGCAATCTCGGCTCACCGCAACCTCTGCCTCCCAGGTTCAAGCGATTCTCCTGCCTCAGCCTCCCGAGTAGCTGAGATTACAGGTGTCCACCACTATGCCTGGCTAATTTTTGTATTTTTAGTATTGTCGGGGTTTCACCATGTTGGCCAGTCTGGTCTCCAACTCCTGACCTCGAGGGATCTGCCTGCCACAACCTCCCAAAGTGCTGGGACTACAGGTGTGAGCCTGTAGTTTTTTAACTTTGGATAAATGGTAACCTACAGTGTACACATTTTTATCTGCTTTCTTTTCGTTCAACCTTCTATTTCTGAGATTCACCAAGGTTGTCCCATTAAGTTCTAGACTTAAATAGTATACATGTTGTAGGGTTATTACTGACAAATAACATGGCAGAATGGAAAAGAACATGAAAGCAAAACCCCTGCAATCCATTAATATGTGTTTCATTTAATGACAGTAACTCTACTGAAAAAGGACAAGAAGCAATGACACCTGGCCGGACGCAGTGGCTCACACCTATAGTCTCAGCACTTTGGGAGGTTAAGGCGGGCAGATCACTTGAGGTCAAGAGTTCAAGACCAGCCTGGCCAACATGGTGAAACTCCATCTCTACCAAAAACTACAAAACTTAGTTGGGAGTGGCGGAGGGCACCTGTAATCCCAGCTACTCGGGAGGCTGAGGCAGGAGAATCACTTGAACCTGGGAGGCCAGGTAGTTGCAGTGAGCCAAGATTGCACTGCAGCACTCCAGCCTAGGTGACAGAGTGAGACTCCATCTCAAGAAAAAAGAAAAATCAATGACACCTACTAGCAATGACTGTTCTTAGCGCCTAGATTGTAAATGTCCTCATTTGAATATTAATATGAATTCATGATTTTTTAAACTTTTTTTCTACCTCTGCCCACTGAAAGAGCCTAGATGAAATGGTTCTCAGTAGCAGTGAGCTCTCTTGGGGCCCGGTTCTTGGGTTCCAAATACTATATCCACTAGGAGAGGCCGGGTGCACTGGCTCACGCCTGTAATCCCAGCACTTTGGGAGGCTGAGGTGGGCAGATCATGAAGTCAGGAGTTCGAGACCAACCTGGCCGACATGGTGAAACCCCATCTCTTCTAAAGATACAACAACTTAGCAAGGCGTGGTGATGCATGCCTGTAATCCCAGCTACTTGGGAGACTGAGGCAGGAGAATCGCTTGAACCTGGGAGGCGGAGGTTGCAGTGAGCCGAGATGACACTCCAGCCTGGGTGACAGGGCGAGACTCCATCTAAAAAAAAAAAAAAAAGAAAGAAAAGAAAATGTACAAGATGTTCCAGGGATATCCTTTGTGTCAGAAAGTAAGACAACTTGGGTCCATAAGGAGCCACTGACTGGGAAACAAGTCTTTAAAATTTAAATAAATAGAAAGAAAAAAAAGGGAGGAAGGAAACTATCAAAGACTTTTTGAATCTTATCAGATACAGGAACCAACTGGATGAAGTAAAAAATGGAACAATTTCAGCATCAGAAAGAATAATCACTATAATGGATCGAAAACAACAAAATTATAAAATTTATATAAAATATACATAAAAATTTATATTAAATTTATATAAAATGTAATGATACATCATTATATCAAGTCCTCTCCACCCCCACGAAAAATCCCTCATTGTTGTCTTTGGAGGTTACAGAGGGACAAACACATTGTGCTGAAAATTGGCAAATGAAAGGAATGAGTGAGCATCTATCCTGTGTCTTCCTATACGGTCTCTGCAGTCTGTAGCTTGCTTTCTTTTCTTTTCTTTCTCCTTCCTTTCTTTCTTTTTCTTTCTTTCTTTTTCTTTCTTTCTTTCTCTCTTTATTTTTCTTTCTTTCTCTCTCTCTTTCTTTCTTTCCTCTTTCTTTTTCTTTCTTCTTTTTCTTTCTCTCCCTTGCCTGCCTGCCTGCCTGCCTTCCTTCTTTCCTTCCTTCCTTCCTCCCTCCCTTCCTCCTTTCCTTCCTTCGTTCTCTCTTTTTCTTTGTTTTTTTCCTCTTTCTAGAGAGATGGGGTCTCACTATGTTGCCCAGGCCGGTCTCAAGTTCCTGGTTTCAAGTGATTCTCCCACCTCAGCCTCCCAAAGCACTGGGATTACAGGAATGAGCCACATGCCCAGGAGTTGTATTTCAAAGTAACCAAAGAGTTCATAAAGTTCTTTTTTTTTTTTGAGACAGTCTCACTCTGTTGCCCAGGCTGGAGAAAAGGCATCCACTTACTGAAATTGAAAAAGAATTTTCCTGGCTGGGCACGGTGGCTCACGCCTGTAATCCCAGCACTTTGGAAGGCCAAGGTGGGCAAATCACCTGAGGTCAAGAGTTCGAGACCAGCCTGGCCAACATGGTGAAACCCCATCTCTTTTAAAACACAAAAAATTAGCCAGGCATGGTGGTGCACACCTGTAGTCCTAGCTACTCGGGAGGCTGAGGCAGGAGAATGGCGTGAACCTGGGAGGCAGAGCTTGCAGTGAGCCAGCATCCCGCCACTGCACTCCAGCCTGGCAACAGAGTAAGACTCCATCTCAAAAAAAAAAAAAAAAAAGATACAGGTCATAAAGACCTTGCTGATACAACGCATTGCACTAAAGAAGCAGGCCAAAACCCACCCAAACCAAGATGGCCATGAGAGTGACCTCTGGTCGTCTTCACTGCTACACTCCCATTAGCTCCAAGACAGCCTACGAATGCCACGGCAACATCAAGAAGTTACCCTCTATGGTCTAAAAAGGGGAAGCATGAATAATCCACCCCTCGTTTAGCATATCATCAAGGAATAACCATAAAAATGGGCAACCAGCAGCCCTTGGGACTGCACTGTCTATAGAGTAGCCATTATTTTATTCCTTTACTTTCCTAATAAACTTGCTTTCACTTTACGGACTTGCCCTGAATTATTTCTTGCGTGAGATCCAAGAACCCTCTCTTGGGGTCTGGGTCGGTACCCCTTTTTGGTAACGTCTTTCTGGTGATCACAGAAGAGACCACAGTGTGGAAGCACCTGACCCAAAGGCTAACTTTGAGCTGGGCGTGGTGGCGCGCACCTGTAATCCCAGCTAGTCAGGAGGCTGAGGCAGGAGAATCACTTGAATCCCAGTGACAGAGGCTGCAGTGAGCTGAGATTGCACCACTGCACTCCAGCCTGAGCAACAGAGCAAGACTGTCTCAAACAAACAAACAAACAACAACAACAACAACAAAACAAAGGCTAACTTTGGGTAAGTGATGGGGTTCAGTAACATCTTTCTGGCAAACCATGGAAGGGACGATACTGAAGAAACCCCCTGACCCAAAGGAAACAGATTGAAGCACTGCCTGGCCGACTTTGGTAAGTGGTAGGGTACTCTGGTAAAGGATGGGATTGAATTAGAGGCCCAATTTAGGAGAATTAGAGTCTCTCCTAAGATAGCGTGGGATAGAGGCCCCTCTTAACAAAAGGCAAGGATGTGGTGAAACCCTGTCTCTACTAAAAATACAAAAAATTAGCCAGGCGTGGTGGCAGGTGCCTGTAATCCCAGCTACTTGGGAGGCCGAGGCAGGAGAATCGCTTGAACCCAGGAGGCAGAAGCTGCAGTGAGCCGAGATCACGCCACTGCACTCCAGCCTGAGCAACAAGAGCAAAACACAGTCTCAAAAAAAAAAAAAAAAAAAAAAAGGCAAGGATGCTTGACCGACCTTGGGTTAGAAGCCCAACTTAGGAGGGTTAGAGCCCTTGTTTAGATTTAGGGGGTCACAGGCCCTTCTCAGTGAAGTCCCTTTCAGCTAAGAACGGGTTTGGCACTATGGGATGTTAACTGCTGTTCTCTTTACATTAATCTGCCTTGCACTCTTTGCTGATGGCTGTGGGTGACAGGATGAAGCATGTACAGGATCATCGGACATGGGGAACTTTTTTCTCCCTAAAAGGGGAAACTTGAGAGCTGATGGGACTTCTGGAACAGATCCCTTCACTACAGACAAGCAGCCGCCTGAACTTTTCAGGGTCACTGCAATGGGTGGGTCTTTCTCTGGCTCCCTCTGAGCGCCTCACCTTCCCCACCCTGCCTCAGGCAATGCTTTCCTCACTCTGTACAAACGGATTAAATGGTAACAATCTCCTCTGTGAAGTTTTGATGACTGGAGGAAAGGATTTGCGAGGCTAATCTTAAACTGTGGTGAATCTGGCGTGCTTTGCGTGTCTTTCTGTGTTCCGTGATGGAGAGGAGTATCTTAGGACAGAATGAGGGCCTAGGACACCTGTAAGCCCGTGTTCAGGGACGGATCAGTTAAAAACTTTGGCCGGATGTGGTGGCTCACGCCTGTAATCCCAGCACTTTGGGAGGCTGGGATTCACAAGGTCAGGAGTTCGAGACCAGCCTGACCAACACGGTGAAACCCCGTCTCTACTAAAAATACAAAAATTAGCCGGGTGTGGTGGCGAGCGCCTGTAGTCCCAGCTACTCAGGAGACTGAGGCAGGAGAATCGCTTGAACCAGGGAGGCAGAGGTTGCAGTGAGCCGAGATCGCGCCACTGCACTCCAGCCTGGGCCACAGAGTGAGACTCTGTCTCAAAAAAAAAAAAAAACCTCTGCTGCAGGTAGCTGTAAAAAACTGGATGAGGTTTCCTTCTTGTCTTGTATGTCCTTGGAGCTTGGTCTTGTAACCATGTGGCTGTGCTTTCTTTTCACAATGGCAGCCTGGGTTCAGGGTCCTGTTCCTGGCTTAGGGAATGAGGCTTTTATCGTCTGTCTGTCTGCTTATTTATATGTGTCGTGTGTGTGATGTTTACATATAAAAGAGCTTGGGTCGATTGGCTTAAAAACAAGTGCTTAAATCAAATATTTTGACAGAAAAGTATAAAGTCTAATGCCTTTTAGTTCATGTGACTTAAGTAATCTTTGGGAAATAAAGATAGTTTTAAAGATTATTGGTAAAATAAAAATATCTTCAAAAATGTAAATATTTGGTCTAAATTATGCAGGTCAGATATTGTTTGCTAAATGCTTTAAGGTTATAAACTGCTTCTCTGACTTTTTTTTTTTTTTAATTTTCTTTTTTTTTTGAGACGGAGTCTCGCTCTGTCACCCAGGCTGGAGTGCAGTGGCACAATCTCGGCTCACTGCAAGCTCCGCCTCCCAGGCTCATGCCATTCTCCTGCCTCAGCCTCCCAAGTAGCTGGGACTACATGCGCCCTCCTCCTCGCCCGGCTAGTTTTTTATAGTTTTTTTTTTTTAGTAGAGACGGGGTTTCACTGTGTTAGCCAGGATGGTCTCTATCTCCTGACCTCGTGATCCGCCCGTCTCGGCCTCCCAAAGTGCTGGGATTACAGGCTTGAGGCACCGCGCCCGGCCTGCTTCTCTGACTTTTAGAAATTGTTCAATTTACCTACCTTGCTGTGTATGAACATATTGGCTAAAGTTAAAGGGGTATTATTCAGTTTCTCCGTAAATTAAACATTGGAAAAAAAACACAACAGGTTTTTCCTAAAGCAAAAAATTTGTTTATGATCTGCTGTTTAACAAAATTTGTAAACGGTTATAAAAAGTTTATGAGAATCTTAGAAACATTAAAATTCAGTAAATACGTCTAGAAGGTTTTATTAAGAATTGGGTTTGGCTGGGCGCAGTGAATCATGCCTGTAATCCCAACACTTTGAGAAGCCAAGGCAGGCAGATCACTTGAGGTCAGGAGTTCAAGACCAGCCTGGCCAACATGGTGAAACCCCATCTCTACTAAAAACACAAAAAATTAGCTGGGCAAAGTGACATGTGCCTATAATCCCAGTTACTTGGGATGCTGAGGCAGGAAAATTGCTTGAGCCTGGGAGGCAGAGGTTGCAGTGAGCTAAGATCATGCCACTGCACTTCAGCCTAGACAACAGAGTAAGACTCTGTCTGAAAAAAAAAAAAAAATTAGCCAGGCATGATGGCACACACCTGTAATCCCAGCTACTCGAGAGGCTGAGGCAAGAGAAACGCTTGAACGTGGGAGGTGCAGGTTGCAATGAGCCAAGATTGCACCACTGCACTCCAGCCTGGACAACAGAGCCAGACTCTGTCTCAAAAAGAAAAACAAAAGAATTGGGTTTAACATTAATGGTACACTAATGTAAAGGTGAAATTTGGCTTATATTATACAAAACTCATAAAGGAAACACCGTCAAATATGAAACAGTGTTTGCTTTTCTTTGGACTGTATTTTTATAAATGTGTTATTGCCATATGTTCCAAAATAACAGGAAATTCCTATAATTCTGATATGACTTAGTATATGTCATTAATAATTATAATTGTTACATAATATCATTGTATGCCACAGAGGTAACCAAAACACCAAAGTCTTATCTAAGATTTCATTTATGGGACAGAGTTCCATCAAAGCCAATTTAAAAACAGCTTATGTGGGCCCGGCATGGTGGCT
Organism: Piliocolobus tephrosceles; assembly: GCF_002776525.5. Taxonomy (NCBI): domain Eukaryota; kingdom Metazoa; phylum Chordata; class Mammalia; order Primates; family Cercopithecidae; genus Piliocolobus; species Piliocolobus tephrosceles. The sequence goes on along the minus strand of NC_045434.1, from coordinate 3,790,538 downwards.
CACACCTGTAATCCCAGCAATTTGGGAGGCTGAGGCGGGCAGATCACAAGGTCAGGAGATCGAGACCATTCTGGCTAACACAGTGAAACCCTGTCTCTACTAAAAATACAAAAAAAATTAGTCAGACGTGGTGATGGGCACCTGTAGTCCCAGCCACTTGGGAGGCTGAGGTGGGAGAATGGCGTCAACCCCAGAGGCAGAGCTTGCAGTGAGCTGAGATTGCGCCACTGTACTCCAGCCTGGGCGACAGAGCGAGACTCCATCTCAAAGAAAAAAAAAAGTTATGTGAAAAATAGTTATTCTTGCTGCATTTTATACAAATAATCAGGCCAAAGAAAAACATCATTTGTTAATCATGTTTTTGACTACGGCTGTCCTAAGACGTTTTGCCATCCACAGACAATTGTTGTCTTAATACTCTTCAAAACGTAGTTTATAATCAACTATAGAACTCTAACAGGTATTCTTAAATGCAGGTTTCTGATAACTTTGGAAATTGTGATATTAAAATAGAGGAAAAAACTTTCAGAACTCTCACGGAGAACTGGAATGTTCATGAATATCAAAGAGAACAGGAATTAACTGCATAAACTAAACTAAAGAATTCTGAAGTAATCTTTTTGACTTTGCTTAAAACATTATGATTCTTTGTTTTGCTTTTCAGAGTCAAGGAAACTTTTCTTTTGAGCTATTTGCATTTTTTAACAATTGAGTAAAATATACTCCTATGAACAAATTTTGGAGCACATTTGTTTCTCTGTACCTGATTTCTCCAAAATTTGCTAACTATTTGTGAGTATTCTTAACTTAACTGGCAATATATTTATTTGCCTAATTGCAATAAGAACTTTTTTTATAACAGGACACAATTGGAAAAGCTGGTTATTTTACCAAGGCTTTAACTGGAATGGTGTGTTTTCCTTTAAGGAATTAAACTTGACTTGTAGAGCCAATAAAAGCCCCTTGGTAGAACTGGCCTCATACCTTGCCTGCACAGTCCCTGTGCAGGGTTTCTGTACAGGGTTTCTGACCTGTGGTAAGTAAAGAATGTCACTTTCCAACAGGCCCAGAAGCCCCAAGTTATCTTGCGACCCCAAGAGGAGCGGAATGTACTCATCTCATAGGTATTTGAGGATACAAACCCGTGGCAGGGCTTGGCTCTGAAAAAGTCTTATCTAAGATTCCTTCTGTGGAACAAAGTTCCATAAAAGCCAATTTAAAAACACCTTTTGTGAAAAATAATTATTCTTGCTGTATTTTAAACAAATAATCAGGCCAAGTATAAGAAAGCAAATCGGTCTTACCATGATTTGTATTTAGTAAAAATGGGAAACTGGAGAGAGGAAAATTATATTTCAAGAACTATTACACCTGTTATTAGATTCTAGTCTCATCCATTGTTTTTAAGTTTGTTTCTGCAATTTAGGCTAACCTTGCTTATTCCTGTGAACCAACCAGTGATCTCTGGCTGCAGCTCAACAAAAGGAAAAACAGGGATGGGTAATGTAAAAATCTGGATCAGTATTCTAATTCTGGGCATGCATTGGAATTGCTAACAATCCCATATCAGCTTAGTTCCAACAGTTGCACAGTTGATGGGAAGCCTTCTAATTTAGTTTACTTGTAATAATTTTACTTATTTTGCTTTACTCTTGTGGAATACATTGTTATTGTACTCTTTGTGTAAAAATGAGGAAAAGTTTACTCAATGTTTTCTTAAATTTAACACTTACGATATCACCTTTTGTCGGAATTCAAGATTTATGAATGGCCCTCACCACATGGGTGCTTTCTGACTGAGCTCCCCTCTACCCTGAATACAAAAGACCCAGTAGTTGGGCATCATCACCCCTATTCAGCCTGAAGAAGTTGCAGAAGATGGATCTTTGTCCCTCTGCAACTCTTAGGATTAAGGATTCTCTTATAAAAGGAGGGGGGGAAATGTCAGAGGCATTTGAACCAGGGCAATTCCATCTTGAGTAGGGGCTGGGTAAAGTAAGACTGAAATGTACTGGGCTGCATTCCCAGGTAGTTAGGCATCCTAAGTCACAGGATGAGATCGGAGGCTGGCACAAGATACAGGTCATAAAGACCTTGCCGATAAAACAGGTTGCAGTAATGAAGCCGGCCAAAGTCCACCAAAACCAAGATGGTGACGAGAGTGACCTCTGGTCGTACTCACTGCTACTAGCACCCCACTAGCACCATGACAGCCTACGAATGCCACGGCAACGTCAGGAAGTTACCCTATATGGTCTAAAAAGGGGAGGCATGAATAATCCACCCCTTGTTTAGCATATCATCAAGAAATAACCACAAAAATGGGCAACCAGCAGCCCTCAGGCGGCTCTGTCTATGGAGTAGCCACTCTTTTGTTCCTTTACTTTCCTAATACACTTGCTTTCACTTTACTCTATGGACTCGCCCTGAATTATTTCTTGCCCAAGACCCAAGAACCCTTTCTTGGGGTCTGGATTGGGACCCCTTTCCAGTAACAGTGGGTGAATCTCTTGAACCCAGGAGGCGGAGGTTGCAGTGAGCCGAGATCTTGCCACTGCACTCCAACCTGGGCAACAGAGCAAGACTCTGTCTCAAAAGATAAAAATAAATAAAATTAATTAAGGGGCCAAGCATGGTGGCTCATGCCTGTAATCCCAGTACTTTGGGAGGCTGAGGCAGGCAGATCATTTGAGGTCAGGAGTTCTAGACCACCCTGGCCAACATGGTGAAATCCCATCTCTACCAAAAATATAAAAATTAGCCAGGCATACAGTGGGCACCTGTAATACCAGTAACCCGGGAGGCTGAGACAAAAGAATTGCCTGAACCTGGGAGATGGAGGTTGCAGTGAGCTGAGATCATGCCACTGCACTCTAGCCTGGGCGACAGAGCGAGACTCCGTCTCAAAAAACAAACAAACAGGCCAGGTGCGGTGGCTAACGTCTGTAATCCCAACACTTTGGGAGGTCGAGGCAGGTGGATCACGAGGTCAAGAGATCAAGACCATCCTGGCCAACATGGTGAAACCCCGTCTCTACTAAAAATACAGAAATTAACTGGGTGTGGTGGCGGGCGCCTGTAGTCCCAGCTACTCGGGAGGCTGAGGCAGGAGAATGGCGTGAACTCATGAGGCAGAGGTTGCAGTGAGCCAAGATCATGCCACTGCACTCCAGCCTGGTGACAGAGTGAGACTCCATCTCAAAACAAAACAAAACAAAACAAAACAAAACAAAATACAAATAAATTTGCACAGAAGTTCAATGACTCCCTAACTGTATGCTGTTATTTTTTAACTTTTTTCTTCTTTTGTCTTTCCTTTTTTCAAATTTAATTAGCTGATATTGCTTCCCATGAAACAGTTCTCAGGGTTAGGACTTAACACCTTGTGCCTTTGAAAATTCGCCTTCAAATACAAACACAATTTTCCCATTCTATAATGCAAAACAGAAGTTCCACAAAGAATTGCTGTAAAGAAAATGTCAGGGCAGGGCACGGTGGCTCACACCTGTAATCCCAGCACTTTGGGAGGCTGAGGTGGGCAGATCACCTGAGGTCAGAAGTTCAAGACAAGCCTGGTCAACATGGTGAAACCCCATCTCTACTAAATATACAAAAATTAGCCAGGCATGGTGGTGGGCACCTGTAATCTCAGCTACTTGGGAAGCTGAGGCAGGAGAATCGCTTGAACCCAGGAAACAGAAGTTGCAGTGAGCTAAGATGGCGCCATTGCACTCCAGCCTGGGCGACAGCAACGAAACTTCCTCAAAAAAGAAAAAAAAAAAGAAAAAGAAAAAAAATCCACTTAAAATCCTCTTTTTCAATTCACTTTCAATTTAAAATTAGACATGAGTTTTGACCAAAAAAAAAAAAAAAAAGTCCCTAAATGAATAAAAGCATTCTTGATGATTTCAACAAACTTTTTGAAAACCACATATTTTAAAGGAAAACTCCATTTTGAAATAATAACATTAAAAATGTTAACCCAGCCAGGCACGGTGGTTCACACCTGCAATCCTAGCACTTTGGAAGGCCACAGCAAGTGGATTACGAGGTCAGGAGTTCAAGACCAGCCTGACCAACATGGAGAAACCTCATCTCTACTAAAAATACAAAAATTAGCTGGGCGTGGTGGCGGGCACCTGTAATCCCAGCTACTTGGGAGACTGAGGCAGGAGAATTGCTTGAGGTTGCAGTGAGCCAAGATTATGCCATTGCACTCCAGCCTGAGCGACAGGGCAAGACTCTGTCTCACAAAAAAGAAACAGGACCTTACATTGTATTAGCACTGGGGTTTATACCACTGTTTGAGACGGCAGGTAGTGAGGGCCATGGGGGCGCTGGGAGCTGGGGGACCTCTTGCCAGCACCTTGAACCCACAGTTGCACCTCACCTTTCTCCAGCTCTGTCACCTTGAGCCTCACTGGGCCTCAGTTTCCTCCTCTGTAAAAGGAGGTATTAGTGTCTCTCCCTCACAGTGTGATGTTGAGTCAGAGATGTTAAGAGATTTGCTTCAGGTTATGCAATCATGCAATTAGTATGGATATCAGACTGTGTTTTGTCTGTTTGTTTGTTTTCATTTGAGAAAGAGTCTCGCTTTATCACCCAGGCTGGAGTGCAGTGGCGCTGTCTCGGCTCACTGCAACCTCCACTTCCCAGGCTCAAGTGATTCTCCCACCTCAGGCTTCTGAATAGCTGGGATTACAGGCGTGCATCAGCACACCCAGATAAAATGTGCATGTCTTTATATGCACATATAAACCAAATGTAAATGTATATGTTGATTTAGGTAGTAAAAAATAATTTTAAAATTTGCAAAAGGAGTTATGTCAAAGTCTTTAAATATTGATATATTAAAAAGTTAGTAAGTATTCTGGGCTGCGTGAGGTGTCTCAGCCTGTAATCCCAGCACGTTGGAGGCCAAGGCGGGCAGATCACCTGAGGTCAGGAGTTTGAGACCAGCCTGGCCAACATAGTGAAACTCCATCTCTACTAAAAATACAAAAATTAGCTGGGTGTGGTGGTGCACACCTGTAGTCCCAGCTACTCGGGAGGCTGAGGTGGAAGGATTGCTTGAGCCCAGGAGGTGGAGGTTGCAGTGAGCCGAGATCACATCACTGCACTCCAGCATGGGCAACAGAGAGACTCTGTCTCAAAGAAAAAAAAAAAAAAGGTAATAAGTATCCTTTTATCAGTGTTTAATAAATGTATTAGGAATATAAGTAATTTCTATGCACTTTGAGATAACAATCTCAAATTCATATGGATATATTTCAGAAAAGATTGACTCTAACGACCCTCATACAGCCATGGAATGTACCACTTTTTTTTTTTGTTTGTCTGTTTTTTTTTTTTTGACAACAGAAATTTTAAAAAATAATAATAATAAGGAGCTGGGAACTGGGGAGATGATGATGATGATGACAGTGATAATGATGAGGGAGCAGAGGCTTGCCCAGCTTGGGTCTCCAGAGACACAGCAACAAGAATGAGCCCAGAACTCTGCATATTCTACTTCTTATCTTCATTTTCAGAGATGGATTATAACGTCAGTTCTGCAGATATGAAACCTAAGGCCAGCCAAGATATAGCTTTAATATGCATTAAAGAAAATAATGGCTCAAAAATAAGGTGTAATGCTTTGATTCTATGATCAGCAATGTAGATGGAACTGACATGTATATACAAAGCATTAGTGACTATCTTTAATAACATTGTATCAATGTTTTTTTCATTGGTTTTGTTTGTTTTTGAGATGGAGTCTTGCTCTGTTGCCCAGGCTGGAATGCAGTGGCATGATCTTGGCTTATCACAGCCTCCACCTCCCAGGTTCAAGCAATTCTGCCTCAAGCTCCCGAGTAGCTGGGATTACAGGTGCCCATCACCATGCCTGGCTAAATTTTGTTATTTTTAGTGGAAACAGGGTTTTACCATGTTGGCCAGGCTGGTCTTGAACTCCTGACCTCAAGTGATCCACCTGCCTCAGTCTTCCAAAGTGCTGGGATTACAGGCGTGAGCCATCGTGCCCGGCCTTCGTGTTTTTCTCATACTTAAAAAAAATTCATCTCAAGTGGTTCTAAGAAGCAACTTAATCCCCACTGAAAGAAACAAGAGTTCCTTGAAGAAATGGCGAGGGAATGTTCAAGGAAAGGCTTTGGGCATCAAAAAGAATAACCATAATTAATGGAAACCCATTAAATAAATATTTCATATAAAGATATATGTATATGAAAAGGGAGGTGGGAGTGCTTCATAGATGAAGGCTAGCTAATAAATGGATTGACGGAATAAGGTCACCATTTGCTAACTCCAGTGTAATCGCTGATCCCGGCAAGGATCTTCAAAAAATGCTAAAACCATTAGGTGAACAGATTTTTGAGAACAGGATATTTGCATGGATTTTTAATTGCAAGGGAGAAGTGTATCTTTACAATGGCGAGGTCTGGCAGTCTCCATCTTAACCCAGTGATCAAAGTTAGTGCCGCTCATGGTAGCACAGTCTGACATATGTGCCTTCCAGTGTGATGCAGCTTGAAATCCACATCATCTAGAAGTATTTTTGCCCAAAATGTTTAACCTAAATTGAATCAGGCTTGTAGACCAGCACATGTCAATACAAATATACGTGAGCCACTTATGTAATTCAAAATGTTCTGGTCACTGCATTTGGAAAGTAAAAACAAAACAAAAAAGCCTGGGGTGAAATTAATTTAAAAACATACTTTAGCTAAGCCAGTATATCCAAAATATTAGTATTTCAACATGTAATCCATATTTTTAAATTAATATTTTATATTCTTTTTTGTACTAAGTCATGTATTTTCAGCATGTATTTTTACACTTTAAGCACATTTCAATTCAGATGCTAAATCTTCATTGGAAATACTTGATCTGTATTTAGATTTCATAAAATTTGCAATTGAAAAAGTAGCTCCAAATTGTTCCACACATACTTACATTTTTCCTATCACTGAAAAGAGTATCAGCTTTTCAGTTTAAATTCAGACTAAGATGAAATGAAATTTAAATTCAGTTCCTCAGCTTTATTCACCACATTGCAAGGGCTCCAGAGCCACATGAGGCTTTCGGCTATGATATTGGATTAGGCAGCCCTAGACTGAACTTCTAGGTTAGAGGAAAGAAAGGGAGAGTAGGTGGACAAGTTAAATGACACCAAGAGACAATCCAGAATGTGGGACATTATACAAAACAATTGGGTTAGACTTTCTTTTTTTTTTTTTTGAGACCGAGTCTCGCTGTCGCCCAGGCTGAAGTGCTGTGGCCGGATCTCAGCTCACTGCAAGCTCCGCCTCCCGGGTTCCCGCCATTCTCCTGCCTCAGCCTCCCGAGTAGCTGGGACTACAGGCGCCGCCACCTCGCCCGGCTAGTTTTTTGTATTTTTTAGTAGAGACGGGGTTTCACCGTGTTAGCCAGGATGGTCTCGAACTCCTGACCTCATGATCTACCTGTCTCGGCCTCACAAAGTGCTGGGATTACAAGCTTGAGCCACCGCGCCCGGCCTGGGTTAGACTTTCTAAAAAATCAATGTCATAATAAAAAAAAAAATAAGATGGGAGATTGTCCTGGACTAAGGAAACCATAGAGCAACCACAGGCCACAGTAGATCCACGTTTGAAAACAACAGAAGCTTGGACAATCGGGGGAAATTTCTTTGAACAACTGGGGAACTCTGAATATGTACTACATTCTAGATGGTCTTCTGGAATTATTGCTAGTTTTCTCAGCTGTGATAACAGCATTATGGTTATGTAGGAGATTGCTTTATATCTAGGAGGGATAATCATTCTGGTGGAGAATGATTGTAGACACGCAATTTTCACCAGGTATTGAAGTTGCAAGGAGCAAAAATATTTGGGGCATACGAGATCTTAAAATATTTACCTTCTCTGCAGGAAATTACTGAAGGATACTCTTCTCCAAAATGAAGGAGTAAGCCAAGAAAGGGAAAGATGTGGACTGAAGGAGCAGGTGGTTCAGCTTGAGGTTACAAGAACCTCCAGGACAACAGTGGGAATCAGTCTTAGAAAGCAGCCGTCATTGACTGGAGCAGGAAAACAGAAACTCGAGGGGAGGCTGGCGACGTGGCTCACGCCTGTAATCCCAGCACTGTGGGAGGCCGGGGAGGGTGGATCACCTGAGGTCAGGAGTTCAAGAGCAGCCTGGGCAACATGGTGAGACCGTCTCTACTAAAAATACAAAAATTAGCCAAGCATGGTGGCACACACCTGTAATCCCAGCTACTCGGGAGGCTGAGGCAGGAGAATCTCTTGAGCCTGGGAGGTGGAGGTTGCAGTGGCCTGAGATCATGCCATTGCACTCCAGCCTGGGTGACACAGCGAGGCTCTGTCTCAGGGAAAAAAAAAAAAAAAAAAAAAAACTCCAGGGGAGATGTTTCCATGAAATAAATACTGATAAGTGGATCACATGATACATTTGGCCATGTGGTGGAGAGTTTTATAACTCTGTAGGAGAATTTCCAGGGAAAAATGGATAGGTACGTTCAGTGGTGTATTGGTAAACCACCTCTCCGAAAAATAACAACAAAAAGCCCAAAAAACAAGAGGCCCTGATTTGCAGCATTGTTTGACTTCCATGGCATAAATACTTCCACCGCAGCTGATTTCAAACTACCATCGTTTGCACACAGAGTTGGCAAGGGATGCCCACAATCGGCTCTCAAGGGCCAGTAAGAGCTGGCTTCAACAAAATTCAGCAAACAAACAAAACAGTTATTAACTCCAGGAATAATAAAAAGTTTTATAAGAAATGAAATCATAGTACTGTGCACGGCTCAGCAATGAGCAATGTTTACACCATTATGACAATGCACACACTGAATGCTGGTTTAACTTATTTTTTTTTTTTTTTTTTTTTTGAGACGGAGTCTTGCTCTGTCGCCCGAGCTGGAGTGCAGTGGCCAGATCTCAGCTCACTGCAAGCTCCGCCTCCCGGGTTTACGCCATTCTCCTGCCTCAGCCTCCGGAGTAGCTGGGACTACAGGCGCCCGCCACCTCGCCCGGCTAGTTTTTTGTATTTTTAGTAGAGACGGGGTTTCACCGTGTTAGCCAGGATGGTCTCGATCTCCTGACCTCGTGATCCGCCCGTCTCGGCCTCCCAAAGTGCTGGGATTACAGGCTTGAGCCACCGCGCCCGGCACTTATTCTTAATTTATTTTATTTATTTATCTATTTATTTATTTTGAGAGGGAGTCTTGCCCTTGTCGCCCAGGCTGGAGTGCAGTGGCGCAATCTTGGCTCACTGCAACCTCTGCCTCCCAGGTTCAAGCGATTCTCCTGCCTCAACCTCCTGAGTAGCTGGAACTACAGGTGCCCACCACCATGCCCGGCTAATTTTTGAATTTTTAGTATAGACGGGGTTTCGCCATGTTGGCCAGGACGGTCTCAAACTCCTGACCTCGTGATCTGCCCGCCTCGGCCTCCCAAAGTGCTAGGATTACAGGTGTGAGCCACCATGCCTGGCTATATTAACTTTTTAAAAATGTGATGTAACCACACTGAGAGGATGAGGGCAGAGAAGGGGGCAGAAAATGGAGCCAAATATTCATTATCAATAGATAATGCCTCAAATGAAAAACATCAAGAAATAGCAGAATGAACATTTTATTTAGAAATACGAAGGTAAACTGGCAGAAGAAAGAGCCAAAAGAGACTAAAGTTGTTACCTGCAGGGTGCAGGACTCCAGCATAGAGAGAAGCACGCAGACAGAAAACAGCTGGCTTTTTTTTTTTTTTTTTTTTTTTTTTTTTTTCGGAGTCTCGTTCTGTCACCCAGGCTGAAGTGAGAGCAGTGGTGCGATCACGGCTCACTGCAACCTCCACCTCCCAGGTTCAAATGATTCTCCTGCCTCAGCCTCCTGCGTAGCTGGTACTACAGGTGCCTGCCACCACGTCTGGCTAATTTTTGTATTTTTAGTAAAAACAGGGTTTCACCATGTTGGCAAAGCTGGTCTCGCACTCCTGGCCTCAAGTGATCCACCCTCCTTGGCCTCCCAAAGTGCTGGGGTTACAGGCGTGAGCCACCGCGCCTGGCCAGCTGGTTTTCTTTATAAGCCCTGCAGTACTATTAGACTTACACACATGCACACACTCATGCGAGTACTCACATACACAAATACTACTTAGGCAGACTTCTGGTTATAGAAGACTGAACACCAACTTTTATCACAATTTCCTCCAAAACCTATTGAAATGACAAAATGAATATAAAAGGCCTGGCACGGTGGCTGACACTTGTAACCCTAGCACTTTGGGAGGGCGAGGCACGTGGATCACTTGAGCTCAGCAGTTCGAGACCAGCCTGGGCAACATGGCAAAATCCTTCTCTAGGCTGGGCACGGTGGCACGCGCCTGTAGTCCCAGCTACTCAGGAGGTGAGTGGTAGGATCACCTGAGCCCGGGAGGCAAAGGTTGCAGTGAGCCGAGATCGCACCACTGCACTCCATCCTGGGCAACAGAGCAAGATCTGTCCCAAAAAGAAAAAAAGAAAAAGGATATATATATATATATATATATATATATGTATATATGTATTATATGTAAACGTATATATGTATATAATGATTTATTATGTATATAAATTTATATATATAAAGAAGCTGATAACTGCTGGGAGGCCAGGGGAATGCAGCAGCAGCAAACCAAGACAGTTAAAATTTTCTGAGTAGAAGACACTTGGAATCACATTGATTTCTAATCCCAACATATTAAAAACAACTCCCCACAAGCCCAAGACAGAATCTCACACAGTTAAGTTTTGCCAGCAGAGCCCCCATCCGAAACCCCTAAAGCGACATCCCTATTTCCCTTCAGCCCTTCCTGTAGCCTGCAGATAATCACACCTCTAGGATGCGATTCCTGACACGGCACTTCCTCCCACAGGAGGGAATGAGAGTGGAAACTCCGGGTGGTGTCCCACGGGACTTACAGCCACCGGAGGGAAGGCACCCCTTTAAGAAAAGAGCTTTTACTGGGCGCGGTGGCTCATGCCTGTAATCCCAGCACTTTGGGAGGCTGGGGCGGGTGGATCACCTGAGGTCAGGAGTTCCACACCAGCCTAACATGGTGAAACCCCGTCTCTACTAAAAATACAAAAATTAGCCAGGCGCGGTGGCACATGCCTGTAATCCCAGCTACTTGGGAGGCTGAGGCAGGAGAATCCCTTGAACCTGGGAGGCAGAGGTTGCAGTGAGCCAAGATCGCACCACTGCACTCCAGCCTGGGCAACAAGAGCAAAATTCCATCTTAAAATAAATAAGTAAGAGAAGAGTTTTTCTGGTTCTGCTCCGCCACCAAGCTAAATGACCACCTCACTCCAGGCTTCTAGAATCATAACTTTTTTTTTTTTTTAAACGGAGTCTCGCTCTGTCGCCCATGCTGGAGTGCAGTGGCGTGATCTCTGCTCACTGCAACCTCCACCTCCGGGGTTCAAGTGATTCTCCTGCCTCAGCCTCCCGAGCAGCTGGGATTACAAGCGCACCACCATGCCTGGCTACGTTTTGTATTTTTAGTAGAGACAGGGTTTTGCCATGTTGGCCAGGCTGGTCTTGAACTCCTGACCTCAGGCGATCCGCCCACCTTGGCCTCCCACAGTGCTGGGATTACTGGCGTGATTACTTGTATCGACCGCCAGAGACACAGACAGTCAGTCTCACAAGAGAACATGATAAAAACACAAAGCACAATAGCAGGCGTCAGACTGGAGAGGCCACTGCCGTGATTTCCAGCAGGGAATCCTGAAGAGCCACTCATTTCATTCATGCCAGACCTGTCCTGAATGCCGTCCCTTTCCAGACCTGGTTCTTCAGCTTTCTCTTCAATTTGTTGAGTTTCTCCACATCTTCCCAATAGAGGGAAGACCTTTTTTTCTTGTTTGTGATAACTGGAGTCAGAGTCTGTTGCTTGCAATGAAAACCCTTACAATACAAAGATGGCTGAATGATAATAAGCTTGATTGAATGCTATTATATTTGACATATTTATATATAACGATAACATATGACATATTACGATGAATAAGCTTGGTTTAAAGCTATTATAGAGAAAGCTCATTCTTTCCAAATCCCCGTGTAACATGAGCAAAATGATACCTCTTTTTTTTGTTGTTGATACAGAGTCTCACTCTGTTGCCCAGGCTGGAGTGCAGTGGTACCATCTTGGCTCACTGCAACCTCCACCTCACAGGTTCAAGCAATTCTCCTGCCTCAGACTCCCAAGCAGCTGGGACTACAGACACGCACCACCATGCCTGGCTAATTTTTTTGTATTTTTAGTAGAGACGGGGTTTCACCATGTTGGCCAGGCTGGTTTCAAACTCATGACCTCAAGTGATCCACCTGCCTCGGCCTCCCAAAGTGCTGGGATTACAGACATGAGCCACATACCAGGCCAGAAGTGATATCTCTTAGGTACGACCACATACACACCCCCCACATACAATCAATAAACCCCCAAAAGGAGAAACAAACAGGCCACAGTATAAGACAAAATAAAACAAAAACTAGAAATGAACAACAAAAGTATATCCAACCATACTCACATGTGAAATAAAAGCTGACATTATACAAAATTTAGGGCCGGGCGCGGTGGCTCAAGCCTGTAATCCCAGCACTTTGGGAGGCCGAGACGGGTGGATCACGAGGTCAGGAGATCGAGACCATCCTGGCTAACACGGTGAAACCCCGTCTCTACTAAAAAATACAAAAAACTAGCCGGGCGAGATGGCGGGCGCCTGTAGTCCCAGCTACTCGGGAGGCTGAGGCAGGAGAATGGCGTAAACCCGGGAGGCGGAGCTTGCAGTGAGCCGAGATCGCGCCACTGCACTCCAGCCTGGGTAACAGAGCGAGACTCCGTCTCAAAAAAAAAAAAAAAAAAAAAAAAATTTAGGAAAGATTAATGGGAACATTACCTCTATGATAATCTGATATAACGAATGATAAAATGATTCTCAGAGGGAATTTTATAGTCATAACGACATTCATTAGAAACCAAAAAAGACGGAGAATAAGTAAATGAAGTAGTCAATTCAAAAAGCTAAAAAGAGACAATAGAATATATCAAGTAAATTTTTAAAATGTAAAATAGCGAAATTAAAAAACAGACAGTAAAACCAAAAATTGGTCTTTTTAGAAGAAAAAAATTCAAAATTATGAATGAGAAAGGGAGTATAGGATGATTATTTTCAAAATCATAAAAGTATGTTTTCATTATGAGTTAAGAATGCCTACTTAAGCAAGACACAAGATTCAGCACCATAAAAGGAAACATGGACAGATTTGATCCTGCAAGAAAAAAAGAGTTAAAATGTTTGAGAAATAAAAGACCCATAAACAAAAACAACAAAGAAGTGACCATGCAGAAAAGATTCGTTGCATGTATCAGGACTAAAAACTATACTTGTAAAGAGTTGCTTTAACAGGAAAATCACATACACAACCAATTTTATTTTTTTCTTTCTTTTGAGACAGAGTCTCACTGTGTCACCCAAGCTGGAGTGTAATGGCACCATCTCAGCTCACCGCAACCTCCGCCTCCCGGGTTCAAGCAATTCTCCTGTCTCACCCTCCCGAGTAGCTGGGGCTGCAGGCGCACACTACCACACCTGGTTGATTTTTGTATTTTTAGTAGAGACAGGGTTTCGCCATGTTGGCCAGGCTGGTCTCAAACTCCTAACCTCATGTGATCTTCCCACCTTGACCTCCCAAAGTGCTGTCCCCAAATTTTTAAACACACAGAAGCTATAGAAAGTTAATTCTCAGAGAAAGAATAGTCAATAAACATTTGGAAGAATGCTCAACCATAGTAACAACCAGGAACAGTTTAAAGTAATAAGATACCATTTTTCCCGTATCAGATTCAGCTTAGAGGCAGGGTCTTGCTCTGTCGCCCAAGCTGGAGTGCAGTGGCACAGTCATAGCTCATTGCATCCTCAAGCTCCTGGACTCAAGCAATGCTTCCTCCTGCCTCAGCTACCCCACATGCCACTGAGCCCAGCTAATTTTTTTTTTTTGACAGAGATTGGTGTCGGGAGGAGTCTCGCTTTGTTGCCCAGGCTGCTCTCAAACTCCTGACCTGAAGAGATCCTCTTGCCTTGGCCTCTCAAATTGCAAGGGGATTATAGGCCTGAGCCATCAGGTCCACCCTCCCCCAAATTAAAAAATGTGAACATATGCAGTGTTGAAAAGGTGAGGAAACAGGTAACTCTCCTATACAGGTGATGGGGAATGCAGATTGATAGTAGTTTTGGAGGACAAATCAGCAGTATGTATTACATTTTAAATTGTGTGTACTCCTTTAAATCAGTTATTGCATTTCCAGATATTTACCCTACATGTGCACATATATGCATGCATACAGATGCTGATTGAAGCATTTTTGGGGGATTAGTAAAAAATGGAAACTTTCAGAAATGTCAGTCAGAAAGAAAATAGTTAAAGGATTACTAAGCAGTCATTAAAATGAATGGGTAAATCTGTAGTACATACATAAAACAAATTCCCAGATACATAGCAAAAAGTAAGTTACTGAACGCAAATGATGTGGTACCGTGTCATTTCAACATGTATCACATACAGATACATGTATATATAGGCGTGGAGGCAAGTGTGACATACAGCCTTTCATTATTTACCCCATATATTCCAGTGTTGTTTTAATGAAGACAAAATATAGGTATTCATGTGATAATTTTTTTTTTCTTTTTTTTTTTGAAACGAAGTTTTGCTCTTGTTGCCCAGGCTGGAGTGCAATAGCGCGATCTTGGCTCACCACAACCTCTGCCTCCTGGGTTCAAGCGATTCTCCTGCCGCAGCCTCCCAAGTAGCTGGGATTACAGGCGTGTGCCACCACTCCCGGCTAATGTTTGTATTTTCAGTAGAGACAAGGTTTCGCCATGTTGGCCAGGCGGCTCTAGAACTTCTGACCTCAGCTGATCCACCCGCCTCAGCCTCCCAAAGTGCTAGGATTACAGGCACTAGCCACCGCACCTGGCCTCATGTGATAATATTTAATAAAGGAAAAGCCGGGTGCCAAAGCTCATGTCTGTAATCCCAGCACTTTGGGAGGGTGAGGCAGGAGGATCACTTCAGTCCAGAAGTTTGAGACCAGCCTGGGCAACATAGTGAGACACAACCCCTCACCTCCCATCTCTACAAATAATTTTTTTAAGAAGGAAAAAGAAGAGTTTAGAAAGAGAGACATCAAACTGTTAGTTATATTTACCTTAAAAAGCAGAGAAAGAACTGAGATTTTTACTTTCCATTCTATAACTGTTAATTAAAAATGGAAGTATTATGCAATTTTGTGAAAACAGAAATTTTAAAATAGCCTAGGCACAGTGGCTCATGTCTGTAATCCCAGCACTTTGGAAGCCTGAGGCAGACGTATCACCTGAGGTCAAGAGTTTGAGGCCAGCCTGGCCAACATAGTGAAACCCTTTCTCTACCAAAAATACAAAAAGCAGCAGGGTGTGGTGGCAGGCGCCTGTAATCTCAGCTACCTAGGAGGCTGAGGCAGGAGAATCACTTGAACCCGGGAGGCAGAGGTTGCAGTGAGCTGAGATTACGCCACTGCACTCCAGCCTGGACGACCAAGTGAGACTCTGTCTCAAAATAATAAATAAATAAATAATTAAAAAATTTAAAAAAATTAAATCGTCCATATGAAAATACTTTTCAAAGGCAAATGAAATGAACCCCAACAATGCCTACTCTAGCAAATTTTCAAAGTCACAATAAAAATAAAATAGGATGACTCAGTGGTGTTTTACTTGGTACTTTTCCAGTTTTCCTTTTACAACATAATCAACAACCACTTCAAAAGAATTCCCCACTCCTTCACGGAATATTACTACCTTCAACACTGCTTTTCAGATCTGGAGTTCAAAGCATAGTTAGCATTAGAATTTCAGCGGAGAACCCAGAATTGGCAGGATATCACCAGCAGGGTGACTTTTTTCTTTTCCCTAGCAAACAGTCGAACAGTATGTAGTTTCTCCCCGCGCCCAGACGGACCTTCGCTTTCTCCCAGGCTGGAGTGCAGTGGCGCGATCTCGGCTCACTGCAACCTCCGCCTTCCGTTTTCAAGCCATTCTACTGCCTCAGGCTCCCGAGTTGCTGGGATTACTGGCGCCCCCCACCACGCCAGGCTAATTTTTGTATTTTAGCAGAGACGAGGTTTCACCATGTTGATCAGGCTGATCCCGAACTCCTGACCTCGTGATCCGCCCGCCTCGGCCTACCAAAGTGCTGGGATTACAGGCGTGAGCCTCCGCGTTCCGGCACAGTATGTAGTTTCTAACTACAATTTCAGAAACAAAAACAAAAAACAACCCCTAACCCCCGCCCCACACACACACAAACACGCAAAAACCTCACTTTAAAAAAATTAACTGTGACACATACACATTCTACACCGTGTACGTTACTGGGATCGTAGAAAAGTATTAAATGGGCATGCAAGTAAGGTCTTTACGGAATAAGAATACGCCCAATGAACAGTACTTATGAATTCAACATCGTTAACACTGAGCGCTTGCTGTGTGCCAGCGAGCAGCAGCGTTCGAAGCAGCATGACTTTGCACAATGACATACTCCACAAGTCCAGTCTCCCAGGAGTGCCCTTTGAAATACATATAACGTGAACGTGAAATGTAAAAGTACATAAAGGAGGCATAAGGTTAAAGGGGAAAGATTATAAATACTAGAAAAAATCGCATTGTATTATTTTGATGACTGAAAAATGGGCTCGACCCTGCATGCACGCGTTCTCGATTTGAGCTCGCCAGTATGCAGTATTTTGTTTCACGTTATGGCGCAGTCGTAGGGAAGAGTGAAAGGTGGAACACGACTTCACATCAAAAATGCACGTTGCAGAGGCATTTTTCTTCTGGGACGCAGGAAGACTTCACCCCACGCGCGCCCTCCCCGCGGACACCAACGTCCTGACGCAAATTCATTAGCGAGCTGCTCCCTCCATTTTGTCCCCAGTCTCCTTTAGGCGAACTGCGCGGTGCTATTTTAGAGCCACTTGGTAATGAAACTATAAAAGGGAGGAAGTGGGGTGGGCGTGGGAGCCCCGTTTGCGCGAGGCGGGCGCTGGGGACTAAATGGGTGCTGGTGCGGAGTGGGGCTGCCCCGGCACCAAAGGCTTGTCCCGTGGCCGGAAGGACAAAGGACACTTAGGGGACGAGGGCCGCCGAGCCAGCGCGGAGCGCCTTCCGGGTCGGTGGGCTGGGGCAGGCTGTGGGCTGAGCCGACCCCCGCAGCGGGGCCCACCCCGCGGGACAAAGCAGCGGCGCCGCGCCCGCTCCCTCCGCCGCGGCCCCGCCCCTCAGCGCGCGCCCCGGGCTCGTGCACGTGCGCACGCGCGCCTGAGAAGACGGTTAGAAATGGCGGTTGGGGCGGAGGAGGGGGCTGGGGCGGGAAGCGGAGCTGTCTGGCTCGGTTCCGCCCCCGCCCCGCCAGGAATCCGGGAGCCGGTTTGTTTCCCGAGCCCTTCTCCTTCCGTGCTCCCGACCCTGCAGGCTGTGTGCCGGGCTGGGAAGAAAGTGTGACCCGTTCGATGGAACAAAGGACATGACAGCCCAGGCACCAGCCCGTCCCGGTGCGGCCACTGCGGAGTATTAGGAACGTTCCCTAAAATGGCGGCCGGCGCGTGGGGACGGGGCGGGAGGCGGCGGCGCAAGGGGGCGGGGCGGGGAGGGGCGCGGCTGGCCAGGCTTCTGCTCCGGCGACCCCGGCGGTGAGGGCGGGTGGAGCCGCGGAGTCGTCCTCATGGCTGCCGCGCCTGAGCCCAGTGAGCCCAAGGAGAGGAAGGTAACCCGGGGGTCGGCGGGGCGCGCGCCGCTGGGGGGCGGTAGGGACGGTCTCCGCGGAGCGCCAAGGCCCGGAGCACGTGCCACTGGCTTCTCTGTCACCCATGGGCTTGAAACTTAACTTCCTAGTCCTTATCCCCGGCCCCCAACAGATTAAAATTAGATTAAAATTAAGTTGCCGGGACAAAATTGACCAAAACTAGGGGGAGGAGGGGACCATTAGTACTAATGACTTACTACAAGTGATTATGAAATCAGCTAACAATACTGAATCTTTTGGCGAGAAAATTTTTCTGCTAAGGGCACTGCACTGTAATTTGCTAGTAAAGGCTAATAGTAGAGATTAAAGCTCCCTTGAGGACAGGTGCCTTGTCTTGAACACGTTGTATTCATCACTTTTAACACGGGAGTAAGTAATTGATGAGGGATGACTTGATTGTACTACGATGAGATGAAGGGTTAAGATTTCTTCCCCATCACCAGTAGCCTCCCTAGCTGGTGTCCCTGTACTGTCTCCTGAATCCACCTTCCACTGTTATCCGCTGGCCCCTACCAGTCTGTAAACTGGACAGTTTTCATCCCTCTGCCTAACATCCGGTCGTAGTAGCCCATCCCATCTCTTTAAGGATAAAACCCAAATTCTTGGTATAGTAAAGCTAAACCAAGCCTCTCCCTGGAAGGGCTCCTGTGTTTCACCAAAGCCGACTTAGGTACTTTTCCCCATCTTCCCAGGCATCCTGTACGTCGTTACACTTATCGATAATATTGGAAGGCAGTAAATGATCTTGCGTGGGCTCCTTATTAAGAGCAGGGAACCCAATTTATATTCTCAGGGCAGAACAGGTATTCAGAAAAGGATAATGCAAGAGGAAAAAAGTTTTAATATAAACTATGGAGATCGTAACATTGGCTAATCATGAGCAAGTATTTATAGAAGACCCACTGTGTGCTAAACGGCTCCTAATATATACTTTTAAGATACTCTCTCAGCTTGGAAATTTTGCTCACTTCTTGCTCTTGCTTGCTTCTCTGGTGGGCTTCCAGCTAAATTTGGCCAAGACATCAGATCATATGGTTAATAGATCATATGGTTTCATATGGTTAATAGATCATATGGTTTCATACTTGCCAACAGGTTTTGTCAGTTTACGTACTACTGGTACCTTATCTATTTTTACTCTCCCATACACTGCCCATTTGGAATAAGCTTAGTGGTTTTTTTTTTTTTTTTTTTTTTTTAAAAAGATCCTTGCATACACACAGTAAATCCTAGATTCAGTTTTGTGATAAACACTGGAATCCTGAATGGGACTTTTGGTAGGAGACAACTGCTTTTTTTTAAAGGTCATAAAGGTGGTTTAATCCATTGGAAATTAAAAAAAAAAAAAAAAAACTTAAAGGAGGATCAACATTGACCTATTTAATTGGCCCATCAGTAAGTAGCAAAACAATACTGTAGTTGTTGAAATAAAGATAGTTATAAGCCTCAAACTGAGCATGGTCAGAGGTGGGAGGCCAAAAAACAAAAAATTGCTCATGAAACAGTAGTACCTATCAGAGCCCATCAAAAAGCTAATTAAATTATTAGAAGCTATGACGAATTAACAGCCCAAGGTACTGTCAGAAAAGAAGCCTGTGGTATTTTTTTAAAAAGAATTTGTCAGTGATCATTACAGCACAACCCAGGGAGAAGGATTATTTTAAGAATTAGCAAACCTAAAGTAAAAATGGGAGTTACCAAGCTGGCATACCTTGATAGAACTAGCCCCTAAAATCTGTCCTCTGCCACATGCTTGTCCTTCAAGAAACTTTAAAATGTGAAATTTGGTACATGTAAATTCACATTCAGGTAAATTCTCAATTCACCCATTCAAAATATATTTACAGAGTACCTACTGAGTATTAGGCTCTAAACTAGGTACTAGACTGATCAAGACAGGAAAAATCCCTTTAAGGAGCTGACATTCTACTCGGGGAATCAATAAGCAAGACTTCTACCGAGCCAGTGATGCAGAGATCAGGAGAAAGGCAGCATGTGTTCGGTAATAACCGTCTCGGCTTGTTAAAGGAATGGCAAGGCCACTGTGCCTGGACTAGTGGCCGAGAGTGGGATATGAAAGAGCACGGGATCATGCAGGCCCTTTGGAGCAAGGGTAAGGATTCTGAGCATAATGGAAGGCTACAGAGGATTTATTATAGTCATCTGATACACTTTTGTGAGTAGAATCAAGATCTGAAAAGGTACTGTTGATAGATGGTAATTTGATAGGACAGGTTGAGCTTCCCACTTCAAAAAAAACCCAAACATTTTCTTTTGGTGTCTTATCAGTTTCAGATTTGGGATGCTCAACCTGTATTCGCAATGAAGTTGGTAGGCAGTGGTTTGGCTCAGGATGTATTTAGAATGTAGATCCTTCCAGACTTGTTAATATATTCAACGTGGATTTGATGAAGGAATCAAGGATGACTCTTAGGTTTTGGGTCTGAAAATTGGTTGAGTAGTGTGCCATTAAGAAGCAGGTTTGGAGGTGAAAATATATTTTGCAAATACTAGGTTCAAGGTGCTTTTTATACATAAAAGTGTCCTTCAGCAGATGAATGAGGCTGAAGCTTGGGAGAGATTAGGGTTTGATTGAGAAATCTGGAGTCATATAATGGCATTTAATTGAAAGCCTTGAGAAACCTAGGAAGAGACTGGATTTCAAAGGAGGTAAGAGTGGCACTTCAACATCAGGAGGGAACAGCAGCAACAGAGATGTCAATGAAATTGAAAACCAGGAGACGTATTCAAAACCAAGTAAAAGTAAAAAAGTTTCAAAAACAAATGATAATTTGTGCCACATATGCTGAGATGCAGACTAAGAGAGACTGCAGTGGATGTCTTTTAGAGGTCTTGACTGGTGTCAAGTTCAGTGGATAGATGCCTCACTCAAGTGAGTTAAAGGGAGAATGGGAGGTTTTAAGTAGAAAAGCACACCTAAACTCAGGAATTTTTGCCCCGAAAGGATGGTAATTTAGGAGGCTGATGAGGGGAGAGGCGTGTACAGAGGATTTTTGGGTTTTTTTGAGATGAAGTCTTGCTGTGTTGCCCAGGCTGGAGTTCAGTGGTGCCATCTCGGCTCACTGCAACCTCCGCCTCCTGGGCTCATGCAATTCTGCCTCAGCCTCCCGAATAGCTGGGATTACAGGCATGTGCCACCATGCCTGGCTAATTTTTGTACTTTTAGTAGAGACAGGGTTTTGCCATGTTGGCCAGGCTGGTCTCAAACTTCCGACCTCAGGTGATCTGCCCACTTTGGTCTCCCAAAGTGCTGGGATTACAAGCGTGAGTCACTGTGCCTGGTCAAAAGGGTTGATAGTAAATTATTGCAAGTAAAAAAACTAACAGTGCAAATGAAAGGGGTAGCTACAGAAGCCAAGCCCTTGAGTACACGAGAGGGAAATCAAGTGCCCAAGTGGGAAGACTAGTGTTAGACAGTCTTCCTTTGCAATTCATCCTTTGCAACCAGAGGAAAGACAAATACGGGCACTGAAGCAGATTTAGTGGTGGAACATCAACTGGCTCTAATTTGATCAGATCTGTTTCTATACTTTATTGACATTCTGGCTTGGAAACTCTTGAGCTTTCCTAGATCCATCAGGGTGAGCTGGTAAAGCTACTTTTCTAAATTTAAGCTTTAAAAATGTCTAACATTTCCTTATTTTTAAGGGTTCCCATGTTAGTGGCAAAGAGTTAAATCTTAAGTTTGCAGGCTACTTAAGGAATAGAAATGTTGAAGGTATGTATATTATGAACAGAATATTTCCATATATAAATAGAATACTTCAAAGGGAGTTATGCCCGGGATCCTTTATTCATCTGCACTTCTGAGCATTTTATAGTTCAGTGTACTTGACTGTAAAGGTATACAGGCTCAAGTCGTTGCATATCTTCCCATTTTGATAGAAATTGCAGGGATTTATGTACTGAATCGTATTACTTCTTAGACATGTGACAACTGGAAAGCTGCCCACGGAACCCTTCAGCCTTGGTTATTTCTTAATGATGTGGTTTGGCACAATGGAAATGTCATAGGCTTTGGGGTGAAACTGACTTCTACCTCCACTCCTGCCAACTCTTACTATTAGCCTCTTAAGTCCTCGAGCCTGTTTCAGAGGTAATCTCAGAGAGGCTGGAGAATTACAAAACATGTAGAGAGCCTGGCACTATTACCCACCCACCCCCACAAACAGCAGCTCTTAATTATGAGATCAACCACTATTATTTTAGACCAGAGTTTTCTTGGGGATTGGGTTTGTTTCAGAAGGCACTATTTTAAATAGGATGTGTAGCTTCTATTTATGCCTTTAAAGCCAGCTGAGCTATTTTCCTATAGTTTGCAAATTTACTTTTGTTAAAAAAATTAAAATTTCCTAAAGCAGTGTTTCCCCAGTCTGATAGTCATCAGGAAAAACCACCTGGAGTTTTCTAAACAGATTCCAATGAATCTAAATCAGAATCTGAGAGTGGGACTAGAAAATACTCAGTTCTACCCTGTGGTAGAAGCTGGTCTCACACTCGCATCTTTGCACCTAAGACTACAGATAAAACTGGTACTAACCCTCTGGCCCCAGCATCCCATCCTTGGGGAAATAGGCTAGTTTAGGGGTAGTCCTGGACTGGAGCGGTCAGTCCAGCATTCCCCATTTGCATAACACTACCTGCATGATCATGTATGTCCTGAGCTTTCATGCTGATAGGAGAAAAGTCTTTTTGCTAAATGAAATTCCCCAACCTCTTGGTGATGTGAAGAACTGTACTGCAAAGCTTTGAAACAATCCTGTGTTAGGCATGCAGTTGGGAGCAGGGGGCCAGACAGGGAGAGGGAAAAAATGGAATAGAATGATCCAAGAGTAAATAATTTTTGCTTTATTATGAACCAAATCACATTTTGTCTCTTCCAACAGATGCTTGAGCCAAAGAAGCTAACATAGGCAGACATACAATTGAGAATATATATCTTCATGTTTCAACCTTTAATCTGACTTGCCTTTTACTGTCCTTTCCCCATTTCTTCTAACCTCTTTTGCCTTACAATATATTACCTTCTAGGTATCACCTCATCCTATAGAATCCTCTTCTAGTTTTAATGTCCTGCCCCAAATACTAACCCGTTGAACATAACTATGAAACCTTTAAATGGACAGTGGTTCCTTTTAAAAGCAGCCTTACTGAAAATCTGGTACACACTGAATCAAGTTTTAGAAAACAGTTACAATGACTTTTCTAAACTTGTGTGTTGACAGAAATGCCAGTTCAACAGTGTGGCTGTTCTTCCAAATGTCTGTCTTGCCGCCCTAGAGTGACAGACATCCGGTTAAACATATTGGGAAAAAGAAATACATAAATCCAATGAAGACTGTAGAAAACGAAGTCATTTTAGCACTTGAAGGAACTTCAGTCATCTAACCCAACCCGTTCATGTTATAGATTGAGACCATGGAGATAAAAGTAGCCTATAGAATACAAAAGTTAGCGGCAGATCTGAGATAAAAATCCCGCTCACTTTTGGATCCGCGGGTTTTTTTCACCACACCTAGCTATCGTTACCATGTATTAGGAACAAAGAATCAAATATAATCAAGTGCAGCCTCACTTCACAGGCAAGAAAAGAGACTAGAGTTTAATATATTGTCCATGTTTATCTTAACATGAAACATTTACTCTTACAACCACAGTTGATGTTAACCTAGTTAATAAAATATGAAAGGTTTTTAAACGGCACTACATAAGCAAACATGACTCAAATTTTTCTGTTTCTGCTTCCCAAATTATTGGAATTATTGAAGCAAACTATGCTGCTTTCAATTTCAGTGATAGGCATAAAAGTTACCCTATTGCTTAAGGGTGTTCTGGTCCAATTTTCAAGGCTTTCAGATTTAAAGATTCAGACTGCACACCAAAGCTGGACAAAGACAATACAAGCTGATTTAGGTTGTCACATGGCACATATTCTAGTTTAAACCCTTAACTACAACAAAATAAATGGTGTTGTCATTTTTGCCAAACCACCCCAAAATGAAACACTTTCTTACTCAATCTAGGTTCTTTTTTTCATTCTAGGCCTTTAAGCTCCTAGGATTTTTAGATGTTGAAAATACTCCTTGCGCCCGGGATTCAATATTGTATGGTTCATTAGGATCTGTTGTGGCTGGCTTTGGACATTTTTTGTTCACTAGTGAGTATCTGTGTTTATTTCTCTATGTACTAAAAAAAGCATTTCTCTATGTGATGAAAGATTTTTTTTCTAGATGGAGTAATGTATAACAGGCAATTATATTCTAATTGACTGTTATGCTTATTTTTGACAGGCAGAATTAAAAGATCATGTGATGTTGGAGTAGGAGGGTTTATCTTGGTGACTTTGGGATGCTGGTATGTTTGCTAAGTATTCATAATAGGTTATCTAATTCAAAAAGCACGTTTTTTTCAGAGCAATCTCCCATTGTGAGATACTCACCCTCAATGAAGAATCTTGACTTTTAAGGACATTTTCATGGAAATCTGTCTTAAAATGCTTGAACACATAAATGCCTATTAGATATTCCATTAAAAAGAAAGCTGTGGTTTTTACACTTCACTTAGGAAAGCCTCAACCATTTCCCTTACCCTAATACTTATTTCATCCCTGCTTATTCATATCTGAAAATGCTACTTTAAGAATGTGTTTATAACCACTGATGAATGAAAACATAGATGAGCCTCAAATATTTGCCAGACCTAAGAGTACGATAATGTAAATACTATATGGTTCCATTTATACATGAATTTCTGCAGTGAACTATTTAAGGTGATAGAAATAATTTTATGTAGACATAGCATTATTATCCTGTTAATAATGAGAGCAAATACTAGTTTCTTATAATAACCAATGCTATCAGAAGACTTAAAAGTAATGGATTTTATCACTTTACAAATTGTTATGTAGACATCCTTTTCTTTCCTAATAAAAAAGAATGTGTTGATAGTACTCTGACACCAAAACTGCCCCAAAATAGCACTATAAATTAGAACATTCATATTTTTCAGTCTCAGGGTAGTCATCTATAAGTATTTAAGTTCTGTGTGATTTATAGAGAATTTCATAAATTAATTTCTATAGGACTTATATTAACAATTTATTCATATTCTTTTCTTCCAAGGTTTCATTGTAGGTATAATTATGCAAAGCAAAGAATCCGGGAAAGAATTGCCAGAGAAGAAATTAAAAAGAAGATATTATATGAAGGTACCCACCTGGATCCTGAAAGAAAACACAACGGCAACAGCAGCAATTGAACAATCTTGAGCATAAAAAAGTCAATGTGAATAAAGTTAATTAAGATCAACCACACAAAAGATTTCATGTGCAATAAGCTCTCAATCAAGTAAATAAAGTTTTAAGTTGTAGTCATTTTTTTCCCCCGCTTGTATGGAATGAAAACTTGCCAGTTTATTCTGGCCGTACGTTTACTGCCAGGATAGCATTCTTACATGTTACATGTAGTGAACTTGTCATACTTAAAATGTGAACAGAATTTATTGGCAGTGTGGCAAAGAATTATAAAACCTAGTGTTTAATGTACTTGCAAAGAGTTTACTTGTAGTAGTAAGTATAGAGTTTAATGATAAATAAACTTCCCTTAACAAAAACCTCAACCTTATCACTAGCCCATTTAAAAAGCAGCAACTACTTACTGACTTACTTAAAACGAAAGGATTTTATCACTTTGCAAATTATTATTATTATTTTTTTTTTTCTGAGACAGAGTCTCGCTCTGTCGCCCAGGCTGGAGTGCAGTGGCCGGATCTCAGCTCACTGCAAGCTCCGCCTCCCGGGTTCACGCCATTCTCCTGCCTCAGCCTCCTGAGTAGCTGGGACTACAGGCGTCCGCCACCTCGCCCGGCTAGTTTTTTTGTATTTTTTTAGTAGAGACGGGGTTTCACCGTGTT
This sequence comes from Piliocolobus tephrosceles, assembly GCF_002776525.5. Lineage (NCBI taxonomy): Eukaryota > Metazoa > Chordata > Mammalia > Primates > Cercopithecidae > Piliocolobus > Piliocolobus tephrosceles. The sequence continues at coordinate 3,764,719 of NC_045434.1, read as the reverse complement.
ATCCAGGATGGTCTCGATCTCCTGACCTCGTGATCCGCCCGTCTCGGCCTCCCAAAGTGCTGGGATTACAGGCTTGAGCCACCGCGCCCGGCCATGCAAATTATTTTTTAAATGCATTCATCATTTGACCGTATTCTCCCATTTCTTAAAATGTGAGTCATCTTCCAAAAGAGTTGTTTTTAACTGCCCTAAACATTTTTGGGAAAGTATGCAGGGTTTAAATTTTTAAGTATAATTAGTTTTGAATTTAAATATGCACATGGAGCTTGTTTGGCAGACTGATGCAATAGAAAAATAATTGCAGTATTACTATTAATGTAAACAATCCATTTGAAAGTCAATGAGCTGCTCTCATTAAAATATTATTTAAAATACAAGAATACCCACAGCATCTAACTAAATCCTCAGGATTTATTCTCTGGAGAAATTCTCCCTTTCTAGGAAAATGAAGTTATTCCTGGTTTTAATCTGTACAATTACTTTCAGAAAATCTATTAAATATAACAAAACACAAGCTAGATGTTTAAGAAATGCTTAAAGAAATACTGGGGGGAAGACACCAGTAGTCAACAAGATTGTGGCCATTTCTGGTCCTTATTTTGATGTACCATGGAAGGCACAGAAATAGCAAAGAAGAAAATATTATTTTGATCTACATCTTTATTTCTAAAGAAAAATGGAGCTTGCTCCAGTTCAATTCACAAGAACATTTTCCCTCCCATGCCCACCTTTTCTTGTGGCTGTCACTAGGAAAGTTATGATGCAGAGGCCGTGTGGGTTACAGATGCCTTAACTTAGCAGTGAATGACACTGTCAAACACATGTTGAGGGAAAATTTTTAACTGATTCACAAAAAGGAAGACAGTTTGCCCACTCTTAGTGGCACAAATCAAAGCTGCATACAGTCTACATTATCCAAATTAGTTGTAACCAAATAATTGTTAATGGCCGGGCGCGGTGGCTCAAGCCTGTAATCCCAGCACTTTGGGAGGCCGAGACGGGTGGATCACGAGGTCAGGAGATCGAGGCCATCCTGGCTAACACGGTGAAACCCCGTCTCTACTAAAAATACAAAAACTAGCTGGGTGAGGTGGCGGGCGCCTGTAGTCTCAGCTACTCGGGAGGCTGAGGCAGGAGAATGACGTAAACCCGGGAGGTGGAGCTTGCAGTGAGCTGAGATTCGGCCACTGCACTCCAGTCCAGGCGACAGAGCAAGACTCCGCCTGAAAAGAAAAAAAAAAAAGAAAAAAAAAAAATTGTTAAAAAATTCTGCCGGGCACGGTGGCTCACACCTGTAATCCCAGCACTTCGGGAGGCCGAGGCAGGCAGATCACCTGAGGTCAGGAGTTCAAGACCAGCCTGGCCAACATGGTGAAACCCTATCTCGTCTAAAAATACAAAAATTAGCCAGGCGTGGTGGTGCACGCCTGTGGTCCCAGGTACTCAGGAGGCTGAGGCAGGAGAATCACTTGAAGCCGAGGTGAGGCGGGTGGAGGTTGCTGTGCGATTGCGCCACTGCACTCTAGCCTAGGTGACAGAGTGAGACTCCCTCTCGAATTAAAAAAAAAAAAAAAATCCATAGGCTATTCAACCATGTTTTCAGAGGCAGCACTGCATGAATGCGGGAAGATATTGATCACTAATCAATAATCTGGTAACTGTGGACAAGCCACTTATGCTCAGTTATCCCTTGGTATCCACAGGCCCAAGTCCCTTGAAATAAAATGCCCTCATATTTGCATATAATCTACATACATTTTCCCGTATACTTTAAGTCATCTCTAATTACTTACAATGCCTAATATACAATAAATGCCCTGTAAATATAGTTATTATTTTTCTTTTTTTGTTGTTGTTGTTTCATTGTTATTTTTTGTCTTTACCTCCAGTATTTTCAACCCTCGGTTGGTTGAATCCAAGGATGCAGAACTGGAGGACATGGAGGGCTGACGTGTAACATACGTAACATGTAAAACAGGTCCCTTCCAGCACCAGCACGCTGCAATTACATCTTACCCTGAGTAAGAGAGCAGCTCTCTCTTGGCTGGTAAAATTTCCAGTGTCTTCACCAATAACAAGGTTAGCTCATTTTCACAGAAGTTTGCATAAACTGGACACCTGGATAAAAACAAATTTGTAACATATTTGGTTGGATTATTTTTTAAATGCTTCACGTATTTACATGATAATTTTTATTCTTGTGCTATTAAGATTTTACAAGTGTATTAATAAATTACTAAAGTCTGTGACACCCACCCTCAATAAGGAGAAACCGGTAGACACTTCCAGCCTCTCCTACCAGTGTCTACCCTACCATCCAACTTCACGTCCAAACTGTGTTGAGTATTTTGCCAAACCTTCAATGCACTGTGACCCTCTTGAGATGGAGTTTCATTCTCGTTGCCCAGGCTGGAGTGCAGTGGCATGATCTTGGCTCACTGCAACCTCCACCTCCCGAGTTCAAGCGATTCTCCTGCCTCAGCCTCCCACGTAGCTGGGATTACAGGTGCATGCCACCACATCTGGCTAATTGTTGTATTTTCAGTAGAGACAGGGTTTCACCATGTTGGCCAGGCTGGTCTTGAACTGACCTCAGGTGACCCGCCTGCCTCGGCCTCCCCAAGTGCTGGGATTACAGGCGTGAGCCACCGCCCCTGGCACATTATGACCTTTATACCGTATCCACGCTGCCACTCCAACCTTTCCGTTTCACTTGGAATGGCTTTTTTACTTCCTCTCTGTAACTTTCCATTCTTTTGCTCACTAGCTTCTGGGAACTACAATCACCTTTTAAGTTCTCACTATTTTGTGTCTTATAATCGTTGGTGCTTTCCTTGGTCACCAGCAGTGTCAGGTACCATCACATACAGCCTAAGCTTCTCACTGGCAAAAACCTTGGCCATTTTTATCTTTACATTCTCATCCAAGTATCTGGCACAAAATAGTCAATAAATGCTAGACAAAAAATAGTCCAGGTTCCTGGCTGGGCGCGGTGGTTCACACCTGTAATCCCAGCACTTTGGGAGGCCAAGGCGGGCAGATCACATAGTTAGAAATTCGAGACCAGCCTGGCCAAACATGGTGAAACCCCGTCTGTACTAAAAAAACAAAACACAAAACTTAGCCTGGCATGGTGGTGTGCAACTGTAATCCCAGCTACTCGGGAGGCTGAAGCAGAATTGCTTGAACCCGAGGGGCGGAGGTTGCAGTGAGCTGAGATCGTGTCAGTGCACTCCAGCCTAGGTGACAGAGCCAGACTCAGTCTCAAAAAAAATAAAAATAGCCCAGGTTCCCCTTCTCCTATCATCCAGACTTTCACACGTCACAATTTCAAACTGTAAGAGTAACCTACCTTCCATGACCACCTGGAACCTCCAGCGTACAACTTCTTTCATTGTTCCATTAATTCCGAAATGTCACACTAGGTGATATAGCAGTAGGTACCAGCTAAATAGCTGATTAAAATAGAATTATGGTTATTAGTAGTCTTAAAAACTTCTTGTGGCTTATCTATCATACCTACTTTTAAAAAATCTTTGAAGTGCTTTATGCACTTTCCCCTTCCCTCGCCCCTCCCTCTTTGGTTTTCCTTGACTGCTTGTGCTTTTCCATCTCAGTAAAAGGACCTCGGGGAATTTAAAATTAACTAGCTCTTCTCTGGACTTGTGATTTATAATGACTGAGTTTGGCAACAAGAAAATGTGACTATCCCTAGGTACCATCATTTGATTTGCAAGCATCTCTTTAAGTCTACGTACCTCTACTCCATCGCTGGTTTCCCTTTGCTTCGATTATATAATGCGAGGAGGTCTATATAATAAATTCAGGATTCCTGTTTATGCACTTTTCAGCAAAGAGCTAGGGATCAAATAGGGTTTCAATCCTTCTATTCCTAGATAAAAATCTGTGATGGGGATCAAGACACCCCTTTAAAAGTCATGTTAAGATATACACTATTCTTTGGGTAAGCAGATCTTAACAAGGAAAGTAGAAAAATTAAAATGATTGCTGTAATTCTGATTTTTAGTGGTCCTCTAGAATAATTTTTGGAAGTAGGTATCTTAAAATGCTCCAGTCGTCATCAACCCAGGTCAATATACCAATATCCTCTACCACCCAAAATACTGGTATTTTACACAACTTATTTTGCACATTAAGTTCCATTTTTAAATGTTTTAAAATGTTTTCTTAAAAAGGAAGCTGTTAGAACAAAAAAATTATGAAGATAGTTTTCAAAGTATTAAAGTTCATAATGTGAGCACTACAAATGTTTTACAAATATTTTTCAGTGCTTTCAACCATTGCATTTGCCCTATGCTTCCATGTTCTAGAATAAGGACATTTAAGTATTTTTATGTTGATAATAAGCAAATACTAATTCTGAGAGAGGTTTCTATTGTTCACTTTAAAAGGTAGGTCAATGTAATGGGTGGTATCTGTTCTTAATTCTTCTAAGAATTAAATCCTGTATGTTTTCAGTCAGTCACCTATTATATGGCACACCCTCAGGGGATATCAAAGTAATCATTCTTTGCATATACTGGCTTCTTAAAGGATAAGCTTCTATAAAAATGTTTCTTCACCGATACCCTGAAGTCATGTGAAATAAAACATATGCCTTACCATCTAAATTCAAAGCTTATTTTTGAAATGAATGTTGCCCTTTTCTGTAGTTTTACGATTTTTCTCAAATGAACAGAAATGGTTATGAAACCGTAAGTTGCCTACTCTTCAGAAACCATTAAATTGCTTTATTTGTGAGTAGACCCACATTTCATTAAGCAAACTCTGATAGCTACATCTGGAATCAGAATAGAGCCCAAGCCCTCTTAGTTCACCTAAAGACACTCTGGAGTGTATAGTAGGGAAAATAAATCTCCTCTAAAGTCTTTTTCAGAGAAATGGAAAATTACATGTCCTGGACTGATACAACCAAAGCTCACACAAGCCCTCCCATTCCTTCAGTCTTGAATTTACTTCCTAGTTGATTTTATATACTTTAATATATGAACTAATTACTTCATTATCCAAAAGGATGTCAAAAGCTATTTTCCAAATTTTCATAAGCTAGTAAAAATAAGTATTTGTGAATATAATAGAAATGAAAAAGATTTTGGGCAACCAAGGACAGAAAGGTGTCCTATGCACTGTTTGACATTAGAACGTTGTAAGGAAGTCCTTACACTCTACCAGGTAGGGTGGAGATCAAAACAAATGTATTGCCAAAAGTTTAATAGATGACATCAGAAAAATGATATAACTTTGAAAAGGACTCAGGTCTATTTGCACATACACCTGTAAACCTAAGCAAGAGGACTGCCAATTGCTAGGAACACACAGAATACACACTTCACCTCAGATATGCAAGAGAAAACACCCTTTTTTTTCTGTTATAGAGACTCTGTCCATCTGGTTACCAATGACTCTCTTCCCCCATCTTTTAAAAATAGAGCCCTATTTAAAGTGATTCTGGAAGCCTAATGTAACTATGAAATGTACAAGCAGCAATTAATTTGGAATACCTATTGGAATCACTGGAACATTTAGTTGGACCCTTTAACTCTTCCACACAGCACATTCACATGGACAGACTAAGGAAAAGGAGATGAAATGTAAATCAGCACATTTGTTTGCTTTACTTTTCAAGAAAAAGAAAAAGTTACGTTGGAATCTTTTTTTCTTGTACTTGACCATGACTCTCCCAATCTTTAACTACATACAACTGAGACACAGGATACAAGTTGCCTCAAAAAATTCCTTGTTAGTTGACATTTAAATAAGCCAGTAACTTTTTAGGTATTAATGTTATCTCACCTCCACATATGCTTTAACTTTTGTAGCATTAATGTCACACTTATAAACTGGTGTCTATATTAGCCACATCTATTCTTGGTGTTTTAAAATTTTTTTAAATGTCTCAGCTGACACCAATTTGTGGCAATGCTTTAAGTGTTTGCAACATATATTTTACTAGACATAACTCATTTGACTTCCTGTAAGGTTCAGAATGGAACCGTTACCTAGCAGGAAGAACATGCCACAATGGTGTAGCACTTCTGTCAGATGCTAACTCTCCAGCCTGTAACATCTGCATTATCTTTCAATAATGTAGACAGACTGGACATGCTCATGAGTAACTATGTCATTGGCACAGTATGGTGACCATAACGGTGCAAAAAAACCCTGAATCTCTATAGAAGACATTTCTCTAGAGACTAACCTACACTGACATCTACACTTCACACTTCCAACTACAGTATATACCTTTTTATGCCCAGGATTCAGCTTTAAAAGCAAAGCACCTGCTCAAGACACAAGTATATGCTGAATCCTGGCATGAAAAAGAAAGTATTCCTTATCAATAATTAGGTAACTACAAACTGACAACATGGTTACAATCCCTGTCCTAGTAACTTGCCTAACCAAGTAGTGATTACTGATGTCCTGGCCCATCTTCAACACGTTTGCCTAACACTAGGCTTACAATCGACACATTCTACCACACAGGTGTTATATTTTCTGAGTAATTCTAGGTTAACATTATGAATATAACCCATCTGCCTATTTCCAATCTACTATCCCTTAAAACTATTATTAAAGATTCCTGCAGCAACTAACAAAAATTATTTCAATCATTTATATTTTTAGTCAATTGGTTAGGATGTGAAAGCATAGTCCTACTCAATAACGTAAGCATATCATCCATTTCCCACCTAACCTCCTCCCTGAGACTGTGCTATTTCTGCATGACTTGAGATTGACATAAGTGGGACGCCAAATAAACTAGCACACATATTAAGCTAAACATAATGAAAACTAAGTATTAAGATGAACTGTTTCTGTTCAATTTCAAAAACATAGACTCTTGGTGACCCCTGGTTTTTCACCTACTCCAACACACTCCAGGGATACATACTACATTAGTAGTATAGCTCACTTCCAAATTCTCAAGGGCTTATTCTAATTAAGTTTCATAACAAAGGTTAATAAGACAAAGGTCACTCCAACATGAGTTAGCTGGACAAAGTACTTTTAATGCTTATTTTACAAATATGTACCTGTAGTGCTAATCCTAGGCAAAGAAAACAGATGATTCAAGAGCAGCCTATGTAACTACCAACTCAAGCACTAATACTAGCTAGACCACCTTCATGCTTTAAAATTTAAAGTTACGGAGTAGCAGTGGCCCCCCACCCCCAACCAAAAACAAAAGCTTTAAGTAATAAAGGCACTGCATCGTTAACTAAATTTTAGGGTAAATTTAGGCAATTAATTCAAAGAGACTTGTGGTTTATATAATTAGTATTTCAAATGACTGTTTTAGAGATCTCAGGTAGTTGATCAATTCTTGCTCAAAGCACTAATGTTCAGTCCCTCACGGTTTATGCTGGGTATGAGTCCCATTGCATAGGAATTGCAACATATTGTCAGGCCTTAACATATGTATGTTGGCTTTTGTTAACTATTAATAAAATGTTAAAACTTAAACCCAATTATTCACCAAACTGAACCCCTCAACCTCAGAGCTTCAGAATTAGGAATGAATGACAAAGTTTAGACTCCAATCATTTTAAGAATGTTAAGTGAGAAGAAAAATGGCTTCAGATGCAGCATTCTGTTCATCTTTCCAAGGGAACATCTCAAATGAGTATTCTGAAGCAGGATGAGAAGTAGATAAAATTCTTGCTACAAGTTCCATCCGCTTTTTTTTTTTAAGAGACCAGGACTCACTATGTTGCCCAAGATGGTCTCAAACTCCTGAGCTCAAGTGATCCTCCCGTCTTGGCCTCCCAGAGTGCTAGGACTGCAGGCGTGAGCCACCACACCCAGCCAAGTTCCATCCACTTTTGAAAACAAGACATTTTATATTTATGTATAGGAAGAGAATTATGGAAACACTTTGTAAAACATCCATTTATTATATCCAATGCTAAACACTACCACTTGGGCTCTAAAGATATGTTTATGCCTCTCTCACTGTTTATTCTAGTTTTTTAAAAACCAAATATACAAGGTCTACAATTATTTATATCCAAGATGTCTACACCACTGCCTAAGAAGCTATTAAAATATTTTTATTTGTGCAATGGAACCCATTATTTACATGGTCCTAGAATAAAAAGTCAATTTATATTGTGAATAAATTTATCAAAAAACATGTCATTCAATTCCCACAAATGAGACATTTTAAATACAGAATACACTCTATTCATGAATATAAAATCCCCAGGTGAAAGTCCCTTAAAATACTATTATGGTTGTTTCCTAGAATAATTTCATAACTTTTTCAAAGAAAATTCCTTTAAACTTTAATACCTTGTTGCTAGTGCTCAGAACATCTAGGTTCAATCTTTATTTTTATAGACAGGATCTGTCCTAGGCAAATGAGGGCTTGTTTTTATAAATTTAAGAGTTTCCTCTTGTCATTTCAGTGTCAAATTGATTTGACTCAATTTCATGATTTCATCTTGCTCAAGGCCATAAACTGGTCAAAGCCAGAGCCCTTCAAAGGATGTGTGAATATACGAGGGAAAACTTTCCATATAATTTTATTTACATCATTTCTATCTCACAGCAGTCTAAGTTTTAGTTTTCTTTTCTCAAATTCTCTGTTTTTGTACTACTGCAGCTGACCAATCCAAAGCCAGTTTTCACTCAGCATGTTATTCTATTTTCAAATATAACCTTAGTGAAAGCACCCCTCAAATCAACAGCAATCTCACAGTGAGTTTCCTTTGGGTAGTTACGATTTGTCCAGAACTATATCCTTTTCGGTTGTTCAGATTTTTGCTTGCCATTAGGGAGGCATGGGAAGGATGAGCAATAAATCGGGTTTCTCATTCATATCTTATTTCTTAACTTACCTAATTTTCTCCCTGTTGCTTGCTATTTGGTACACACCCTTCTCTGAATCCCTTAAACACTTTAAGGTTATTTCTTCCATACAAGTGTAGACAATTCTATTAATTCCAGTCTTGACTAAAAATTTTAACATTTTTCTGGGTTCCATTTTTAACTACACTCTCTCCCCAAATTCTCTGGGCTAAACAGGAATGATAGTCTACCTAGTGTTACTTGACCATTACTTTCCCATTGCAATTATAAAATGAATTCCTTAATAAGCAATTTTTAACTAGAGGGTATATCCAAGACTTTTTAAAGGCACAAAGGACAACTTTAGGACACAATGCTGATTAGCATCGAAACCTGAAACTGTTCCTCTAGGTAAGCCCATGCAATCGTAATAATGTATACTGAAGAGTAGCTCAGGCCAGTGGTTCTTAGCATTACTTGCTAGAAAAGGTACAAATCCATGACACTATCTTCAACTGTTAAATATCCTATGTTAACTAAGGATTAGCCTTTGTTCCAAAAATGTCTCAACTGAACCTACACCATCACTTAAAACTCCAGCTTACAGCAAGAATATTCCTTAGAAGTTTGAATTCATATTTAAGATCTGATTTTAAAGGGCTGAAACAAAATTCTAAGCAATCAGAAATATAGCAAATTTAAACTTACCAAAAGCAACCTAAAAACACCAAGGAAACACTAGACTGAAGTCAAATTTTAGTTCTACAGTTTGACTCCTGATTCCTCACTTCACATGGGTGAAGGGAAGATTAAAAGTGTTCTGTGCAAACCCAATATAATTACAATTAGGGGATCTAATGTTATTACAGAGCTACAGTCAAGTTAGCAGTGTTGTGTAGTAGTGACATCAATGACTGGCTTGCATGATGGCTTCTAAAAGCATCTGTTCCCAGAGTTTCATGTATCATATATATGTATATAAAATAATCAGTTGAGGACAGCATTAGCATTCTGTAAAGATGATAAACTCAGTGTTAACTTCTCCCAGCCAGTACCTTTTCCCCTCATTAAATATGTTAAAAGTTGTCTGGTGGGGAGGGGAAGGGAAGAATTCAACTTTACTTCATAATTATATATCAATTGTCAGTATACATTTAAGTTTTTAAAACCTAAATGTTCTATGCAGAGTAAATAAGCTGTCCAGAAAGCACACACTTAAAATTTCTCCTCTTGGGAGTTATATAAAGGGATTTTGAACCTTGATGGCGAGAATCCCAAAACAAGAGTAAAATGAATTCTTTTTATTGCAAACAAACGTCTAAATTAATTTCTCCACCCACTTTCTTTAGAAAGAAAAAGAAATCAGCAGGCTAAGGAGATACCCATTCAAGAACTGACATGATTAAAAATTAAGATATAAATGGGTGACTCACAATTTCATTAGCTTACAAAGATGGTGGAGTTAACTACTACAAGCACACTAGTTATACAGTATTTTGTGGGAGAAGGACATACAGACATGGCTAACTTCATATAGATCCCATTAGACAACTGGATTTACAACAAGTTTTTTTAATAAGAAATGGGCAAAGCCAGCTTTCTTTTCAGAATCAAAATGCAGAACAAATGGAAAAATTATGGTATTTAACCTTCACAAGTTTGAGCCTCCACAAATAATGCAACCAAGGTTTACATTTTTAACAGCCCTTCTACATACACTCCATCTTCTCTATCTTAGTTCCAAGTTTTGGTTTTCAATCCCAATTATACCAATTCCATTGTTATTTAAGAAAAATCCTTCCCAGTTATTGTCAGAAACTACGATTTAGCTTACCCCCTCCACTACCCAGCAAACTACAGAGAGGATGGAGTGTAATATGAGCAGTACAGAGTCTTAATGCAATTCATGAGGACCATTTAGTCCTTACATGAATCCGGTTGCTAACATTTCTATTATATTGTGACAATGACTCCCGACTGTTATTCTCTGAGAGAAATGGGGGGAGTAAATTCTTAATAAAAGACACCAGGTACAAAGCAACATTTTACTTCTGTTGTGATAAAAAAAAAAAAAGTCACATTTTACAGATAAAATGTAGAACCCTGAAATACTGACACATTCTCTTATCGTGCACAATGCTGAGGTTCTCTTACGATTCACTTTTAAACTGCAATTAAAAATGTACAAAAAAGAAAAGAAAAAAAATCAACCCACAAAGCTTCTAAAAAAGGAACCCGCAGGCACTTCCTCTTGTGGAATGTTTAAAAAGTTAGCCTACTAAAGAAACAGTCGACTTCTTGTGAAGGTTTTGGAGAAATATGTATCAGTTCGTTTTATTTGGGTATTCAATAATATCCTTGGTGATAATGCTGACTCCATGGCTTCTGACCCCAGAATTGCTGCAAGAGAAAATTTTGTTTTTAAAGAAAAAACATCAATAAGCCACTCAAACTGTTTTTAGGAAATGACAATGAATCTAATTCAGAGTAATTTGCTGGAAACAAATTTACACCTGTCATACCTCTGATTTCTACCAAACCAGATTTAGTTTTAATATCCCATAATTATCAATACACATTACAAAACGAAACACATCATGAATTTGTTAGTTTACACAATTAAAGCTAACAGTAAAAAGAACTGTATAGATTAAATAATATTACTTCATTAAAAAAATTAACTTATAGCAATCTTCAACCTATTTTGCCTTCAAAAGGTAGATTATGGCTACTACTGCAACACAATTCACACTTTACCCTATTAACACTTATAAACACTTCAATCCCTGGACAGGATCTTTTTCAAGACTGATAAATCTTAGGAACTCAAAATACAATTAATGTACATAAACCACATAAGAAATTACTTACACCCTGCTGCCACTGGTTGTAGCCCTGAGATTGATTTTTGTAGCCACGATTGTTTCCTCGTCCTCTGAAGTTCTACAAAAAGGAAATAGATATAAGAGCTCTGAGCCCAATCGCTTGTTAGGTTTGCAGGGGTGGGAGAGAGGAGCAGAAATGGACAGGTTGCTAGCCCCTAATCTTAGGGGACAATACACAAATTCTGGATACCCTCTGCTGGTTTCTTAAATTTTTTACTCATTATGAGAAACGCATCTGACTTGTTAATTAGTACACCTGAAAAAACTCAAAAGTAAGTAGACTTATTTCACCATTACTAGTTCAATTTTCCTTATGTCAACGTCGATCATGTTCCTTACGGACTACTAAACACCCCAACAGAAAGCTCCCAACTTTCCAGATGAAGCCATACAGGTATCATCATGCTTCCAGGGATCTTTCACCATTACCTGGTTGTAGTTCCCTCTGTTGGGCATTCCGCCTCTGCTGTAGTTCCCTCTGTTTGAATAACTACCACGGCCAGGAAACACAGGGGCACGAGGGTACGGATAGCCGATTCCACCACTTCCGCCGCCGCCGCCACCTCTCTGTGGCATGTTGCCCCTCCTATTATATCCGCCACGATTCCCAGGGGCTAAAAAACAAGAGATGTTTTAGTTTCATTGCATTGTACCCTACTTATACAGAAGACTCAGGATTCCTCTAGATTGTTCCTTTTTCTCCAAAAACAATTGTTTAAAGACAAAAGTAATGTTTAATTCTAACCATTAACAACATAACCTCAGTGTATTTACTGTCAAATTACATGAATACTAGTTACTGTGACAGCATACCATTAATGAGGAAGAAACTTCAGCTATATCCAAACTATAAAATTATCATTTGTTTCAATCCTGAACTAAATACAGAACACTCAAAATTAACTTGCCTCCTCCTCTGAAATTTCCACCACGCATATTGAATCCTCCACGTCCTCTATGGCCACCACCTCTGTTAAACTGGTTCTTGCCACTCTTATTTTTATTGCTTTTCTTTGAGCCAGTGTTCTGTTTCTTTTCTGGTGGAAGAGCCTTTTTGCTTTCTTCCTTATATTGCTCCAAAAGTTTTTGGGCTTCTTCCTTCTGAAGTTCAACATAGGTTATTTCATCAAAGCACTCAGCTACCTCTGGGAGGGTAAAGTTTCCTGCAGGAAACAAAGTCGTATTATTAACTTAGAAACCCACCACAAATCCCCACAATCCTAAAGCTAACAAATTATTGAGGTTTAGTAACATATTTTCCTAAAATTAAACAGAAATAGACCAAACACATATGCATATTTAACAAGTGCAATTGTAATTCCTGAAGCAGTATTGCTGGAAAAAATGTTAACTTTTCAGAGGAGTAAGTCCTAATAGATTTAACAAAGTTACACAAGCAGAATATGTATAAAAAAATTTAAAAAAAAAAAAAAAAAAGATTTAACACTTAACAGAATTAAATTAAAATTCCATGCCTTTCATTTTGAGGACCGCATGTTCTGGTAGGTCTTTCCCCTCTACTTCTGCTTTCTTCTGTGTTCTTTGCTTATAGTCCTCATCTTTTGGGCAAACTACAACAGCTTTTCGCTGGAAGCCTGCGAACAGGCACATTTTTCTCCTCTGGGCAGCAGCAGACACATTTGTCTTTAAAAAAAGAAAATTGATGTTTACAACCCTAAATGTTAATTCTACACCAATCTATCTAAATTATCAGTTAATATTTTTCATCTTCAAAGCATACCTGATCCAGAATAAAATTTCGCTTCTTTCGGGCAGCAATCTCAATAAATTTCCCAAGACACTGTGGGGCTCTCTGCAACAGTGTGTTCAGTTTTCCAGTATCTGCCATTTGCTTCTTAAAACCTGCCACCTATATTCAAAAGTTAAAATTTCCCCTTGAACTTGTGAATTTTAATAAGTTATGCTTTTTAAAATTCAACTCTCATCTATATGTAAAGCAGGCAACATTTTATAATTTAAGCCTTACTTTTGTCCATTATTGTTACAAAAACAGGGTCACTTAAACTATTTAACAAGACCCTACACCCTACACTTAATTCTTTTTAGCTTCTAGAAACACTAGCAGCTCCTGTGCTGGAAAACACAGGAGCCTAGCCACTGGAAGGCAGTTTACCCTCACAGAGTTTACTTAAAGAACCAACTTAATCTTGCCTTTCCTCCCACCTTAAGATATTAACAAGATGGATAGAGACAAAGGCAAAAGGTTTACCTAAAATACCTCCTGGTCTATCATTTTTCTTTTTTTTTTTTTTTTGAGATAAGAGTCTTGCTCTGTTGCCCAGATTGGAGTACAATGGCACAATCTCGACTCACTGCAACCTCTACCTCCCAGGTTCAAGTAATTCTCCCTGCCTCAGTCTCCCGAGCAGCTGGGATTACAGGTGCCCACTACCACGCTTGGCTAATTTTTTTATTTTCAGTAGAAATGGGCCTTTGCCTTGTTGGCCAGGTGGGTCTCAAACTCCTGACCTCAGGTGATCCATCCACCTCAGCCTCCCAAAATGCTGAGATTACAGGTGTGAACCCCCATGCGCAGCCTCTCCTCGTCTATTTTAAACACTGAGATCAGGCCCTAAACATTTTACTTACCATCATTTTATCCATAATAGTATTTGTGCCAAGAATGTTGTATTTCCCTGGATTTTCTGCTGCATGCTTAGTAACCCAAGTAGTTTTTCCAGCTCCTGGCAAGCCAATCATCATCACAACCTAGTGAAAACAAAGAAATGTCATTAGACACCACCTAATAATTCTTTAAATATGTAAGTCTTCATAGCCCTTATACTAAGGGACAAAAATTTGTGTTTATGGAAAGAGTAACAGTCAACATAAGGGGGAAACATAGTTACTTAAGAGAAATATGTACAGCACAAAGTAAACAGACTAATCATCTACCTCTTCTAAATGTCATTTTGTGCCAGGCAAACAATATTCAAATGCCAGTTAAAAAAAAAAAAAATCACTTACTTCACAATCTTTCTTCTCTTCAGGCCCCTTTGGTCCTCTAACTCGATCCTCTAAGGGGACATTCTGGATAAAAGTATACTCTTCAGGTATTGGAAAATATGGCTTTTCCTTCTGACCAAAATTAAATTCAACTGCACAGTTGTGGCAGAGAACATGCGGGAAGAGTGGCCGTCCGGCAAGGACTTCCTTACTGATTTTGAAGGCAATGCCAAGATCTTGTCCATTCTTAGCATAGGAGAGCTCTACCTCATCACTTTCAAAGTTCTGTTAAACAGAAAAAAATTCAACAGTTATCTGCTTCCCATAAACTTTCTAAAAAACTAATAATTAAAATTAGGAGCAAAGCTTATCCTATGGGAGCTACAGGTTAAACAACTATTAAGTGGCCTCTAAGGGCTACACAGTTAAGAAATCTGATGGTTACAAACAATGAAGCACGTATCTCCAGAACCAGAAACAATACTGACCTAGAAGCTAGACTAACTTTTCTAGGTCAATTTCATCTTCATTGTTTTTAGTCAAAATAAAATTAGTGAGTTTCTCAAAAACGTCCTGTATTTTCCCAATTCAACTGCTGAATGAGTCTTTATACTAACCCAGGGACTGGTGTATTTATGTTGCTCCTATTGAAGATTGACCTCAATAAAGCTTCTTAAAAGTTCCTAGATATAGCTACTAATTTGTCATTTATACATAGAAAGTTAGCTTTAACTTACAGCAAAACATGTAATCACATCATTTTCATCAAACTTTTCTCCATAATCTTCAGTCTCACAGTTGCATGTTTTTATTCCTTTTAGAGAATACCCGTAAGAAAATTCTTCTTCACCTAAGAAAGTAATTAACCTTCGTGAAGTATATTTTTAAAATAGTCCAAAGACTCATCTATTTCACTACTTAAAATGTAGGCTACGAGAAATGAGCATATAACCTAATCACTTATCACTGACACTGTTACTCTTCTACCTCTGTACCAGAATTGATGAAAGTTAGGAGGGATATATATACTCAGAGACCAAATTAGTTGACAAGTTGCATATCATGGGTAAGATTTTATTTCAACCATAAACTTCTAATAAAGGAACAAAAACTAAAACGTAGCCTGTGCCTACTATGTGCTAATATTACTTGTCTGAAGTATTAAGAGAATAGATAAAAACAGACAAAAGGCTTAGAATGCCCTCTAGTCTGGTTTAAAAATAAGGATATCAAACCCTCGTAAACATTCATGAGCCCACATCAGTCAAAAAGAATCTTTACCAAGTAACATTCCACTTGTAGTTAGTGACCAGCCAATACGAACTTCATGTATGTCAATATCTTTTGTATATAAATGCCTTACTGGGATCTTCTCTGTAACCTGAAAGTTGAATCATTAAATAATTAAAATCATAAACCAAGGAGGTAACCCCTTAACTCTGGCTTATTTCATAGGGTCATGAGTGAATCTTCCTCTAGCTATAAATACAAAGAGATGGCACACTCTAGATCACACCTAATATTTGTAAGAACTTTCAACTGATGTGCTTATAACTTGAAATTTAAAGAGTTAAATACTTATTTGACCCATATTTAAAAGAACAGTTAATATTTGTACAGTTCATGTTGTCAGTCTTTAACTTAAAGCCAATTAAAGGATACATTTAATGTTTTTCTCGCCAACCAAACCTGTAATCTAACCAAATTTTATTTTTAACTCTTTGGTGGCCCTTTCAAATGCTTGATAAAACTGAAGTACCCTAAATAAAAAGTTGCCTAGCTCTGCATGTCAAATTCTAACATAACAAACTTGATTAACTGTCACAACAAAATGAAGGTTCCAGGTTCCTTTTAATTTACAGGAAGCTTCAAAAATAAGTACCTCTGATAACTTAGCAGTAGGAAGCACCTGTAATTCCAGCATTCTGGGAGGCTCAGGCAGGCAGATCACCTGAGCTTAGGAGTTCAAGACCAGCCTGGGCAACATGGTGAGACCCTGGCACTATTTTAAAAAGAAAAGAAAAAAAAAAAAAAGGCTGGGCGCGGTGGCTCAAGCCTGTAATCCCAACACTTTGGGAGGCCGAGGCGGGTGCATCACCTGAGGTCAGGAGCCCCGTCTCTATTAAAAATACAAAAATTAGCCAAGTGTGGTGGCACCTGCCTGTAGTCCCAGATACTTGTGAGGCTGAGGCAAGGAGAATCGCTTGAACCCAGGACGGGGAGGTTGCAGTTGAGCCTAGGTCGCACCACAGCAATCCAGCCGAGGGGACAGAGTGAGACTCTGTCTCCAAACACAAACAAAAACATCATAACATTGCATTTACCTTCATCTCAAAACACACTTTGCCTTTTGACACACCGTAAGATGCTCTTCCTCCCGCCCAAAGAAAAGCGAAACTCTCCATTGTAAGGGAAGAAGCACTGAGACGATCTCTTGATATTTTAAAATGTAGATCACAATTATCTGTAATTATATCAAATACTCTGTTACTTTTGACATCCAATGTAAACATATCTGCTATGTAGACAAAACTTGGTTATTTACTTGTTTGCATGTACTTCTTAACGCTGCACAACTTTTCTCCACATCATGCTGTTGTTCCAATTTTCAGTTTAAAGCCCCACTCCCACCAAGTCACTCCTGTTAAATTATGTACTGAAAAGTAAACTGCCTCTGAAACTAGTACCAAGGTTTAACATGTATATTTTAAGTATATAAAATAATCAAGACAATGTGACATTAATACATACCTGCTCTGCTCTTTACCTTGATTTAGAGGCAAGCAGTAGAGGATAGCAGGAAATCAAAGTGAAGCATGCCAGAACCAGGTAGATTTACCAGTGCCACATTAAAACTGAAGGGAGGCCACGACCAAATTATTTTAAAATAGGAGTATGAGCTGCTGTTGATCCTGCAACCAGGGCTCTAGCTCCTAAGTTCTTTTTCTAAAACTTGTGAAGAAGACAGCCTAAATCTATGAAGTACAAACCTGGCCGTCTAATGCTGTTAACAGTGCAGCATTTTAGGTCCTCTTTACCCAGGACTGCCTGTTCAACAATTAGGGATTAACTGCTTCCCGGATTATCCAAATCCAAAGTGTCTTTAACCTAGCTACCTATGGGTCACTGGCTCATTAACATGCACCTTCTCAGACTTCTCACTTCAACAGCTAAAGTCAAGCTGGAATTCGATTTTTTTTTTTTTTTTACTGATCAGAGAAAAATAAATCTACAGTTTGGAATTTTTCTTAAATTAGAATTTAAGAATTTAAATTCTATTTAATTATTTAAATTCTAATTTAAATTCTATTTAAATTAGAATGTAATCAACAGAATTTAATTCAACAGATTGTTTGAATTCAACATTGTACTTATATTGACATATTCCTATCTGATTTGCTAAAAAATCTAACAATTACATTACCTGCATGAGTCACCACTTCACTACCTTGCCAATTCCTAGCAACTTTTTATTTACACAACCCAGAATTTCACATAAAACTTTCAAATCAACTAACTCCTTTTTCACCTGCAGTTTTTTATTTTAAAAAGGCTCAGATGACTATCTCAACCTTCTGTAAAGGACATTCCAGTAAGAAAGAGTTTTACATTTACATTCTTACAAATCTGAACAAAACCAAATTGTACAAGAAAACATGAGAAGCTAAGCTTCAATGCCTTCCATCTAACAGAGCAGGCTGACACCACAGCTGATACTTTCAAACAGGTATTTCTATTCTTTGGTCTATTTATCACACCCAGAGTTGTGAATTCTGATCACTAAACCAACTACTTTTTTTTATAACAACAACAAAAAAATGCAAGTCTGACAGTCAAAGCCCACTTAGAGGTTTGCAATACTTTCTCATACTCAATTGCAACCCAACTGGGTGAAGTAGCAGTATTTACAGTGCTGCACTGCCATTGATACCATTCGCTGCTGAAGAAAGCTAGTGGCCCAGTGATAGCCCACTGCTGCTGCCTCAGGTCTTTGGAAGAAATCAACTTATGTTTAAAGCAGCAGCTACTGAACTGGAATTGAGAACAAAAGAGCAGTTATTGAAAAAGTAATATTACAATCTTTTAGAATAGGGAATATACTTGTGTGCTAATGGGAGAAGTCATTAGTAAATATTTAACTAGCCCAAATAGCTCACTTAATATAATTCCACAAAAAAATGAATTACTTTATTGTAGAAGCCTGTAAGGCTAAATTATAGGTAGTGTTACAAGTTTCCGTTAGCTAGTCAGAAACTGGCATTAATTTTACATTTCCTAAGAACGAGAACTTTCAAGTCATAAAAACATGAAACTCCTAGAGCCTGTAAACTAATCCATTTGATACAACTGATGCCGTGCTAAATATTAAACTACTAGGTTCTGAATATAAACCATTATCTCTTCCTGCTTTTAAAAAAAACTAACCCAACTTTTGCTGCACTTAAGCATTAAGTTTTCTAACATTTTGGAAGAAAAAAAAAAAAAACCATCACCGCATTTCATAATCGGGGAGAAACAGCTTCACTTACAAGTATCAAGACAAACCACTGTGTCATCGAAGTGTTCATCTTCTTCTTCAACAGGTGGCTGAGGAGATTTGGCTCTGAAAGACAGAATGGTCTCCTGATGCAGCTTTCCGGTCAACGAAGGAATAAGGAATGACAAGTAAAACTAGGTGAGCATCCTATACCTGCTATACTTGTTCTCTTCAATGTACTCAAAATATCCACGGCCATGATCTTCTCGTGGTCTTTTAACACCCCTCTTTTTATCTCCGCCTTTCTGTTCTGTTTTGCCGTCCCCTAAAACACACAAGACCCCCATAAGAGGCCAAGCCGCTAAACAACAACAAAAAAGCGCTTTTCCGTTCCGAGAAGCAAAGCAGCTCGACTTTATCCTGCTTTTTAACTGAGGTTTTAACCGAGGACTCAAAAGTGAACTGGAAGAACAATCAGCTACGAATTGGATTGGCGCTAGTGACGCAGTCTAAAGACGCTACTAATTTTGCCAGTCTCCTCGATGATTCGAGAAACCCAAAGAAAAACTGCGCGGCCCAGGCCCGAAGCCCACGTGTATCCCGACCAGAGCGCAGGAGGGGGAGGGGCCGAGCCCGGCGCGGCTGCGCTCCCCTCCCCCGCGGGCCCGCGCTCCCCGCGGCCGCATTGTACTGATCTTCCGCCCCCCGCCCCGCCCGGCTCCTCCCGCAGGAAGTGACGTCACGCCGAGCCCCTGCGCTCCTTGCACAATACAGCGGCGAGGAGCCGCCAAAGCGCGCCCGCCCCGGGACCTGGGGCCTCTCCCCTCCCCCCGAGACATGTGCCCGCACCGCGCGCACGCAGCGCGACGGCGCCACCGCGGGCCGACCGGGCTCCCTCCCGCCGCCCGCCCGCGGCTCCTCCCCCTCCAGCGGCAGCTGCAGCTCCCCCCTGCTCTCGAGCCACATAATGGAGGCGCTGCCACCGCCGTCACACACACACACACACACACACACACGCGCGCGCGCGCGCGCGCACACGCCCCGAGCCCGAGGCCTCTCGGCTAATCTGGGATTCCCCGCGCCCCCTCCCCCACCCGCCACCCTCACTGCGGCCCCCGCCCGCCCGGGGCTCCCTCCCCCTGCGGGGCTCCGGCAGGCCTGGGGCACGGTCCCCACCCCGCGCGGGCCTCCCGCCGCGCGCAACGTACAACGCAGCACTCACCCGCCGCCGGAGCCCCGGGGCGACCGCCGCCTCCGCCGCCTTCCGCCTTCTTCTTACCTCCCGCCTGCTGCTGGCCCTGCCTCGCCCCGGGCGGCGCCACCGTCACCGCGAACAGCGAGGTGGGGCCGCTGCTCTTCCCCGCGGCCTCCTTGGCGGCCCCGCGCTGCTGTTGGGTCTGTTGCTGCTGCGTCGCCGGCGGTTGAGGCTGCTGCTCCCCGTGCCCGTTCTCGTCGCCCGCGCCTTCCTCTTCGTCCCCGAGCTCATCTTCCCCTTCCTGGAAACCCTGATCGTCGCCGTTCTCGTCTTCCGAGGCGGCCTCCTCCTCCTCCATCGGGCCCGAGTCGGCCGCCCCCGCGGCCCCGTTCTCCTCGCCTAGCTCCATCTGGTCGCCGTCCAGGGCGGAGATTCCTTCCTCCTCCTCTTCCTCTTCCTCCTCCTCTTCATCGCCGCCGACCGCGGCCTCCTGCTCGAGGCCTGCTCCCGAGCGCCCGGCGGAATCCCCGCCCAGGTCTAGGCTGCCGTTCCCGGGCTCCATGGCGGGGCGGCCCCCGGCCTCCTCGTCGTCCAGCGCGGCCTGGAGTCGCTCCATGAGCTCGGCCTTGAGACCCTTGTCAGAAAGGCGTCGCTTCTTGAGCTCCTCTTTCAGCTCCGACACCTTCAGCTTTTTTACATTAACAGGCGAGGAACTCATGGTGAGGGCCCCGATTCACCGCTAGGCGCTGCCTCAAACTCGGCTCCGCTCACTCGGCCACTGGTGGCGGCTGCTGCGGCTGCTCCTCGGCCCGGGCGGCGGCTGCGGCTGCGGCTGGAGATGGGTTCGTGCTGCAGAGCGGATCCGCCTGGTGTCGAACGGCGCCAATTCCTTTCACCGAGTTCGCGAGGGAGACGCGGAGACTCGCCTGGCGCGAGCGAGCACGCAACGTCCTTTCGCAGGGGCGGCGCCGCGCACGTAATATAGGCGCCCCGCCCCCTGCGCTGACGGGAGCGCTGCGCAGGAGGAAAGCCGGAGCGCGCCCGCGCTCGGCCCCGCCCATTACCGTACTTACCTCCCCGCCCCCACCCCGAACCCGGGCCGAGAGCGCGGCGTAGGCCGCGCAGTGCGCTTCCAATTGGGACTGAGCAAATGGAGGAAAAGGAAACCGCCTTTCAGTTAAACCGACTCACTGCACAATCTGTTGGCCTTTCTGGGTCTTTGGTGGCTATACTCGTTTGACTTTTCGCCTTCCCAGCCTGGAGGCTGCTTTATCCAAATGCTTTCTGCAGTCCTCAGCTTGGCATTTCAACCCGAATCCGCCTTTTCTTCCATCTTAGATCTGCCTTCTTATATGTTTCTCCAGCTTTTCGTTTAAAACTCCTTCAAATCGTATTTCAGTTTTGACTGGTAATGACACACATTGGCAACTATTACACACAGGGGCTCTTTTCCGCATACTACTGTATTTGATTTAATACGTGTAAGTCCTGCTTTGCGAATTGGATTTTAAGTTCGAGAAGGGCAAGGGCAGAGCCGTTCTTTTGTCTGTTCCATACCCCAGATGCAGGGCCTGGGAAGTAGAGGCTTTGCTTACTACTCCATACTGCAAACCCTAGTTTACCAGCCTTTGCAGGGCAGCGATTCTCATGCTCTTAATAACCCTAAATAAACCTCAGAATTGCATTTCCAAGTTTTCTGTACCTACCACAAAGACGGACCTCCAGTAAGGCTTGTTCTGTCCACTTTAGGACCTGGTCATCGGCTGTGAAGTCCCAGTAGTTAACCATGAGGGTGAGACCCAGCTAGGTCGTTGATTATAGGCCCACTTGATTCTCTTCCTATTCCTGTAGAAATACTCTTGACCAAATCATTATGAAACTTAAAGTTCATGAAAAATCAAGGGCAGTGATTTTGTAAAAAAAAAAAAACAAAAAACAAAAAAAAGGGACTATAGCTCTTGAAAAGAAATCCGTTATTTTGTATGTTAGAAGTTTACTTTTTCGCTTTAAATAAAAGATGTGATGTTCCCGAAGTTTTAGACAGGGAAGTCAGAATTTAGATTCGTGATAGAAGTTAACATCTTAAACCCCAGATAATCTGCAGTGTCCAGCCAGTGTTCCATCTGACTAAGGAGTGGTTTATACCCACTGTTTGGTACTCTAGGTGGCACAATAATATTGCCCCATTATTAATTTGAAATTTGGAAGTATACATACTGAAATTTCTCCCATAGGCTAATGTGATTTAACTGATTGATGCATTTTATTTTTGAAGTTTATTTTCAATGGCTTTTATGAAGCACTCTGTCATACCTTGCAGCCATGTATACGTGAAATATTAACATTTGTGAAATGATTTGACTTGAAATTAATGGACTATGTACGGTACTACTGATAATCCCCAGTTCAAGTTAAGTGGTGAGGCGAGCCCCCAAAATAGAAACTTCCAAACAGTGCCAGAAACTCATTTTAGCCTTTGGTTATAATGTCTTTGAAGGTTATAAATATGCCACAAACTTGAATTTGAAACTTCTTTATTTTTGTTCAAAAATGGGAAGAGAGCTACAGGGGGCTTACACGTTCACAAACTAGGTAATTAACCCCTTAATGAATCAGAGTTAAATACAATTATGATGGTTCTTTAAATTTATGTGTCCTAGATATTATTTACACTTTTAAATATTAGTAATATGAAAACAAATTTCGTTCACTGGAAAACACTAAACTACAAAAACAAAGTTGGCGTATCTACGTATACTAGATCTCTAACAGTCACTCTTGGAACATTAAGTCAGTTGCAATAATAAACATGAAATACAACTTTTGATGCTCACGAGAAAGTTCCGTGGCTTTATCTCCAAAAGTTTTGGAGTCCTTTAGAGCTGGATGGGGCCTGGAGATCGACCATCAGGCCTATTCATTTTACTGCCCAGGAAGCTAGGACCCTCACTTGCACACCAATGGGCTTTCCATTACATTGTGCTGCCTTAGACATTTGAAAGAAAAACAGTTTCTGCTCAAAGAACCATCATCGTACTATCCTTTTCACCAACAGGGGAAATATGCCATTCCATAGTCTGTGTTACCACTTCAAAGTACAAATGGTGACATCTTATTGATCATTTTTGCTTCTTATATTTTTAATGTTGTCATGATAGTCCTGCTCTACAGAGACCCGTTAAAGTGCAGGTCTCTTCCTGTGAATCTCTGAAGGACCTACAGGACACTTTAAATTCCCCCTTTGTGAAATTCTGGAGGCTACCAAGAATACTGCGTGGGGGAGGAGACAAGTTAATTCTCAATAACAAAAAATGATTCGAGAATGACCTGGGAATAATTGATCTGTGAGAGGTAATTACAAAGTTATGGTGCTCTGCATATCTAGCTTATGTTTTTGAGGTTTAAGCAAAGGAAATGCTATAGTTTGTCACAATTTATTCAGCAAATATTTTTTCAGTACCTTCTCAAAAACATTTTTTTTTTTTTGAGACGGAGTCTCGCTCTGTCGCCCAGGCTGGAGTGCAATGGCACAATCTCCGTCTCACTGCAAGCTCCGCCTCCCGGGTTCACGCCATTCTCCTGCCTCCGCCTCCTGACTAGCTGGGACTACAGGGGCCCGCCGCCATGCCCGGCTAAGTTTTTGTATTTTTAGCAGAGATGGCGTTTCACCGTGTTAGCTAGGATGGTCTCGATTTCCTGACCTCGTGATCTGCCCGCCTCGGCATCCCAAAGTGCTGGGATTACAGACGTGAGCCAAAAACATTTTATAGTAATAAAGATGAGGAAGTTCCAGAGATCTACAGTTAACAAAGTATCCTGCATTTAAAAATTTGCTGGCCAGGGGCAGTGGCTCATGTCTGTAATCCCAGCACTTCGAGAGGCCGAGATGGGAGGATGACTTGAGGCCAGGAGTTCAAAACCAGCCGGAGCAAGACAGCGAGACTCCATCTCTACAAAAAATTAAAAACAGGTGGCTGTGGTGGTACGCCTGTAGTCCGAGCTACTCAAGGGGCTGAGGTAGTGGGATCACTTGACCCCAGGAGTCAAGGCTGCAGTGAGCCGTGATTATACCACTGCACACTAACCTGGACAACAGAGGGAGACCCTGTCTCAAAAGAAAAGAAATAAAAAGAAAAACTCGTTAAGATCTTATGTTAAATGTTCTTATCCACCCTCGACCAAAAAACAAAAAAAAGAAAAAAGAAAAGAAAAGGCCAGAGTGGTGGCTCACACCTGTAATCCCAGCACTTTGGGAGGCTGAGGTGGGCGGATCACCTGAGGTCAGGAGTTCAAGACCAGCCTGGCCAACATGTTGAAACCCCATCTCTACTAAAAACACAAAAATTAGCCAGGTGTGGTGGTGGTCGCCTGTAATCCCAGCTACTCAGGAGCCTGAGGTAGGAGAATCACTTGAACCTGGCAGGCGGAGGTTGCAGTGAGCTGAGATTGAGCCACTGAACACTGAACTCCAGCCTGGGGGACAAAGCAAAACTTCGTCTCAAAAAAAAAAACAAAAAAGCCGGGTGCTGTGGCTCACGCCTGTAACCAGCACTTTGGGAGGCCGAGGCGGGCGGATCACGAGGTGAGGAGATCGAGACCATCCTGGCCAATATGGTGTAACCCCGTCTCTACTAAAAATACAAAAAAAAAATTAGCCGGGCGAGGTGGCGGCGCCTGTAGTCCCAGCTGCTCCGGAGGCTGAGGCAGGAGAATGGCGGGAACCCGGGAGGCGGAGCTTGCAGTGAGCCGAGATCACGCCACTGCACTCCAGCCTGGGCGACAGAGCGCGACTCTGTCTCAAAAAAAAAAAAAAGAAAGAAAGAAAGAAAGAAAGAAAGAAAGAAAGAAAAGAAGAAGAAAGAAAGAAAAGGAGCCGGGGGCGCAGTGGCTCACGCCTGTAATCCCAGCACTCTGGGAGGCCAAGGCGGGCGGATCACCTGAGGTCGGGAGTTTGAGGCCAGCCTGACCAACATGGTCTCTACTAAAAAAACAAAATTAGCCGGGTTCGGTGGCGAGCACCTGTAATCCCAGCTACTAGAGGGGCTCAGGCAGGAGAATCGCTTGAATATTGGAGGCAGAGGGTTGCGTTGAGCCGAGATTGCGCCATTGCACTCCAGCCTGGGCAACAAGAGCAAAACTCCATCTCAAAAAAAGAAAAAAAAAAAGTACAAAGGTACACAAGGAAACTGTTGGAGGCAATGGTATGTTCACTTTCCTGAATGTGGTGATGGTAACATGAGTGTGTATATCTGTCCAAACTCACCAAATATGTATATATTTATTAGTTATATGCAGGGAGTTTTTTTGTGGGTTTTTTTTTTTTTTTTTTTGAGACAGAATTTCACTTTGTTGCCCAGGCTGGAGTGCAGTGGAACGGTCTCGGCTCACTGCAACCCCCGCCTCCCGGGTTCAAGCAATTCTTGTGCCTCAGCCTCCCTCGTAGCTGGAATTACAGGCGTTCACCATTACCCCCGGCTGATTTTTTTTTTTGTATTTTTGTAGAGATGGGGCATGTTGCCCTGGCTAGTGGCGAACTACTGAGCTCAGGCAATCCACCCATCTCGGCCTCCCAGAGTGCTGGGATTACAGGCGTGAGCCACCGTGCCCCGACCATATGCAGTTTTTGTATACCGATTATACCTCCATCCAGCTGGGGAGGTTGGGGGAGGAAGACAAAGGAATTCAGGTAACATTGGAGCAAAGACCTGGAAGAGGTGGAGCAAAGAGCCCCCTGCCTGCGGGGAATCTTGGGAAGTGGCTAGGAGAGGAGAGAGGAAACACAGACCCAGCAGCCTCCTGGGTGGTTTTGTAGAGGACTTTGGCTTTTGCTTTCTGCTATGGACTGAATGTTTGTGTCCCCACAAAATTCCTGTGTTGAAACCTAATCCCCCACGATATTAGGAGGTGAGGCCTTTGGAGGTAACTAGGTCATGAGCATGGAACCCGCATCAAAGGGATTAGAAAATTTGTGCAGGGCTGAAGAGACCAGCGTGCGCGTCTTCTGCCCTGCGAGGACACAGCAAGAAGGCACCCTGGGTGAGGAGGGGGGCCCTCGCCAGTCACTGAGGCCGCTGGGGCCTTGACCCTGGGCTTCTTAGCTTCCAGAACTGTGACCAGTAAGTGTCTGTTCTTTATAAGCTACTCGGCTTAGGATGTTTGTTAGAACAGCCCAAATGGACTAAAACACCTCCAGGAGGAGGGAAGACATGGGATGTTGTTAGCAGAGTGACATGAAGGGACCAGAATGCTAAATTAAAAGGACTCGAGAGGCTGTTCTATTTAACTTTGTTTTTGTTTGTTTTGAGACAAGAGTCTTGCTCTGTCGCATAGGCTGGAGTGCAGTGGCATAATTTCAGTTCGCTGCAACCTCTGCCTTCTGGGTTCAAGCGATTCTCCTGCCTCAGCCTCTCTGGTAGGTGGGATTACAGGCGTTGGCCACCATGCCCAGCTAATTATTTGTATTTTTAGTAGAGACGGGGTTTCACCATGTTGGTCAGGCTGGTCTCGAACTCCTGACCTCAAGTGATCCACCCGCCTTGGCCTCCCGAAGTGCTGGGATTACAAGCGTGAGCCACCACGCCCGGCCTTAACTCTGTTTTTGTTTTTGTGTTTTTTTCTATAGCACAATCAAGCCCAATTTAAATTGATCAAAGACGCATAAAATATACTGAGATACATTTTCCAATGTATCTTACAAAAGATATAAGAGTCAGAAACACCTCCAAAGTAATCTGTACCTAAAGTGGACATTTTCACATAGACAAACAGGAAAGCCCAGCTGCAAGGGAGGAGGTACCAAGTTCTGGTTAGAAGTTTTTGGCCGGGTACGGTGGCTCCAGCCTGTGATCCCAGCACTTTGGGAGGCCGAGACGGGCGGATCACGAGGTCAGGAGATCGAGACCATCCTGGTTAACACGGTGAAACCCCGTCTCTACTAAAAAAAAAAAAAAAAAATACAAAAAAAAAAAAAAAAAAAAACAACCAAGAAGTGCAAACTTTCAGCTCAGAAAGTTGAGGCTGTACCACATGGTCGCTGTGTTGATTTTGCACAAGCTATTTTTCTGTCCATGCCTGAGTTTACTCATATATGAAAATGATACTTGCCACCTGAAGTTGTTGGGGAAATTCAACAAATAACTAACACAGTGCTTGGCACAAAATAAAAGCTCAAAAAATAGTAGTCTTCATTAGACACACTGAGCCATTTTAGTCAGTTAAAAATCTATGATTGGCTGGCGCGGTGGCTCATGCCTGTAATCCCAACACTTGGGGAGGCCAAGGCAAGTGGATCACCTGAGGTCAGGAGATTGAGAACAGCCTGGCCAACATGGTGAAACCCCATCTCTACCGAAAATACAAAAATTAGCCGGCGCCTATAGTCCCAGCTACTTGGGAGGCTGAGAGAGGGGAATTGCTTGAACCTGAGAGGAAGAGGCTGCAGTGAGCGGAGATTGTACCACTGCACTCCAGCCTGGGCAACAGAGCGAGATTCCATCTAAATAAATAAATTAATTTTTAAAAAATCTATGATTGAGTGGTTAATACTAAATATTATCAAGGAAATTATAACTATACATATTTTGTAAGTTACCAGTGAATTGTTCATGGTAAGATGTCAATCTGGGAATAAGTGAAGCAAAGTCTAAACGTAAGTGTGTAGGTTGGGTGCAGTGACCTACACCTGTGATCTCACTATTCTGAGAGGCTGGAGGTGGGAGGATCTCTTGGGGCCAGGAGGTCAAGGCCGGCCTGGGCAACATAGCAAGACCCTGTCTCTAAAAAAAAATAAATAAATAAATTATTTTTTATTAGCCAGGCATGGTGGCGAGTGCCTGTAGTCCTAGCTACTCGGGAGGCCAAGGTGGGAGGATGACTTGAGCCTAGAAGTTGAAGGTTACAGTGAGCAGGCTGGGCATGGTGGCTCACACCTATAATCCCGGCACTTTGGGAGGTCAAGGTGGGCGGATCACCTGAGGTCAGGAGTTTGAGACCAACCTGGCCAACATGGTAAAACCCCCTCTCTACTAAAAACACAAAAAAATTAGCTGGGTTCAGTGGCGGGCGCCTGTAATCCCAGCTACTGGGGGGCTCAGGCAGGAGAATTGACTAGCTTGAACCCTGGAGGTGGAGATTGCAGTGAGCCAAGATTGCGCCACCACACTCCAGCCTGGGCCACAGAGTGACACTCCGTCTCAAAAAAAAGGCTACAGTGAGCAATGATCATGCCACTGCACTCCAGCCTGGGCAGCAGAGCAAGACCCTATCTCCAAAAATAAATGTAAAAAATAAATTAAAATGTTAGTATCAGACTTGACTTCTACGCCCAGCGCTGTTATGATAACCAACTGTGTGACCTTGGGCAAATTGCATGACGTCTCTGGATATTAGTTTTCTTGTCTACAAATGAAGCAGATCAGGCCGGGCATGGTGGCTCATATCTGTAATCCCAGCACTTCGGGAGGTCTAGGTGGGAGAATGGCTTGAGCTCAGGAGTTCGAGATCAGCCTGGGCAATATAGCAAGACCTTGCCTCTACTGGAAAAAAAAAATTAGCCGGGTGTGGTGGTGCACGCCTGTAGTCCTGGCTACCCGGGAGCAGGGACGTGGGAAGATCCCTGGAGCCCAGGAGATGAAGGCTGCAGTGAGCTGTGATCACACCACTGCACTCCAGCCCTGGTGACAGAGCAAGACCCTATTTCAGGGGAAAAAAAAAAAAAAAGGTGCAGTTAACTAGATTTGTAGAGGCCCCCTCAAGCAGAACCTTCCATGCGTTTCGTTTTTGCTGACTTGAAGAAGACTGTAAATGGGCAAGCATCGTTAAACTTTGAAATGGTAGTTTATTCATATTTAGCTTTTACTTGTTATACCTAAAACTTTGCTCTAGAGTCTCACAGTATTTTACAATTAATTAGCAGACCTGAAATTTGAACTACTGTACTATAAGCTTTGAATTTTAAATGGTACGAAATATTCCTATTTACATGAGATTTGTGTACCACAATAGGCTAAAAGTTTTAGGTTGTTTTAGAGACAGCATCTTGCAATTTTGTCCAGGCTGGACTTGAATTCCTGGGCTCAAGTGATCCTCCCACCTCAGCTTCCCGAGTAGCTGAGACTTAAGGTGCACACTGCACCCGGCTTAACAGGCTAAAAGTTTTAAAGTAAATGGCATTTATTTGAGTCATCTTATCTTTGATGTTATGAATCTCTGTCCTCATGTAAATTATGTAACTTCTGTAAAATAAGATGTGCCCATTAGAAAAGAAAGTGGTAGGAAAACCAGAATCACGTGATTAATAGTAAGATGTCAGTGCTTTCCTGATCACTAAAATATTTACCAGGTGAAGACTGCTAATGTTCACCAAAACTCAGCTTCCACAAAGGAAATAACCACTCTGTCTATGGATAATCAAATTCACAGGCGTCCAGTACATTCACCGTTATGCATTCATACATGACAAACTGTTGACCTACTTGTGACAGACGCTTCCATGGAAAAACTAAACACTCTGTGACACTGCTCCCTTTGCACCCACTGTATCGTTTTCAGACTGTTTATGTTACTATCTCCTCCATTAGATGATAAACTCCTGGTTCCCAGCACCAACTCACAGCTACTCAGTTTTGTAATTTATTTATTTTTTATTTTATTTTTATTTTGTTTATTTTATTAGTATTATTATTATTTTTGAGATGGAGTCTTGCTCTGTCGCCCACGCTGGAATGCAGTGGCTCGATCTCGGCTCACTGCAACCTCCGCCTCCCAGGTTCAAGTGATTCTCCTAACTCAGCCTCCCGAGTAGCTGGGGCTACAGGCACCCACCACCACGCCCTGCTAATTTTTTGTATTTTTAGTAGAGACGGGGTTTCACTGTGTTAGCCGGGATGGTCTCGATCTCCTGACCTCGTGATTCGCCCGCCTCAGCCTCCCAGTGCTGGGATTACAGGCATGAGCCACCGCGCCTGGCCTTATTTTTTTTGAGACGGAGTCATGCTCTGTCACCCAGGCTGGAGTGCAGTGGCGCCATCTTGGCTCACTGCAACCTCTACCTCCCAGGTTCACGCCTTTCTCCTGCCTCAGCCTCCCAAGTAGCTGGGATTACAGATGCCTGCCACCACACCCGGCTAATTTTTGTATTTTT
This sequence comes from Piliocolobus tephrosceles, assembly GCF_002776525.5. NCBI lineage: Eukaryota > Metazoa > Chordata > Mammalia > Primates > Cercopithecidae > Piliocolobus > Piliocolobus tephrosceles. The sequence goes on along the minus strand of NC_045434.1, from coordinate 3,734,240 downwards.
AGTAGAGATAGGGTTTCACCATGTTGGCCGGGCTGGTCTCGAACTCCTGACCTCAGGTGATCCGCCTGCTTTGGCCTCTCAAAGTGCTGGGATTACAGGCGTGAGCCACCGCGCCCAGCCACTACTCAGTTTATATTTCTTTTTTTTTTTTTTGAGACAGGGTCTTGCTCTTGCTCCGTCCCCAGACTGGAGTGCAGTGGCGTGATCAGTGCTCACTGCAGCCTTAACCTCCCAGGCGCGGGTGATCCTCCCACCTCAGCCTCCCAAGTGGCTGGGTCCATAGGCGTGCACGCCACCACACCCTGATAATATTTTTATTACTTTGGTAGATACGGGTTTTCGCCATATTGCTCAGGCTGCTCTGGAACTCCTGGGCTCAAGTGATCCTCCCACTTTGGCCGCCCAAAATGTTGGGATCACAGGGATGAGCCGCCACACCTGGCTAATTTATATTTCTTAAGCCCAAATGAATCACTTTTCTTTGTTCTGACTTTGATCCTATCTGACATAATGCTTACCCCAATGTGAACAAGCAGGAAAGTTCCATAAAGCACCAGTCGTTGAGGAAAAAGTGCTACCTGTTCATAAGAAACTTTGGTGCAGACTACTATGAGGAAGAATTTCAATTCCTGAATGAACCAGCACCTTTGCAACTTAATAAGCTGGGCTTCGCTGAACTAAAAAGCTTCACAAGCACATAAAGGATTTTTTCCTCAAAACAATTTTACTGTGTTAAGAATAGTGCATGTAGGCTGGGTGTGGTGGCTCACGCCTATAATCTCAACACTTTGGGAGGCCAAGGTGGGCGGATCACTTGAGGTCAGAAGTTAGACACCAGCCTGGCCAACATGGCAAAAACCCATCTCTACTAAAAATACAAAAATTAGCAGGGGGTGGTGGCGGGTGCCTGTAGTCCCAGCGACTTGGGAGGCTGAGGCAGGAGAATCGCTTGAACCCAGGAGGTGGAGCTTGCAGTGAGCCGAGATTATGCCGCTGCACTCCAGCCTGGGCGACAGAGCAAGACTCCATCTCAAAAAAATAAAAGTCTTCCAAGTCCAGATATAAGCACCATCAAAAAGTGTTATCTGTGATCTAGCAGACGACTGTTATCTGGAAAGCACATAGAAATGTCAGAGATTCTAGACTGGCGCTGACCAATACAGTAGTCACATATAGCTATTTGAATTTAAATTAATTAAAATGAAATAAAATCCAAAATTCAATTCCTCATTTAGACTAGCAGCATTTCAAGGGCCTCCATGGTCATCGGTCTCATGTTGGATAATGAATATTTTCAGCATCACAGAAAGTTCTTTGGGATAGCACTGTTATAGACTGTTTTAAAGGTCTGATTTATACCAAGGATGGAACTATATAGTCTATATGTGACTCAGTAGCCAGACTAAATGGAAAGTTGGCCCCAGGAATGAGAGAATGGGAATAAAAGTGTGTGAGATCATATGTGTGTGTGTATATATGCATATATATAAAACATAACATAAATATATAATATACATGGAACAACATAAATGTCTATAAATATCATATAGTCATAGATACGTACATAGTCAACTCCCAATTCACCCATTTATCTATATCACAAATATTCATTGAACATCTGCTATGAACCAAGTATTATACTATGTGCAAGGAAAGCAGATGTGAATGACCGGTCCCAGGCCTCCAGGAGCTTGCAGTTTGCAGAGAACAACAAGCCTTAACTAGATACTATGGAACACTAGCACTGCTACAAGGGGAGCTAGCTGTCCTGACCACCTACTGAGCTTATTGTCTGCAGGACTCCTATGGTGTAGGTTTGTACACACACCTCCCCCCACACAAACATTCATATGTGCAAAAACAAAACAAGACAAAAATTCACACACACACTCAAGAAGCCAGTTATATGACATTTGCAAGTAAACAGTAATTAGCTAAGATTATCTTATGTCATATTCATTATTCTATACACAGGGCTGCCTATCATTTGCAGACTTCTGCCAGCTGATAATTAAGCAGGTCTTCCATCAAAAGCTGTCAGGTTGGGGAAAAAAATCAAACTAAAAGTGTCTCCTGCATCATCCTAATTGCCAAGACACTGTGCATACTCATAACTCTTCCGCCTTTTTCCTGCTTTCACTTTGCTCCATCTAAGCACACATTAAATAGGCTATTTTTTAAGTCTGGTGTGCTTTTTCCTGATCCATTTATTTGTGCTGTTAACTGCCAGTTATTAAGTGCCTGTGCCACGGTACCAGGTATTTATACAAAATACCTCTAATCTTCATAGCAATTATGTGAGGTAGGAATTACTATTCTCCATTTATAGATATGGAAACAGAATCAGAGGGGTTAAGAAACTTGGTCAAGATGGATAAATGGTAAACTGAGATATCAAATCAGGGCTGCCTGACTTTCATGCCCAAGCTCTTTCTCCTGCACCAAAAAGTTGAAATCATTAGAAATTCGAAGTTATAAATAGCATGGTCTGTTCCAGTAAAATTTTATACTATAGAGTCCTGGAGAAAGAGACAGGCAAATCAGTGATTGCATTACATTACAAGAGTCATATGTGATAGAGGCATGTATTGGGTACGGGAGATGGAGCAAGGAGCTTCTTGGGGGCAAAGGGACTTAAGTTGAGTCTTCAAAGCGTGAGCAGGGCTGAGAGAGAGGAAAGGGTGTTCCAGGCGGGAGGAGCCACCTCTACAAAGGCGTCGAGGCAAGGCTCATTCCTGTGGCTGTAATTCAGAATGAATGGACATGCTTGCAGGAACAGGGCTAGGAAATGATTACAGTGGACAAAGACGTCGACGACGAAGCAGCCAGCCAAGCGAAGAAGTTGGAGCTTCATCCACTAATAAAGAGGCGAGTAGTGAGGGGATTAAAGAATGTTAAGCTGAGAAGTAGCACGATCAGGTCTGAATTTTAGGAAGATCATGTAGGCCTCAGAGTGTTGAGAACGCACATGTGCACACGTGTCGTAAGCAGGAAACATACATAAATGGCAACAGGTGTAACCACTGCCATCTAATAATACATGACAAGGTCACATATGTGATGGAGAGTGCGAGCGGGAGTGAGGGCCTCTGTGGAAATGGAGCAATCACCTAGGACCGTCTGGGAATGGGACCCAGGATTGTCGTTTTTTTGTTTAAGGGAAGTGGGAAAATCTTTCTATGATATCTACTGAATTTTAGAGATGGCCAACCTTATGTAGGCCAAAAACAAAAAACCACCTTTGGTCATATGTTTGTAAGCCTTGGGTTAAAGAATTTTGAAGGGGGCACGGGCTGGAAGACCATTTAGAAGGTTATTTAAACAGGTGAGGGTCAGGCCCGGTGGCTCACGCCTATAATCCCGGCATTTTTGGGAGGCCAAGGCAGGCGGATCACCTGAGGTCAGGAGTTTGAGATCAGCCTGGCCAACATGGTTAAACCCTGTCTTTACTAAAAATACAAAAATTAGCCAGGCGTGGTGGCACATGCCTGACATCCCAGCTACTTGGGAGGCTGAGATAGGAGAATCTCTTGAACCTGGGAGGCAGAGGTTGTAGTGAGCTGAGATCGTGCTATTGCACTCCAGTCTGGGCGACAGAGTGAGACTCTGTCTCAAAAAACAAAAATACAAAACAGGTGAGAAGTACTAAAGGCCACCCTGACCCAGGTCAAATGGATCAACAAATCTTGAGAAGGGTAAAGAGGACAGTGAAGAAAGATTACTTAAGATGGCTGGGGTTTTCTTAAACTCCGGTGGCGTTTTGGACCCTGACATGACCACCCAATCTTGGCAACTATAATCACTTGGGTTAATTCTCTAAACAGTGCTGCCATTAGAAAGGACAGGGAGGCTGAGCAGGGTGGCTCATGCCTGTAATGCCAGCACTTTGGGAGGCTGAGGCGAGCGGATCATCTGAGGTCAGGAGTTCACGACCAGCCTGACCAACATGGAGAAACCCCATCTCTACTAAAAATACAAAATTAGCCAGGCGTGGTGGCGCACACCTGTAATCCCAGCTACTTGGGAGGCTGAGGCAAGAGAATCACTTGAACCCGGGAGGTGGAGGTTGCAGTGAGCCAAGATCACGCCATTGCACTCTGTCCGGCCTGGGCAACAAGAGTGAAATTCCGTCTCAAAAAAAAGAAAAGAAAGAAAGGAAAGGGAATGTTTTGTGGTTGTGGCCACTGTGCTTACTAAGAGGAAAAAGGCTGTACAATGTGTAGATTTTTCAGCTTTTTGGACAAGTATATATGAAGGTATTGAACCATGAAGAAGTTTCTTTCATCCCCCTCGATCAAAAAGTGGCCAATTCAGATTAAAAGGCTCATGAATTTAGTCACAGAACCAAAGCAAACCTTAGCAACACGTGAGGTTTAGGAAATTGTTTCTTCTTCCCTGCACCTTTATACCATTAAAATAAGATTGAACGGAACGCCAAGGAGTGTTGTGAAAGAGTGTAGTCACAAAGGGAAACATGTAGTCCCAGAGGAGATGATGTGGAAGGAAGGCACAGTCTCATTAGGTGGATCTGGAGAGAAAAAGAAGGAGAATTTTACAACTTTTTTTGGTTGTAAGCAAGAAGTAATGATGTCATATTCTCCATTCACCATCTCCCCGAGTCAGTGCCCGGCTGTATCATTATTAATTGTCATATATATAATTTATTATTATTATTATTATTATTATTATTATTATTATTTTGAGACAGGGTCTTGCTCTGTCACCCAGGCTGGAGTGCAGTGGTGCAACATAGTTCACTGCAGCCTTGAACTTCTAGGCTTAAGTGATCCTTCTGCCTCAGCTTCCCAAGTAGCTGGGATTAGAGGCATGAGCTACCACACCCAGATTTTTTTTTTTTTTTTTTTTTTTTTTTTTTTTTTTTTTTAGATACAAAGTCTTGCTATGTTGCTGAGAGTGGTCTTGAGCTCCTGGCCTCAAGTGATCCTCCCACCTCTGCCTCCCAAAGTGCCAAGACTACAGTACCAAGATGAGTCACCATGGGCCATTTATCATTTATTAAACATAGAAATATCTCATTATCTCATCCCACAGTGATTCTGAGATTGTATGAGGCTAGGCCTTGCTTATTCTATTCTGTTTTAATATTCAGTTTAGCTACTCAGGAGGCTAAAGCAAGAGGATTTCTTGAGCCCAGGAGTTCGAGGCTGCAGTGAGCTCTGATTACATCACTGCACTCTAGACTGGGTGACACAGCAAGACCCTGTCTCTAAAACACTAAAAAAAAAAAAACTTCTAAAAAAAGATTTTGTTTAGGTGTCACCTCCTCTAGGAAGATTTTCTGAATTACCCCCACGCAGCCTCACCGCCCCTAAGTGGATTAGGTGTGGCCCTTCTGAGCTCCTAAAATCTCAGAATTTTTTTTTTTTTTTTTAGACAGAGTTTCACTCTTGTAGCCCAGGCTGGAGTGCAATGGCATGGTCTCGGCTCCCTGCAACCTCCACCTCCCGGGTTCAAGTTATTCTCCTACCTCAGCCTCCCAAGTAGCTGGGATTACAGGCCTCTGCCACCATGCCCAACTAATTTTGTCTTTTTCGTAGAGATGGGGTTTCAGCAGGCTAGCCAGGCTGGTCTCAAACTCCTGACTCCTGACCTCAGGTGATCCACCCACCTTGGCCTCCCAAAGTGCTGGGATTATAGGCGTGAGCCACCGTGCCTGGCCAAAATCTCCAGTTATTCTCGCCCTATGGTTTCATCATTTTCTGTCTCTGTTTCTATTTCTCCTACTGACTGACCTTCTAATGGGGGCTTGAGCTAGATGTCTAGTTTGTTTTGTATCCTTATCGTCTCCTGGAGGGTAAGCACTCAGGACACAAAACATATGGAATGAATGAGCCCGTGTAGATCTGACATTGCTTAGTAAATAACTATACCCCTTACCAGCCAGGCAAAATTGCTCGCCTCTCTCAATCTCAGTCTTTTCACCTGTAAAATGATAATTACCACCGTCCTGTCTACCCTGGGGGTGTAAGAATCACATATGTAAAAATTCTAACCTGTAAAATGCTATGTAATTACTACCTACTTATAAACATAGACTTTCGGAGAAAAGGGAGGCAGAGGTTTTTTTGGTTTTTGTTTGTTCGTCTGTTTGTTTGTTTGAGTCAGGGTCTCACCCCCATCACCTAGGCTGGAACGCAGTGGCACAATCTTGGCTCACTGCAGCCTCAGCTTCCTGGGCTCAGGTGATTTTCCCACCTTGGCTTCCCAAGTAGCTGAGACCATAGGCACGCACTACCATGTCTGTCTAATTTTTTGTATTTTTAAAGTAGAGATGGGGTTTTCCCTTGTTGCTGGTCTCAGACTCCTGGGTTCGTGAGACCCACCCATTTCGGCCTCCCAAAGGGCTGGGATTACAGGTGTGAACCACCAGGTCTGGTTTAGAAAGGTTTTTTGTTTTTGTTTTTGAGACAGAGTTTCGCTCTTGTTGCCCAGGCTGGAATGTAATGGCATGATCTTGGCTCACTGCAACCTCCACCTCCCAGGTTCAAGCGATTCTCCTGCCTCAGCCTCCCGAGTAGCTGGGATACAGGCACCAGCCACCACATCCGGCTACTTTTGTATTTTTAGTAGAGACAGGGTTTCTCCAAGTTGGTCAGGCTGGTCTCAAACTCCCGACTTCAGGTGATCTGCCCGCCTCAGTCTCCCAAAGTGCTCAGATTACAGCCACGAGCCACTGCGCCCAGCCTACAAAATTCTTTTAAAGCCAAGCAGGGTGGCTCATACCTGTAATCCCAGCACTTTGGGAGGCCGAGGTGGATGGATCACCTGAGGTCAGGAGTTCGACACCAGCCTGGCCAACATGGTGAAACCCCCGTCTCTACTAAAAATACAAAAATTAGCCAGGCGTGATGGTGGATACCTATAATCCCAGCTACTTTGGAGCCTGATGCAGGAGAATCGCTTGAATCCGGGAGGTAGAAGTTGCAGTGAGCCGAGATGCACCACTGCACTCCAGCCTGGGTGACAGAGCAAGGCTCCATCTCAAACAAACAAACAAACAAAAAAAAAAAAAAAAAAAAGAAGAAGAAGAAGAAGAAGAAGAGAAGAGTGTAGTGCTTTAAAACATGAAGAAAAGTCACTGACTGCCCATCCAGTGGGACAGGTTTTCTTCTGGTCATGGGGATACACTTGTACGTCCCACTCTCACCTGGGACTCCTCAGTGATCCACGGTTTGACATGAAGACACTATCAGCTAAAAAGCAGGGCAGTCTCAGGGTGCAGAATGGAGTTTCACTTTGGAAGTGCTTAAGGGATCTATGTTTTGAACTCCAGAAACAGAACTTCCAAACTTGGACTTTATCACATATACTCAGGCAGCCCCACACTCCTATAACAAACGAGCTTGAAGCAAATTCTCTCGCAAGTTATGATTGATAATATTGCCTAGGCAATCTAATTAAGCGCTTGGTAAACAGAATCTTAATTTACGCTTAGTCCAGAAGGAACTATAGGAATTTATCTCCCTTCCCTCAGGGAAGACTTGAATCAACAAGTTGAGGGAGGGAGGCCAGCTTTATTTTAGGCTTATACTTCGTATCTATCAGAGAAGTGCTGTGATTTCTTCCCAACACAGGGCAGGTTTGGTGGACTGCAAAATGGGACTAATTTCCAGTTTTCTCCGTGTGTCAGATCTTCAGAATCTGGTTATACTGTTGTGGAGGTGGTGGTCTCAAACTCCTGGGCTCAAGCGATCCTCCCGCCTCTACCTCCCAAAGTGCTAGGATTCCAGCTGTAGGTGTGAGCCACTGCGCCCAGCCTGGTTATATCATTTACTTAAGAGAAATGTGAATTCCCAGAACAGGAACTTTAGACATAAAACCAAAGATTTTACAGAGTAACTACTAGTGATATTTCTATCACAGGTGGTTCAAAGTTAGTGTACATGCCGTCAGCACGATAATGAAGAATGGCAGAGAAATGAATCACTTGTTAACTAGGCGTAGAGTGATTGAACTTTTAAAGGCTCTGCTTCAAGCTCTTCAGCGGCTTCCCACGGCCCTGGAGGGAGAGCGGGAACCCTTCCCTGGGCCCTCCTGGAGGGAGGTGGCTCCTGCTACCTCTCCAGCCTTATCCCAGGCTTCTCCGAGCTTTATCAGGGAAGGGACGAAGGGACCCATCTGTTCCCAGAGCCTCCCTTAGTGCCCTTCCTGCCACAGAAATACTCTTGGCCTCCTAACTTGGACTCAGCCTTTAGCTCTCAGCATAGCCCTGACTGCCCAGAACAACTAATGTCCTCTAGACCCAACCATAGCCCACCCAACCACAGCTCCCTTTCTGTCGTGCTTGTTATACTGGGAACTGTTGGGACTGTACACCTACCTCAAAGGAGTGCATCAGTACAAAGGGCCTGCTCATGAGGGCATTCTGCAAACATTAGCTCTTCACCGTTTTTTTGTTTGTTTTTTTGTTTTTGTTTGTTTGTTTGTTTGAGACAGGATCTCACTCTGTCACCCAGGCGGGAGTGCAGTGGATTGCATGGTGCAATCACAGCCACAGCCTCAACCTCCCGGACTCAGGTGATCCTCCCACCTCAGCCTTCCCAGTAGCTAGGACACAGGCATGCACCAGCTGGCTGATATTTATTATTTTTGTAGAGCGGGGATCTCACTGTGTTTCCCAGGCTGGTCTTGAACTCCTGGGCTCAAGCGTTCCATCCGCCTTGGCCTCTCAAAGTGCTGGGATTACAGGCATGAGCCACCGCACCCAGCCAGCTCTTTACCTATTGTTACTGGTTACGTTTGTCTTTCTCCCTCGATTATACCCTCTCGTTTATCCTGTAACCCAGACCTCCCACAGTGAGAACTGGGCTGAATTGCAGGTGCCCGATAAATACGTGTTGAACGAAGGACTATATAAAAATTGGTTGAGCCGGGCACAGTGGCTCATGCCCTGTAATCCCAGCACCTTGGAAGGCCGGGGCAGGCAGATCACCTGAGGTCTGAAGTTCAAGACCAACCTGGCTGAAATGGTAAAACCCCGTCTCTACTAAAAATACAAAAATTAGCGAGTCCTGGTGGCGCACACCTGTAGCTACTTGGGAGGTTGAGGCAGGAGAATCGCTTGAATCCAGGAGGTGGAGGTTGCAGTGAGCTGAGATCGTGCCATTGCACTCCAGACTGGGCTTCAAGAGTGAAACTCTGTCTCAAAAAAAAAAAAAAAAAAAAAAATTGGTTGAGTGGGGAGAATGGGGAGTTGTTATGTAATGGTACAGAGTTTCAGTCTGGGAAGATAAAAAAAGTTCTGGAGATGGATGGTGGTGATAGTTGCAGAAGAGTGCGAATGTCTTTAATGCCACGGAACTGTACACCTAAAACGGGTTAAAGTATCTGTTGGATAAGAGGTTGATGTAAAAAAAAAAAAAAAATTAAAAATTTTTTAATGGTTAAAATGGCAAATTTCATATTATGTGTATTTTATCATAATAAAAAAGTGGCTCATGCTTGTAATCCCAACACTTTGGGAGGCTGAGGTGGGCAGATCACGAAGTCGAGAGATTGAGACCATCCTGGATAACAAGGTGAAACCCCGTCTCTACTAAAAATAGAAAAATTAGCCGGGCATGGTGGTGCACGCCTGTAGTCCCAGCTACTCGGGAGGCTGAGGCAGGAGAATTGCTTGAACCTGGGAGGCGGAGGTTGCAGTGAGCAGAGATAGCACCACTGCACTCCAGCTAGGTGAAAGAGCGAGACTACATCTCAAAAAAAAAAAAAAAAAAAAAAAAAGGGCTAAATAAATGTATAAATAATTTTGAACCAGCTCCTATCCGACTCTAATATTTCAATTCAATAAACATTCAAGGCTGGGCGCATTGGCTCACACCTGTAATCCCAGCACTTTGGGTGGCCAAGGTGGGCAGATCACCTGAGGTCAAGAGTTCAAGACCAGCCTGACCAACATGGTGAAACCCCATCTCTACTAAAAATACAAAAATTAGCCAGGTGTGGTGGCGGGCACCTGTAGTTCCAGCTACTCGGGAGGCTGAGGCAGGAGACTCGCTTAAACCCAGGAGGCAGAGGTTGCGGTGAGCCGAGATCGCTCCACTGCACTCCAGCCTGGGTGACAGAGCGAGACTCTGTCTCAAATGAATAAATAAATAAATAAATAAAATAAATAGTTATAGGGTGCTTACTCTTGGCAAGACATAAAATGCACCCTTGGACTTATTTAATAGTATATAAAATAGACTAAAAATTGCCATCCGATTGCCCTTTGTGTGTAAAACATGTTTTAACTAGATAGCCAGGTCTTATTTATCTTTATACCCCAAGCAGCCAGCACTTAATATGAGCTCAATATTTGCTCAATTGAAAATAGTGCACTGACAAAAATTCAGTGTTTGTTCAGGCCTTTCCCCGTTACAAAATGCTCCCACAAACAATCCACTTCCTGTTACCATTGAGCTTCTTTGACTTCCACCCTTTCTTCTCTTTCCCCTTACCTTCATTTGTTTGTTTGTTTGTTTGTTTTGTTTTGTTTTGTTTTTTTGAGACGGTGTCTCGCTCTGTCACCCAGGCTGGAGTGCCGTGGTGCAATCTTGGCTCACTGCAACCACCACCTCCCGAGTTCAAGCAATTCTTGTGCCTCAGGCTCCCTAGTAGCTGGGATTACAGGCATGTGCCACCACGCCCAGCTACTTTTCGTAGTTTTTAAAGTGGAGACAGGGTGTCTCCACGTTGGCCAGGCTAGTCTCAAACTCCTCACCTCAGGTGATCCACCCGCCTCGGCCTCCCAAAGTTCTGGTATTACAGGTGTGAGCCAGCACCTGGCCTTCATGTTATCAGCCATCTCTTCCTGACTTTCTGGATCAACACAACTTCTTCAAAGTCTTTATCCTTGTGTTACTATTTCCAACTGCTCATTTCTGGCTCTCATTGCCTCACATCTCAGCAAACGTTTCTATTTTATACCAAAACAGTTACGTTTGACTCTGAGGTGGAAGACACGTTACTAGCATAAAGGTCAGTTGGTCAGAAGCCAACTGGGTCACATGCCCGAGAATCCTGAGAACCACCCCCCACCTGTCTCAAAACCTTCTGGGCATCCTTGACAGCAAGTATTACTCATCCGGTTTCAAAAAGGAATTGCACACCGCCTGTCTACTACCTGTAGTTTAAATGGTGGTCATGTTTTCTGGTTTCTTCCTTTATAATCAACTTCAGTCTTTTTATAAAGAAAGGAAGTATACTTTAGATAAGCAGCATACGGTATAACAAAAAATTAGGAGGCATTATAAAAAGAAGGGAACACCAAAAGCATGAGGTTAATCAGAGTGACAAATAATATTTCTGGGCAGGTGTGGTGGTTCACACTTGCAATCCCAGCACTTTGGGAGGCTGAGGCGGGTGGATCACTTGAGGTCAGGAGTTCAAGACCAGCCTGGCCAACATAGGGAAACCTCGTCTCTATTAAAAATACAATAATTATCTGGGCATGGTGGCACGGGCCTCTATTTCCAGCTACTGGGGAGGCTGAGGCAGGAGAATCGCTTGAACCTGGGAGGTGGAAGTTGCAGTGAGCTGAGATGGCACCACTGCACTCCAGCCTGGGCAACAGAGCAAGAGTCTGTCAAAAGGAAAAAAAGAAGGAAGGAAGAGAAAGAGAGAGAGAGAGAGAGAGAGAGAGAAAGAAAGAAAGAAAGAAAGAAAGAAAGAAAGAAAGAAAGAAAGAAAGAGAAAGAAAGAAAGAGGGAGGGAGGGAAGGAAGGAAGGAGAGAGAGAGAAAGAAAGAAGGAAAGAAAGAAAGGGAAAGTAAAATTCCTCATTTTCTTTTTTTTTTTTTTTTTTTGAGATGGAGTCTTGCTCTGTCGCCCGGGCTGGAGTGCGGTGGCCGGATCTCAGCTCACTGCAAGCTCCGCCTCCCGGGTTTATGCCATTCTCCTGCCTCAGCCTCCGGAGTAGCTGGGACTACAGGCGCCTGCCACCTCGCCCGGCTAGTTTTT